>NC_062545.1:34511121-34814151 GCF_016906955.1 Phacochoerus africanus
GATCCCCAATTGAACTCACCATTTTTCCTCCCAGTTTTCAATATCCTTTCCTTCAAAACACTCTGATGTGGATCACCATCTAACTATTAGGCTGAGCCAGAAACTGAGTGATCAACTTTAACCATTCTATTGTTTCCACTGCCATTTAATCTTTCATCCTGTCCTGTCCTCCTTAATATCTCTTAAACTGGAGTTCCCACTGTGGCTCGGCAGGCTAAGGACTCAATGTTGTCTCTGTAAGGATGCGCATTCAACCCCTGGCCCTGCTCAGTCAGTTAAGGATATAGTGTTGCTATAAGCTGAGGCATAGGTCACAGATGTGGCTTGGATCTGGTGTTGCTGTGTCTGTGGTGTAGGCCTGCAACTGGAGCTGCAATTTGACAGCTAGCCAGGGAACATCCACATGCTTCAGGGGCAGCCATAAAAAGAAAAAATTTAAAAAATTTTTTAAAAGTAAGTTAAAATATCTCTTAAACCAATCACATCCTCTCAATGACTACCTCTGCCACCTAAGCTAAGGCATTCATCACTTCCTTCTTGCCTCCTAATAGATCTCCCAAGTTCATCCTGAATCTTTTCTATCCACATTTCATAATGATCCTAAAGCTGTTATTCTTAACTGAGTGACTAGAAGAAAACGGCATAATCCCATCTAAATTTAGGGAAAGACTAGGGTGGAAAAAAAGAGACTTCTTTAAATAAATAAATTATGTTACTGATAAATTAATTTGGAAAAATCTTACTGGAAAGTAATAATTTTTATTTTGGACTTTAAAAATGTTTAAAGAGCACTGGGAACTACATCTAGTCACTTATGATAGAGCATGATAATGTGAGAAAAATGAAAGTATAGGTGTATGTGTGACTGGGTCACCTTGCTGTACAGTAGAAAATTGACAGAACACTGTAAACCAGCTATAATGGAAAAAAATAAAAATCATTAAGTAAAAAAATAATAAAAATGTTTAAAGGAGGTCATATTATTTCTATGTATATTGAAAGACATCATGTATTTTTAAAAGAAAGAAAGGAAAAAACTATACTGTATGAGATTATTTAGTGGGTCCACATTATCCTTAGAGTAAAGAGCTATTTATTTAGCATGTTTTATAAGGTTCTCAGTGATCTGGCTCATATTTAGCTCACCCAGCTTCCCATCAATGATCACTAAACATAAATAGTATACAGAACTACAAGTGATAAAGGGCTATTTGAAGCCTTAATGTATTTTTACATGCTATTGTCTCTATTTGGAATGCTTAGCCTACAGGCATGCAGATATACCCATGCAGGCATGCACTCACACACACTTCTTTCTGGCTGGTATCGTCTTTTCCTTCAAGAAACCCATCAAATATAACTGCCTTTAGAAAATTTTCTTTGACAACAAAATTAATTATTTCTAGTATAATAAAATGCCTCTAACTCTCTGCTCTAATCTTTTTTTTTTTTTTTGTCTTTTTGCCTTTTTAGGGCCACACCTGCGGCATATGGAGGTTCCCAGGCTAGAGGTCTAATCAGAGCTGTAGCTGCCGGCCCACGCCACAGCCACAGCAATGGGGGATCCAAGCCGCCATCTGCGACCTACACCACAGCTCTCGGAAACCCTGGATCCTTAACCACTGAGCGAGGCCAGGGATTGAACCCACAACCTCATGGATGCTAGTTGGGTGTGTTAACCACTGAGCCACGATGGGAACTCCATCTCATTATTAAACATTGCATGAATTGCTTTATTATATTACTCATCATTCTGGAATGAAATGCTTGCTTTCTTTACCTGTATTCCCTACTAGACAGTAAGCCTCATGACAACGAAGATTACATTTTTCATCCCTATATCCCTAATATTTAATCTCCTCTTGAATAGATGTTCTCTGAAACTATTGAGGCTTTTTTTTAACATTTTAGTAAATAAGAGGAAGTATAAAACACTTTAATACAGATTTGTTTTGAATATTTTATATTTGAAATTCTTTAGCTCATAATGTACCATCTTCATCATATTCAGAGGAAAACAATTAATTGACTTACCCCATTTTACAGATCATATAACAGGGACACTGAAATCTAAAGTACTCAATGAAAATCATTAAAAACAAACTGAAACATAAAAATCCATTTTTTTTAAGTCTGTAAAAGTAAAAGCCAGTCAGTTAAATAAATTAAGCTTAGTTCATTTGGTGATTTTCTTTTAAATTGGCTTTAAAACTCAAATTTATAAGCCTATTAACAAAAGAAGACAAACTGCTTCTAATAGACAGAACAAAAAGAAATTTGGTGAGTGCAACTAGCCTGAATAAATTATATTGCAAATCATTTGGGGGGAAAAAACAGCCCCTTTAAGGAAGATAAACTTGCTATTATAAGCTAAAACGGTCCTTTAATGTCTTCATTATGTGTATTAATTATTATATAACCAACTAGTTAGGTCATCTTGGATTTGTTCCTACTGAACATACAATTAAGAGTTACCATAAAATTTGAAGAATTACAATAATGATGTATTCATGATCACCCTGAAAATATGTGTAAAATATTTGACTCCCTGTCAAAGTTGTTAATCATCTCATGCTAAAGAATTGCACAGGGAGTTGAAGAAATGAAAATAGCTTTTGTTTACAGCTCATCTGGCTTGTTACACAATTACAGTATACATTGTGAGTAATCAGACTACAGGGTAAGATAAGAGCTTTGCTGCCACCAATACAGTCAGAGAAGAGTCCCCTCCAGGTCTCACAACGCTCCATGGCCATGGACAACACCTGGGGATTCAGGCCACTGGTACCCAGAAGGCTATAAGTCAGGGCACAAAGCATAGGATCTTTAGTGTATTATGCAAGGTCAACTCTATTGACTTTTTGTGATACCCCTGAATTTACCTCTAACTCTCTAATTACGAACTAGAATCATTTATTCTTCCATTCATTCATTTATTCTTTCACACACAGACACAAAAATCTATCAAGTTCTCACCTTGCACAGGCTCTGCGCAATCTGTCCAGTACATGGAGGATTCAAGATGAGGAAAATGAGTAAGGTTTCCTGCCTTTGTGGATTTTATAGGATTTTTTGAGTAAGCAGGCATTATTCACTTAAATATATATAATTCTGACGAAGTGTAATATGGGGAAAATATACAGGATAATGAAGATATCTTATGAGGAAGTGAGAGATGGCTATCCTTTAACTCCTGCTTACTCCCGTGCTCAGAAACTGTCTCGTAGCTGTCTACCGATCAAAGCCTCATTTCTCGAATATCTCCATGGCTCCAGGTACAGAGATGTTTGAAAAATATTTTCAAGTGAAAGGGACATTCTTCATATGTACCTAAATATTTTTAAAATATTTTAAATGATGTCATAAGCTTATTGTCCATTTTGTAAATGTAGAAAAGAGATCTTTTGGCCAGTGAAAAGGAAGGCTATTTCAAATGCTGAGGCTTTGATAGAATTGTCCAAAATTTACAGTGAATATGAAAATTCAGTTGAGACTCCTTTCCATTAGAGTCAGACTGGAGAGAAAAAGAAGAATAGTTTGAAAAATCTCATGGTTATCTTGAAGGATAATAATATAGTTATCTTGTGGGAGGCAATTACTGTGCACTAAAAATGGCCTGTGCCAAGGTAAGATTCAGTCATACTGGGATGGTATTTAAAGCATCAGAAACTGTAAACCAACATCCACTGTTAAAACACTTGAGCCGGACTGGTTTTGCATGTGGAAGAAATTCTGTAAAAATACTAATCTGACAATTGTTAGTTCCACATATTTAGAGTTAGTGTTACATAAACCATCAACCACAGACAGGCTGAAGAGTGGGGGAAATATTCTGGGGAACCTATCTTATCAGTCTGCCCCACATCAATTTTGTTCAATAAGGGAGCTGACAAAGTCAAGGGCACAGTAAGGAGAGCTGACAGGGTTTACAAATCTCTCAGGTTAGCATTTTACTGCTTTGGTACAGATGCATCCTTGGCTATAGGATCCCCTGTTCACTAACGTCTTTCCTAGCACCAAGGAATGATATTATTACTGAGGACAAGGTCAATAACATGTTCTAATCTAGGACACGAAGAATTTCCCTGGGGAACCAAGATATGATATAACTTATAGTCAACAGGGCTCTTCCCAACTTTGTGAAGATTTTAGATTTGACAATTCCACATCATGGAAGAGTGGAAAAGGCAAAGAACAGCAGAGCAGTCCTTAGCCAAAAAGACCTTGGAGGTCAGGCCTCCCCTCTCAGAGCCACAAGTTCTTTATGTACTTATCATGCCTGCCTCTTCCCCACCTGTCTAACCTACTTGATTTTGTGCCAGTTCAAGTCTTTCAGATCAAAACACCTGCTTACTCCCTCCCCAGGACCTTGATCTAGGCTAAACACAGCATCTCAGCCCCAGGCAACAGGGTAAGACAGCTCTTTTGCCAGAACTGGGACATCACTGGCTAGCCTAGTGCTCTCTCCTAGCTCCTGCAGCTTCCCATCCACCTGAAGCTGTCAAAGCCAGGGGCATAGCTAGTTCTACCTTTGCAAACCATTAACACATTCATAGTCACTGTCTTTTATAGAACCTTATCCTGGGCATTCATACTTTATACTTGCGTGGATCAACCCAAATTTTCTCTTGTACTTCCAGGCCTGTTCTTCTTTCTGACAAGGCTATTTTTCAGCTGCATCCTACCATACTGCATCATGATTATTTATTTATATTTGCCAACACCAGGGGAAGGTTTTCTACCTGAACCCCATGGAGTAGCTATTTAGGTATTCCAAAAGTTTTAATTACCCGTGTCCATCCTGTCTAAAACACTGTTACTACAATAGCATCATTTATTTGCCCAAAGAGTTTGGAGACTCTTACCTTGATCACCATATGTCAGTTAGCAGTAATTGTTGTTTGGAGATAACAATGATAAGACATACAGTATATTTAGCAGACAGAGCTTACTAAACCACATTCAAAATTGAAAAGTACGATACTATCCAGCCTAAAGTGTTACTTCCCTGCATGAGTGGCTATTTGCAATGCTGATTTACAGTGTGGCAAATATGAAAAGGAATGATATACAGCAGTAGAGATGCTAAAAGAATTGCCATGCAGGCACTGTTCTCAAGTACTACCTACCATAAATTCGCACAAGATAAAGTGAATATCAGAGGAAGCAATGAACCATTTTCTTTACACTTCTTCCATTCTGCTAGAACTCTAAAATTAAAGCAGGAAAAGTAAAAAGAGTTTCTACTTTGAAATCAGAGTAGACTAGCACCAAAGAAGAGATCCATGATTGGTTCCAACTCTGGATGGACTTATGTGACCTTGAGCATGACTGAAACATAAAAATCTCAGGTTTTCCATTTTAATTTTTATTTTTTAAGGAATAAATATTTTCTCTGTTAATGTGAGGATACTATAAGATAAAATTGTCATGTGTCACTAAAAGTGATATATATGTGTGTGATGTAAGTATACAATTTGACACACAATATATAAAGAATATATATGAAATAATATCATGAAAGAAACATAAGAGGTGGGATCAAGATGGCAGAGGAGTAAGACGTGGCATTCAACTTCTCCCACGAACACATAAGAAAAAATTTACATGTAGAGCAGTTCACACAGAACATCTACTGAACCCTGGTAGGAGACCTTAAACCTCCAAAAAGGGCAAGAAATCCTTCACATACCCAAGTGGAACAAAAGGGAAAAAAAAAAGAGAGAGAAAAGGGATCATGACAGGACTAGTACTCCTGAGAGGGAGCTGTGAAAGAGGAAAGGAACCCACACCCTAACTAGGAAGCCACCTGACAGGGAGATCAGCCAAGACAAAGGGACCTCAAAGCCTCAGAGAAAAGTGCAGCAGCTGGAATGAGGAGGGCAAAGCAGAGAGAGAGCCACAAAGATTATCAGTACCACTGTCACCCAGACACCGCAGCCCAAGATGCTTGGGGAGTGGGGGGCGCTGGGCACCGAGACTCAGGCCCAGGAGGTCAGTTCCAAGGAGACAACTATGGTTGACTGTGTGGAGACAGCCTGAAGGACTAGAGAGTGGTGTGCCAGAGGCTGGGGAGTGGAGTGACACAGCCAAGGGGACCTGGGAGGAAGTCTGGCCTGCAGGAGAAGCAAGGAGCCATTGTTGGGGATGGCAAGAGAAGGAGAGATAGACTGCCTTAGGACTATCTTTCTCTGTGCACACACAAACTCTCAGAGGGTGAGATGCCTCAGATACAGGCTATGGGTGGCCAGGCACCTCCTGCGTGGACTATGGGTGAAGGGTTGCCTCTTGTGCAGGCTACAGATGGCCTAGTACCTCTGGCATAGGCTAAGGGCAGTGGGGCACCTCCTGTGTGGACTAAGTGCAATGCAGTACTTCCTGCATGCTTTACAGGCAGTGAGGGCAAACCATGGCAGTCATCTCAGACCCCAGAGGTGGGCATGGCCCGCCACCACTAGGGGTCCATGAACAGGTACCACCTGAGTCCCCAGTCACCTCGAACACTGGTAGAAAGGAGGGCACCGCCCATTGTGGCTCTCACTCCCCTGCTGCTGCCATTGCCAAACACTCTGGGTGCCACCTACACCTGCCTGAGTATCACTGCCATTTCCCAGGACCCTGCAACTAGGGGCAGTCTGCACAAACTTCCAGTGGGTCCCTGCCATTGTCAAGGGCCCAGCAACTAGGAACTGGCTACTAGCCCTGCCCACTGCCTCCATCTCCCTCGAAGAACAAGCAAAATAAAATATTTAGCCCTAAAAATAAACAGTAAGATCTAACAAAATACCCAGGAGCACTCACACATGTAAATAACCTCCCAAAACCACAACAGTTGTTTTCCCTAAACTCAAAGAATAAGAAAAATATAAGCAAAATGAAGACGCTCAGGAACCACTCCCAGTTAAAAGAACAGTAGAATTCCCCTAAAGGAGCAAACAATGAAACAGACTTCTTCAGTCTAACAGATACCTGGTTCAAAAAGGAGATAGTGAAACTACTGAAGGAATTAGGGCGAATACGAAGGAATGAAGAGCAGATATAAACAGAAATGCCAATTCCTTTAGAAGGAACTAGAAAATATAAGAAGGAGCCAAGAAAAATTAGAAAATTTATTTGCAGAGATGCAAGCTGAGTTAAAGGCACTGAAGAGCAGAACGAATAATGCAAAGGAACAAATTAGTGACTTGGAAGACAGAATAAGGGAAACCACCCAGACAGGACATCAGACAGAAAACCAAATGAAAAACATGAAAGCAATATAAGAGGTCTATGAGATAATTCAAAGTGGGCCAATCTACACATAATAGAGATTCCAGAAGGAGAAGAAAAAGAAAAGGAGATTGAAAATATATTTGAAGAAATTATAGGAAATCTAAAAGAAATAAATATCAAGACACAGGAAACTCAGAGGATCTCCGACAAGTTGAACCCAAACAGGCCCACACTAAGACATATATAATAAAAATGGCAAAAGTTAAAGACAAAGAGAAAATTCTACAGGCAGCAAGAGAAAAACAAGGCATTAATTATAAGGGAACCCCCAAAAGGCTATTAGCTGATTTCTCTACAGAAACACTACAGGCCAGAAGCAAGTGGCAAGATATATTCAACATTCTAAAAGGGGAAAATTTGCAGCCTATAATATTCTACCCAGCAGGAATAACATTTAAAATAGAAGGAAAAATAAAGAATTTCTCCAATGAACAAAAAAAGGAACCCACACCTAAACTAAAAGAGTATAGCAATACTAAACCCATTCTAAAAGAAATACTGAAATGGCTCTAAATAAAAAAGTAATAAGAAATAGAATGGAGGAAATAAAAATTGGAAAGTAATCACTAAAATAAGCCAGTATACAGATCTAAAAGAAAAGGGGAAAAAAATACCTATTATAAAAATGACAATAAACACAAGGAACAGCAAAAAGGATAAACATGAAGATGTTAAAAAAGGATATCGGGAAATTCTCACTGTGGCTCAATGCTAATGAGCCTGACTACTATCCATGAAGATGAGGGTTTCATCCCTGGCCTTGCTCAGTGGGTTAAGGATCTGACATTGCTGTGACCTGTGGTGTAGGTCACAGACACAGCTTGGATCCTGAGTTGCTGGGGCTGTGGTATAAGCCAATAGCTGTAGCTCCAATTCAACACCTAGCCAGGGAATTTCCATATGCCACACCGTGGCCGTTGCAAAAAAAAAAAAAAAAAAAAAGAATAAGGAAAGTAAGAAACTCTAGACTTTTTTCTTTTTCATTTAAATGCACTGGAGCCTACAGGACTACCAGGCTAAACCAAGCTCATAAAGGAAGGGGTTAACATACTTGAAAAAACAGGACAAACACAAATCAAAACCAAACACTACTTCCACAAAAACTAAAAAGAACAGGACACAAGCATAAAATTAAAGGAAATCATCCACCAAAAAATAAAAGGAAGAGATGAGAAAACACAGAATCAGCTGGAAAAAAAGGCTTTAAATGGAAATAAATATACATCCATCAATAATCACCTTAAATGTCAATGGACTGAATGCTCCAATAAAAAGACATAGAGTGGCAACCTTACACCAGCCAGAATGGCCATCATCAGAAAGTCTACAAACAATAAGTGCTGGAGAGGGTGTGGAGAAAAGGGAACCCTAGTACACTGTTGGTGGGATTGTACATTGGTGCAACCACTGTGGAAAACAGTATGCAGATTCCTCAGAAAACTAAACATAGAACTACCATTTGATCCAGCAATCCCACCGGATTTCTGGATTTCCCAGAGAAAACCATGACTCACAAAGACACATGTACTCCTATGTCCATTGCAGCTCTATTTGCAAAGCCAAGACAGGGAAACGACCTAAATGTCCATCGACAGAGGAGTGGATCAAGAAGATGTGGTATATATACACAATGGAATATTACTCAGCCATTAAAAGGAATGAAATACCAGCATTTTTAGCAACATGGATGCACCTAGAAATTATCATGCTAAGTGAAGTCAACCATACAATGAGACACCAACATCAAATGCTTTCACTGACATGTGGAATCTGAAAAAAGGACACAATGAACTTCTTTGCAGAACAGATGCTGACTCACAGACATTGAAAAACTTATGGTCTCCAGAGGAGACAGTTTGGGGGGTAGGGGATGTGCTTGGGCTGTGGGATGGAAATCCTGTGAAATTAGATTGTTATGATCATTATACAACTACAGATGTGATAAATTTATTTAAGTATTAAAAAATTTTAAAAAAGACATAGAGTGGCAGACTGGATTAAAAACAAAAGGCTACAACATGCTGCCTACAGGAGACTCACTTTAGGGCAAAGGACATATATAGATGGAAAGTGTGGGGACGGAAAAAGATATTTCATGCGAATGGAAAAGACAGGAAAGCAGGAGTTGCAATACTCATATCAGACAAATTAGACTTCAGAACAAAGGCCATAAAAAAAGAAAAAGAAGGACAGTATCTAATGATAAAAGAATCAATTCAAGAAAAGGATATTACACTCATCAATATATGTGCCCCTAATATAGGAGCACCTGGATACATACTAAAAGTATCAATAGATATAAAAGGAGAAATTGAGGGAAATACAACAATGGTAGGAGACTTTAACACCCCACTCACACCAATGGACAGATCCTCAAGACAGAAAATCAATAAGGCAACAGAGACCCTAAATGACACAATAGAAAAGTTAGACCTAATTGACATATTCAAGACACTACATCCAAAAAAATCAGAATATACATTTTTTTCAAATGCACATGGAACATTCTCAAGGACTGACCACATACTGGGACACAAAACTAACCTCAACAAATTTAAGAGTACAGAAATTATTTCAAGTATCTTCTCTGACCACAATGGCATGAAACTAGAAATCAACCACAGGAAAAGAAATGTGAAAAAACTAAATACATGGAGACTAAATAACATGCTGCTGAAAAACCAGTGGGTCAATGAGGAAATCAAAAAGGAAATTAAAAAAATACCTCGAGACAAATGAAAATGAAGACACAACCATTCAAAAATCTATGGGATGCTGAAAAAGCAGTGCTCAGAGGGAAATTCATAACAATACAGGCCTTCTTCAAAAAAGAAGAAAAATCTCAAATCAACAACTTAACCCTCAACTTCAAAGATTAGAAAAAGAAGAACAAACAAAACCTGAAGTCAGCAGAAGGAAGGAAATCATAAAGATCAGAGAGGAAACCAATAAAATAGACATTCAAAAGAACAATAGAAAAAACAAATCAATAAAACCAAGAGCTGGTTCTTTGAAAAGGTCAACAAAATTGACAAACTTCTGGCCAGATTTACCAAGAAGAGGAAAGAAGGAACTCAAATAAATAACATAAGAAATGAAAAAGGAGAAATCTCAACAGATACTGCAGAAATACAAAAAAAAAATGAGAATACTATGAAAAATTATGTGTCAACAAATTTGACAACCTAGAAGAAATGGACAACTTTCTAGAGACATACAACCCACCAACACTGAATCAAGAAGAAAGAGATCAACTGAACAGACCAATAACTAGAAATGAAATTGAATATGTAATAAAAACACTCTGTACAAACAAAAGTCCAAGACCAGATGGTTTCACAGGCGAACTGTACCAAACATACAAAGAACTTATACCCATCCTTCTTAAAATTTTCCAAAAGGTTGAAGAAGAAGGAATACTCCCAAAGACATTCTATGAAGCCAACATCACCCTAATACCAAAACCAGACAAAGATATTAGCAAAAAACAAAACCATATGCCAATAACTTAAATGAATATAGATGCAAAAATTCTCAACAAAATTTTAGCCAACCTAATCTAACAACATATAAAAAAGATCATGCACCACAACCAAGGAGGATTCATCCCTAGTTCACAAGTATAGTTCAACATATGCAAATCAATCAATGTCATACACCACATTAACAAAAGAATAGTCGAGACCACATGATCATCTCCATAGATGCAGAAAAAGCATTTGACAAAATCCAACATCCATTCATGATAAAAACCTTTCCCAATTGGGCATATAGGGTACATACCTCAACATAATAAAAGCCATTTATGACAAACCTACAGCCAATATAACACTCAACAGAGAAAAGGTAAAAGCCTTCCCACTAAAATCTGGAACAAGACAAGGATGCCCGCTTTCACCACTTTTATTCAACATAGTATTTTAAGTCCTAGCTACAGCAATAAAACAAACAAAATAAATAAAACATTTCCAAATGGAAAAGAAGAGGTAAAACTGTGACTCTATGCAGATGACATACTATATACAGAAAACCCTAAGGACTTCACACAAAAACTACTTGAACATATCAACAAATTCAGCAAAGTAGCAGGATATAAGATTAACATTCAGAAATCAGTTGCATTTCTATATTCTAACAACAAAATACTAAGAGAAGGAATATAAAAATGCAACACCCTTTAAAATTGCACCCCTAAAAATTAAATACCTAGGAAGAAACCTGACCAAGGAGGTGAAAGACTTATATACTGAGAACTATAAAACATTAATCAAGGAAATTAAAGAGGATACAAAGAAATGGAGAGATATTCCATGCTCCTGGACTGGAAGAATTAATATCATTAAAATAGCCATACTACCCAAAGCAATGTACAGATTTAATGCAATCCCTATCAAATTACCCATGACATTTTTCACAGAACTAGAACAAACAATCCAAAAACTTATATGGAACCATAAGATACCTAGAATTGCAAAAGCAATTCTGAGAACAAAAACCAGGCAGGAGGCATAACTCTCACAGACCTCAGACGATATTACAAAGCCACCTTCATCAAGACAGTGTGGTATTGGTATAAAAACAGACAGACAGACCAATGGAACAGAATAGAAAACCCAGAAATAAACCCAGACACCTACGGTCAATTAATCTTCAACAAAGGAGGCAAAATGTAAAATGGCAAAAAGACAGTATCTTCAGCAAGTGGTGCTGGGAAAACTGGACAGCTGCATATAAATCAATGAAGCTAGAACACACTTTCACACCATGCACAAGAATAAACTCGAAATGGCTTAAAGACAAACATAAGACAAGACACCATCAAACTCCTGGAAGAGAACATAGGCAAAAAATTCTCTGACACCAACTGTACAAATGTTTTCTTAGGTCAGTATCCCACAGCAACAGAAATAAAAACAAAAATAAACCAATGGGACCTAATCAAACCTATAAGCTTTTGCACAACAAAGGAAACCGTAAAAAAAAAAACAAAGACTACATATGGAATGGGAGAAAATAGTTGCAAATGATGCAACTTACAAGGGCTTAATCTCCAAAATATACAAACAACTCATACAACTCAAAAGCAAAAAAAAAAAAATTTGAAAAAATTGAAAAAATGGGTAGAAGACCTAAATAGACAATTCTCAAAAGAAGATATACAAATGGCCAACAGGCACATGAAAAATTATTAACATCACTAATAATTAGAGAAATTCAAATCAAAACTACAATGAGGTACACTTCACACAGGCCAGAATGGCCATCATTAATAAGTCAATAAATGGAGTTCCCATCGTGGAGCCACGGAAATGAATCCGACTAGGAACCATGAGGTTTCAGGTTTGATCCCTGGCCTCACACAGTGGGTTAAGGACCCAGCGTTGCCATGAGCTGTGGTGTAGGTTGCAGACGCGGCTTGGATCTGGCATTGCTATGGCTGTGGCTATGGCCAGCAGCTACAACTCCAACTGGACCCCTAGCCTGGGAACGTCATATGCCACGGGTGTGGCCCTCAAAGAGACAAGAAGACAAAAAAAAAAAGCCAACAAATAACAAATGCTGGAGAGGGTGTGGAGAAAACGGAATCCTCTTGCACTCTTGGTGGGAATGTAAACTGGTACAACCACGGTGGAAAACAGTGTGGAGTTAACTCAGAAAACTAAATATAAAACTACCATATGACCCAGCAATCCAACTCCTGGGCATATGCCTGGACAAAGCTTTCATTCAAAAAGTTACATGCACTCCTATGTTCATTGCAACATTATTCACAGAAGCCAAGACATGGAAACAACAAAAATGTCCATTGACAAATGAGTGGATTAAGAGATATGGTACATATACACAATGGAACACTACACAGCAGTTAAAAAAAAAAAAAAAAGAACAAAATAATGCCATTTCAGCAACATGGATGGAACTAGAGACACTCATACTAAGTGAAGTAAGTCAGAAAGACAAATACTGTATGATATCACATATCTGGAATCTAATATATGGCACATATGAACTTATCTATAGAAAAGAAACAAACTCAAGGACATGGAGAACACACTTGTGGTTACCAAAGAGGAAGTGGGTTGGGATGGACTGGGATTTGGGGGTTAGTAGATGCAAACTACTGCATTTGGAATGGATAAGCAATGAGATCCTGCTGTATAAACTATATTTAGTCACTTGTGATGGAACATGATGGAGGATAATTTGAGAAAAAGAATATATATATATATATATATATATTACACACATATGTAAAATGGGTCACTTTGTTGTATAGCAGAACTTGACAGGACATTGTAAATCAACTATACTAAAAAAATAAAAATAAAATAAAATAAAACCTACTGATGGGAGTTCCCACTGTAGTAAAGTGGGTTAAAAATCCCACTGCAGCAGTTCAGATTGCAGCTGAGGTGCAGGTTTGAACCCAACTGGGACAGTGGGTTTAAGGATCTGGCACGACCATAGCTGTGGCATAGGTCACAGTTGAAGCTCAGATTCAATCCCTGGCCTGAAAATTTTCATGCGCTGAGGGTATGGCCATAAAAAATAAAAATTAAAAAAACCTATTGAGTAAGATGTCGATGAACACTGATGCTTGTTTTTATCCTAAAATTTTTATCATAAAGATATGAATAATGCTAACATTGAATTTATTTAGTAGAATTTATTTAAGTTCCCAGGCAATAACAAAAAGAAACTATCATTCTTTTTTGGCTATTCTCACAGCATATGGAAATTCCCAGGTAGGGATCGAACCAGTGATACAGCTGTGACTCGAGCCACTTCGTGACAACACTGGATTATCAACCTGCTGCACCACAAGAAAACTGAAAGAAACCATCATATTCTTATAGCAATATTTCAAGCAAATCTGAGAAATTTTAAGATACTTTGTAACTAAAAAGAAATAGTAGATAGAACATTACAGTTAAAAGCACCACCAATGAAATTAAAAATTACTTAAGGCTTTCTTCAATATCAGTGAAACTTGGCACATAAAAGGACTATTTTAGGAGTAACTTACTTGGAAAAGTCCTACGAATACTATATGCCTAATATGTACCAGTCAAAATGTTAGAAGTGGGGGATATATTAGTTTAAAAGATAGGTAAGTTCCTACCTTCTTGGAGCTTCCGGTAGGAAATACACAAATTAAACAGATAATTACAGGCATTCCTGCTGCGGTACAGTGGGTTAAGAATCCAACTCTAGTGGCTCAGGTCGCTGCTGAGGTGTGGGTTTGATCCCTAGCCCGGCACAGTTGGTTAAAGGATCCAGCCTCTCCACAGATGGGGTTTGGATTCGATCCCTGACCCAGAACTTTCATATGCCATGAATATGGTTATTAAAAAAAAAGATAATTACAAGAGTTGAATAAATAATTATAAGGGTACAAAGTGCTACAAACCAAGTGGTTGAAATACATATATGATTTCTACTCAGAAAATTAACTTTTAATTAGATAAAGAGTGTTAATGATAAGAACTATGAGTCACTTGAGATTACTGATTCATGAGATGAGAATTATACCATTAAGGGAAAATAAAGATCAGTATTAGTGAGTAAGAATGGGCAGTAATGCAGAAACCTTTTCAATTCAGGCAGCATTTGAGCCTCTTTTCAGCAAGACTTGTAAAGTTTCAGAAGTACATTGAAAAAGTCTGTTGTCATTTGTATCCCCAGATTTATGTTATTATGAATTCCTAAAATTTTGTAATTGCAAGGTAGAATGATAATGTGCAAAAACAGAATTGTGTACATGTATGTGTAACTGGGTCACCATGCTGTACAGTAGGAAAAAAAATTGTATTGGGGAAATAACTATTAAAAAATAATAATAACAAAAAAAGAAACATTTCTTTGACACTGAAATTTACACATAGAGTCAGTTTTCATTAGTTGATCATATTTATTTGAAATTGACAAATTTGATGCAATTGCACCCATGAAAGCAATAGGATTATTTTTTCCTAACAGTAAACAGTTTTTATATTCTAATTAACAAAGGAATGAAATAAAAATTCACATAAATTTTCAAGATTATAAAAAGAATCTTCAAAGGAACTACCTTCCCAGACACTCCCCAAATACATGCTTACATACACAACTTCCATTGGGGACATAATTTTACTCTCCTCTGACTTTAAGAAACTATAATAGAAAGTTTGGGGGGCAGAACTTTGCAGCTTATTTTCTAGCTTTGCAACTAAGTGGCTTTTTTACTTTAAACGAATTACTTAAAATTTTTGAGTCTCCATACCTTGTGAGATTGCAACTGTGACATGCTAACTCCTTCCTAACATAGAAGAGGTTAAGTTGCCTAGTTTTTTTCCCAGCCTCCACCCTTCCCACTTTGTTAAGTTGCCTAGTTCCCATCAGTTAAGTTGCCTAGTTTTTTTCCCAACCTCCATCCTTCCCACTTTGCTAAAACCAAGCAAGAGAAAGGAAAACGAAAGGAGAGAGCAGAGAAAACTTGCCTCACTTTCCAACGGAGCCAGAATCAGAATAAAAGATGCCTTCCAAGCATAAGGAGAAATTAGTGAAAACAAATTTGCATTTTAGATATTAAGTAACGAGTGAGTGCAGAATCTCTGCCCCTGTTACAGTGAAAAATACAGAGTAGGTGCTTAATAACTATTAAGTTAATGGAAATATAATGAAAAGAATGACTAAAACTGAATGCTTGAACTGAAGGAGTAAATAAATGAACAGAGTTACATCTATCTCAAAGGGTCTGCGCACCTCCACAGAAATATTTTCTTGGTGCTATTTCCTGTTAGATCAGTGGTCCTCAATCCCGGCTACATAAGAGAATCACCTGGGAAACGCAAAATCCCTATACCTGGACTAATTGCATCTGAATCTTGGGGGAGGGGAGAGGTAGTAGTTTTTGATGTTACCAGCTGATTCCAATGTAGAGTCAAAGTTCATCTCTTCTGTACTAGTCCATGTCTCATATTATATATATTTACTTGACGACAAAGATCACTGTTCTTTTTTCACCTATCTCTCAGCGACTTTTAACTCATCTCTTAGTGGCCCCAATCTCTCAGTGACCATTTTTCTAACCCATCTCTCAGTGGCTTTGAAGTTTCTTCTTATACCTTAAAATTTTATACGAATTTTTAAAGTCATAGTCAGTTAATTACTCTATTTTTGTCCTAGCTTTTATTAACAGATAAAGATTAAATGATATAACCCTCATTGAATCTTGGTCCTTCTAGTAACTAAGCCAGATGGAGAATGGTTTCTGATAATAAAGACTTTACATAGATTTGAAATGGATTACAATTCTACAATTCTAGCTGAGCAAGAGAATTACCTGGGGAGTAAACTTTCGCTCTCTTCATCTCTATCCTTCCATCTCAAAAACTCGCCCCCCTCCCCATACCAACTGAAACAGAACCTCTGCAATTGAGACTCAGGCATCAGAATGTTTTTCAAACCTAGGAAAACTGTGCAAAGGAGAAATTTGTTCATACTCCTATATATAGAAGGCCACCTGCTATAACCTTCCACACCATTGGCTCCAGGAGTCAATGAAGAAGACAAAGCCCAGTAATGAGACCCTCACATACATATTCTGCTAGTTTCTTCCAAGAGGGAAAAATCCAAGCCCTCAAACCATCACTACTATTCTGAAGCAAGGTCAGGCCAGTATGTTGCCTATGCCTTGGTCTGGTCTGCAAAAAACAAGTGTAGCCTCGTCGTAGAATACCCTTCGTAAGCCCAAATTTCCCATGTAATTCCACATTTTTGGGGCCTGATATTCTGATGGAGTGAAGCTGTCCATTATTGGGACTTTTTTTGCATTTATAATTAAGGCTATCAATGGTTAAGTATCATCTATTTCTTCTAGAAAGCATAAGACTAGTAGAATATTAATTTGTATAGTGTATTACTGTCATCATATCTTGGACATTTGCTTTTACTTTTACAGTCTGTTATTTCTTATTAGTTTTTAATTTCTTTGTTCTCGATACCACCTTTCTCCACCTCCCCTCTTTATCACATTTATGCAACCTTTATACTTCCAAGAAAATCATATTAAAAATGTAATAGCTATTCTATTATATATTATATGCATAAATATACACAGATTTTTCATTTACTATTTCAAACCCCCAAAATCTCATTATATACACTTTTCTGTTTCTTTTCATTTTCACCAAATAATACTTCATGAAAATTCTACAAAGCACCTTGATATAGCTTTTATTCCTTTTTAATAGCTGCAAAATTATTCATTATATGCAGTTATGATAATTTAACCATTATAATGAACATTCAGTTTCCTCCCATTTTTTGCTTAATTAAACATCCTAATATATTCATACTTGTATACTGATGCTTTTACCTCTATGGTTTAATTATTCAGGATGGGACTGATAGATCAAAGGACATATATGATATTTTTCCTTATTACAATAGCCGTCCTAACCAAAAAAAGCCATAATTCATACATCTACTAGCAATTTTTGAAGATTCTCTTTTCTTTATACCACTTCTAGCAGTAAGAAGATAACAGTCTTTTTTATTTTGGCCAATATAATCAGGCTATAATGATATCTCATTGTTAATTTGCATTTCCCTGCCTCTTAGTGTATTTGATCATTTCATTTTTTGTTGACCTTTTAGATTTGTTGTCCCATGAATTGCTCATTCATGTCCTTTGTCCATTTTTTCATTTGTAAACATACATCAATGATTTTTTTTTAGAGATTTTTTAGCATTTCATTATTTAGAAAATTAACGTCATCTGTGTTTTGGTAAATGAACTTTTGATTTTGATGTATTTTTTTCTGGCTTTTTTAAAAGTTTTGTTAGAAATTCATGGTTAATTTTGAGAATGCTATTATCATCTATTGTTATAAAGATGTATTTATTATATTTAAATTTGTTTTACAATAAATCATGCATCATATTCTGTTGGCAGATTTACTAATAATGAATCATTATTCATTTCTAAAATAAAACCTTAATCATATTATATTAATTCTTTGATAAATTGCAAGTTTCTTTTTCTAATATTGAATTCTTTTTTTGTCTCATATATAGTTAAAATGTCAGGTTGATCAAGAATATTTTCTGGACTTAAGGAATACAAAATGCAGTATCTATGGTCATATACATATATATATACACACACATATACTTGTTTGTATGTGTGTTGTATATGGAAAGAGTTTTCTTCAAGACAACCTTTTTTCCCCCACCAGACCTATTCAAAATTGAAAGTTCATTATAAATATAAATTCTACTAGATTTTTAATTTATTTTCCAATAGATTTTAATTTATATGTTGAGTTGCTGTGTTTGGTACACAAGTTTATAATCAGCGTACCTTTTTCATAAATGGTCATTTTATTATGACATAATGTCTTTCTCCTGATTAGCCTCATTATCTTTAAATATCAGATTCTCTAATATTTATAATGCCACTCCTGCTATATTTTTTTAAATTTGCCTCATATCTCTCTGCTCACCTCTTTGCTATGAGGATGTTTCCTGTAATGTAGCATAGTACATAGCTGTGCTTCTTTTACTTCAATTTGATGATCTCTTTTTTGGTAAAGGGAAATTTGTACCAATTAACATTTAATGTAATGACAGATATAATATTTTATTCCTTATGTTAGGTCAGTTCTGCCATAGCAGGACTTTTTTTTAAAACAGGAATTTGTTTCAACATGAAAGACATATTAAAGAACAATTTGGACATAAAGTGAATTTTATGTTTGCTTATAATCATTTTATAAACATTCTCAAAAATCCCAAGACAGCATACTGTACGTCATAATTAATACACAAAACACACCACACCCACACCTGAGACATATGCTGGCTACCTCAGTCCACAGCAGGTGTTATCCTACATGGCTCTGTCTTCCTATTCTTTTGAACTGATGAAATTTTCCACATTAAAAAACACTCTTTTAACATCTCAAAGATGTCTAAGAATCCAGGTCTAAAAAGCCATAAGGAGCTCATGTAAAAGACAAGCTTTAAGGTTTTGGGGGGTTTTTTGTTTGTTTGTCTTTAGGGTTGCACACATGGCATATGGAGGTTCCCAGGCTAGGGGTCGAATCAGATTTGCAGCTACTGGCCTACACCACAGCCACAGCAACGTGGAATTCAAACCTCCTCAGCAAGCTATACTATAGCTCACAGCAATGCAGGATCCTTAACCCACTGAGCAAGGCCAGGGATCGAACTTTCATCCTCATGGATACTAGTCGGGTTCGTTACCACTAAATCACAGCAGAATTCAAAAAGCTTTAAGTATTGAGGAGAATCTTGAAGTAAATTGTTCTGGAAAAAAACAAGGGAATATGTGTATCCCCCAAGCACAAACGAATCCACATTGTGGCCCATCAGAGATAATTCAGCAAAAAAATAATGTCTCTGCCTGAAATGACTTCAAATGCTGTAAAAGGCAGTAAGAACAAAGTCTAAAGAAATATTAAAGATAGTTCCCCTGGTGGCAGCAGGTTAAGGATCTGGTGTTGTCACTGCTGTGGCTCAGCTTGCTGCTGTAGTATGGGTTCAAGCCCTAGCCCAGGAAATTCTGTACACAATAGGCACAGCCAAAAAAATAAAATAAAATTACAAAAAATTTTGTGGAACTTCACAAACTTCCATTTAAAAAAGTAACTGAAGAAGGCAGCTATGCATTGTATCAAATTCTAAATATTACTGAAAAAAGTATCTATTATAAACGTGTTGAAGGACCGACATCGGACTGCAAATTTTGATAACCATCCTTCCACCACTTCACAAAAATTCACGAGCTGCACCCCTGCCACCTCCAACTTTCACAAACAAACTACAGTCTTTTTGAGGGTAATTTGCCATATTTATGGTCATATGTATTTTTTAACAACTTATATATAAAACCATCCATCCCATTTTTATTAGGTTCCAATCTTTTTATTCATATGTCACTGACAAAGTTTTTGAGTGTTTTACTCCTCATCCACTTTTCCCATAAACCTTGTGGTAATTTTTTTTAATTGCATGATTTTGCAAAAGATGGTCACTTTTAAGAATTAACAAGCTCATGGACGTGGAAAATAGACTTGTGGTTTCCTGGGGGAGGGGGAGGGATTGGGATGGATCGGGAGCTTGGGGTTAATGGATGCAAACTGTTGCTTTTGGAATGGATTAGCAATGAGATCCTGCTGTGTAGCGCTGAGAACTATGTCTAGTTACTTATGACGGAGCATGATACTAGAAGAAAAAAGAATGTATTCATGTATGTGTAACTGGGTCACCATGCTATACAGTAGAAAAACAATTGTATTGGGAAAATTACAATAAAACAAAAATAATTAACATGTTGAGTTATAAAACTAATTGCATTTTACATTTTCTTTTCTTTTTTCTCTTTTCCTTATTTTCATTGTTTAGATTCATTTCATTATTTACTCATTAATTAGTATGTTCTATATACTCCTACTTTTAATACTTACATTAATGAGACTCTTAATTAGATACATATCTTTCTTATCCCTCTAATATTATTAAAAATCAGATGGCAAGTCTTCCCTGAACAAAGACGGTCTTATTCCATCCTACTTCCTTTCCCATCTTTACTTCCCTTACTCAGAAGCACCCCCCCCACACACACACACACACATAACATACACAAACGAACTTAGTTTTTCCCTTTTGTAGATGCCCCCAAATAAAACTATTTACACGCTTTTACTTTTCTTCTCCTTTATCCACTGTAAACTCTTAGGTTTTGCTCAAATAATGTACTTTTGGTTGTAAGCTAAAATTCAGTCCTCATATATGCTTTCAGTTTCAAGACTCTATAAGTAACACTATATTAACAGTCCAAATCAGTAGGATATTATTATCCACATAGATTTAATTACATGTCTCCATATCCTCTTCTCCCCTCCTCTATTGCATGGTCTCTCTTCTATTTCACTTGTGGTTTGAATATATTGTTTTCTCAGTTATTTTCTTCTAAAGCAGCATATACTCCATGGTTTGTATAATCAATACCCAAATACCTTTCCTGGAGTTCCCGCTGTGGCACAGTGGGTTAATGACCCAGCATTGTCCCTACAGCAGCACACAGGTTCATCCCTCAACCCAGCACAATGAGTTAAAGATTCAGTGTTGACGCAGTGGCAGTGTAGGTTGCGGCTGTGGCTGGGATTCAGTCCCTGGCCCAGGAACTTCCATATGTCACAGGTGCAGCAGAAAATGGAAAAAAAAAATCTTTCCTACACCCGGAAATATGAATATTTTTATGGGTACATTACAATTCCTGGCTCAAAGTCTTTCTCGCTTCAAGATGTTATTCCACTCTCTTCTATATTGCTGTTTACAATTGAGAAGTCAACTGACAGATTCTCTTTCCTTTGTAAGAATATTTTTCTTTTACTTTTTTTTTAGATAAAAGCTTATGAGGATCTTTTAAAAAACATTTTACCATGAAATCCTTAGATGCATGTATTTTCTCATCAATTCTACTTGAATATCATTCAGTTTTCCTGGGTCTCTCTTCATCTCGGGTAAGTATTCTACTAATGGTTTAATCATTTCTTTATCTGTTCTTTTTTCTCCTTCTGGAATTCCATTTCTTCATATATTGTTACCTTCCAAATGTCTTATGATTTCCATAAATACTATTTTTATAATCGATACACTGAGATATTTCTTTCCTTTAATTTTTCAAGCCACTAATTTTCGGGTCACTATATTCCTTAATGTGTATTTAAGGCATAACAGATAAACCTAGTTGCTTAAACAATTGCAATGTATTTCCTGATCACATAAAGTGTAAGTGGTAAAAGTTAGGGGGAGTCTGCTCTGCTCAATAAACCCAGTTTGATGGAAACTTGTTATCTTCAACACAGAGCTTCCCAGGTCACCTTAGGCATCTCCAGCCAGCCAGCAAATAAGGAGAGAATGGAAGGTCACCTTTAGAAGTTTGTCAGTTCTGGAGTCGGTACACATTACTTGTACTCATATTGCATTAGCAAGAGCTCAATAGCACAGACATTTGTTAATGCAAAAGAGGCTGGGGAATGTAATCTACTGATATGCCTGGAATAAAGAAGGGCCAGGTTTTATAAAACGAATAACAGTCTCTACCACCTTATCAAAGACCGTCACTCCTTTAGTTCTTCTGGTAAATTCCTTGGTCAGAAAAATCATATTATTTTTTTCTTGGGGTGTGAGGAGGAAGAGATAGATTTTATTTTTGTTTGTTTCTTTGCTTTAGCTTCAAAAAGGCTTCTTGAGAAGTACTCTTTGAGAACTCTATATTTCAGTTCAAATTATTATCTAATCCAGGAGTTCAGTTCTGTTTGGCATGTGTTTTATTTGTTCTGACCCATCTTCCTTTTGTTACTTGGCTTTTTTAGATGTTTTGGTTTATTTCATTTTTCTTGCTCAGTAACCCTCAAGGCTGGTTGTAGAGTATCAAAGTGATGAAAGTGACACATATATTAGAGGCCTCTTTGATGGCCCACCAGCAGTATAGAAGTTCTTGCTAAAGCACATGTCATTCTCTCCCAGACTTGAGTAGACAGAAGACATCTGAGGATGGTCCAATTCTCTTTCCTCTATTAAAAAAAAAAAAAAAAAAAAAAGTCGGAGTTCCCATCGTGGCGCAGGGGAAACGAATCCGACTAAGAGACATGAGGTTGCAGGTTCAATCCCTGGCCTCGCTCAGTGAGTTAAGGATCTGGTGTTACCGTGAGCTGTGGTGTAGGTAGCAGACATGGCTTGGATCTGGCATTGCTGTGGCTTTGGCATAGCCTGGAGGCTACAACTCGGATTAGACCCCTAGCCTGGGAACCTGCATATGCCGCGGGCACAGCCCTAAAAAAGCAAAAATTAAAAAAAAGTCATTTCCCCTTTGGAAACGAATGAAAACCAGGCCCACAAACATACTGATCTTGCACTGAGTTTTCACTAATCTCTAAGGGCCAACCTCCCTGTAGATCCCGGAGTTATGAGCAACCTCTCCCAAGGCTCCCTTAGTGGTCCTGGGCACTTGCCTCACCAGAGCGAGAGAAATGAAGGTTTCCTTTACACCCAGCCATTACAGGGGTCCTAGAAGCCATGTGACTCAGGAAAGACAATTTGGATGAAGTAGGTAGGTAGTGGAAAAGAAGAACACCCTATTTAGGTCACCAACTTTCTAGAATCTCCTGTTTCTAAATTTTGCAAATCAACTTGAGGAGACGTTTTTTTTCCCTAGCAGCAAAGATTCAATGTTCCTCTTTTAAACTCTGCTTGCTGCTATGTTATTTAATGAAGAAAATATGAACAAAATGCAAAAATCTAAGATTCTATGATATTTTAAAAGAAATACAGTTAGACCCATGCCAAAATATATATAGTAACATAAACTCAATTACCTATGAATCAAGATCCTATTATAAGTATCTTGGTAAATAGCTCTGATTCCATTGTAATTTTGTGTGTGTGTGTGTGTGTGTGTGTGTGTGTCCCTTTGCCATTTCTTGGGCCGCTCCCGCAGCACATGGAGGTTCCCAGGCTAGGGGTCAAATTGGAGCTGTAGCCGCCAGCCTACACCAGAGCCACAGCAACGCGGGATCTGAGCCATGTCTGCAACCTACACCACAGCTCACAGCAACACCGGATCCTTAACCCACTGAGCAAGGCCAGGGATCGAACCTGCAACCTCATGGTTCCTAGTCGGATTCGTTAGCCACTGAGCCATGACAGGAACTCCCCATTGTAATTATTATTAATGCTATAAACAGAACTGTGCACTTTTTTTTCATTCTTTAAATATTGTATATAGATTAACCAAACTTCTAAACTTTAGCTTTTACCATCAACATTTTAAAACAGACAAATTTCAGACTAAAATGTTGAGTTTATAAATTTTAAATAATAATCAATTCAAGTTTATAAGATTTTTTTCTGAAAATGAAATATAAAATAGGTTCTACATAACAGTAATTTCATGTGTTCTTATATTGGATTTTTGTAACCAGTACTTCTTAGATCTATTTGTACTATTTTCTAGAATAATCCTGAATAATAAAGGTATTTTCTGTTTTCTAGGATTTTAACACTCACTCATTATAATTAAAATGGCTTGAAAATATCTTATTTGCCCTGGAATGAAGAAAAAACTTAGAAAGAACTAAAAGAGCTATTATTTTGACTTGAACAACAATTACCCTTTTGCTCCCTTCAAAACTCTTTCTTACATCCAATCTAGGGTTTGGGAATTTGGAAAAAAGAAGAGACAGGTAATGAAAAGAATTATACAAAACCACATCTTTTTGCCACCACTTCTAAAGGCCAAGTGACTATTGTATTATTATTCAATAAAGTTGTAATTTCTAACAATGATGCCAAATTTTATAACAGTCAGGCCATTTGTTTTTCCCAGGAAGCTTGCCATAATAGAATTACCTTTCAAACTGCATACTGTTATTAGTCAATAGCATTAAAACATTCCTACTGTGAACATTAATTTGCACAAAATACCACTGCACTTGCTACTGATGAAAATACAAATAACAAATTACATATTTTAAAACTACATTTGAATTTGAAAATATGTCCAGTATCGCTCATTATCCAAAACAGAAGGAACTGGCTGTGGTAACTGGATAAAAATATGATTGCTTACATCTGATATGTTTTACATTAAGAGAATTTCATGTACAAAAAAAAATCTAGTTAGTTACAATTATGAGGACTGTTTTTGGTAAGCCATTCTTTTCATTTCTCCTTTGAGGAAAAAGTCAATATGGTAAATCGTGGCTCTTCCATAAAATATAGGGTATACGATTAGTAAAACAATACTTAATTTGTGCCAGATACTGGTAACATTGATAGAGACTAAGTCTACAGGACTGGCAGTGGAACAACAGACATATATCCATCAATTATTAGACTTTATTATGATAAGTTATAAAGGGGCTAAAGGAGTTCCTGTTGTGGCACAGCAGAAATGAATCTGACTAGTGTCTGGGAGGAGGTGGGTTCAATCTATGGCCTCGCTCAGTAGGGCAGGGATCTGGCATTGCTTACTGTGGTCACAGACGCAGCTCGGATCCCAAGTTGCTGTGCCTGTGGCGTAGGCTGGCAGCTATAGCTCTGATTCAACCCCTAGCCCGGGAACTTCCATGTACCGCAGATGTGGCCCTTAAAATAAAAAAGTAAAGGGGCTAAAAAAGACCTACAAAAACAAGTCAAACACAAGTAACAAAATGGCAATAAGAACATGCATATCAATAATTACCTTAAATGTAAATAGATTAAATGCTCAAACCAAAAGACATAGCCTGGATAAATGGATACACAAATAAGGCTAATATATATGTTGTATAAGAGACCTACTTTAGATCTAGAGACACATACAGACTGAAAGTGAGGGGATGGAAAAAGGTATTCCATGAAAATGGAAATCAAAAGAAAGCTAAAGTAGCTCATAGCAGACAAAATAGACTTTAAATTAAGACTGTTACAAGAGACAAAGAGAATACTATACAGTGATCAAGGGATCAATCCAAGAAGATCTAAGAATTGTAAATGTACACGCACCCAAAATGGGAGCACCTCAATATATAAGGCAAATGTTTACAGACATAAAAGGAGAAGTTGACAGTAACACAAGAAAAATGAGGGAATTTAATACCCCCTTACATCAATGGACAGATCATTCAAACAGAAAATCAACAAGGAAATACAAGACTTTAATGATACATTACACCAGTTGGACTTAATTGATATTTATAGAGCATTACATCGGAAAGCAACAGAATACACATTCTTCTCAAGTGCACATGGAACATTCTCCAGAATAGATAACATGCTGGGCCACAAAGCAAGTCTTGGAAAATCTAAAAAAACAGAAATATTATTTATAACACTATGGGATTAGAAATTGACTACAAGAAAAAAAAGTGCAAAAAAACCAAACATGTGGAGATTGACAATATACTATTAAACAACCAATGGATCACGGAAGAAATCAAAGTGGAAATCAAAAAATACCTAGAGACAAATGAAAACAAAAAGATGATCCAAAACCTATGGGACATTGCGAAAGCAGTTCTATGAGGGATAGTGATACAAGCTTTTTTTGTACGATAAAAGCTTACCTTTTAGTGATATAAGCTTACCTCAGGAAAAGAAGAAAAATTTCAAATAAACAACTTAACCTTATCCTAAAGCAACTAGAGAAAGAAAAACAAACAAAACCCAAAGTTAGTAGAAGGAAAGACACCATAAAGATCAAAGCAGAAGTAAATTAAATAAAGACTGAGAAAACACTTAAAAAGATCAATGAAACTAAAGTCTGGTTCTTTGAAAAGATAAACAAAACTGATAAACCTTTAGCCAGACTCATCAAGAAAAAAAGGGGGGGGCGGCGGGAGGAGTAGAGAGGCCAAATCAAGAAAATTAGAAATGAAAAAGGAGACGCTACAATGGACAGCACAGAAATACAAAGGACTATAAGGAACTACTATAGGCAACCATATGTCAATAAAATGAACAACCTAGAAGAAATGGACAAATTTTTAGAAAGGTGCAATCTTCCAAGACTGAACCAGGAAGAAGTAGAAAATATAACCAGACCAATCACAAGTACTGAAATTGAATCTTTGACTAAAAAACTCCCAACGAACAAAAATCCAAGACCAGATGGCTTCACAAGTGAATGCTATCAAACACTTAGAGAAAAGTTAACACCCTTCCTTCTGAAGGAATACTCCCAAACTCATGTTATGGGGTCCTATCACCCAGATGCCAAAACTAGACAGATACCACAAAAAAGAACAGTACAGGCCAATATCAGTGATGAACACTGATGCAAAAATCCTCAACAAAATACTACCAAATCCAATAATACATTAAAAGGATCATACACCATGATCAAGTGGGATTTATCCCAGGAATGCAAGGATTTTTCAGTATCTTCAATCAATCAGTGTGATATAGCACATCAACAAATTGAAGAATAAAAACCATATGATCATCTCAATAGATGTGGAAAAAGATCCTGATAAAATTCAACATTCATTTGTGATAAACAAACAAAGAAAAACCTCTCCAGAAAGCGGGCATAGAAGGAACCTACCTCAAGTATAATAAAAGCCATATATGAAAATCCCACAGCTAATATCATGTTCAAGAGTGAAAAGCTGAAAGCATTTCCCCTAAGATCAGAAATAAGACAAGTAAGTATGTCCACTCTTGCCACTTTTATTCAACTTAGTTTTGGAAGTCCTAGCTGTGGCAAGGACTAGGCCAGAAAAGAAAAAGAAATAAAAATAATCCAAGTTATTAAAGTAAATTTGTCATTATTTACAGATGACTCTATGCTACACATAGAAAATCCTAAAGATGCTCCCAGAAAAATACTAGAGGTCATCCATTAATTCAGGGAAGTTGCAGTATACAAAATTAATTCACAGAAATATCTTGCATTTTATAATCTAACAATGAAAAATCAGAACGAGAAATTAAGGAAACAATCCCATTTACAATCACATCAAAAAGAATAAAATACCTAGGAATAAACTCACTTAAGGAGGCAAAAGGAGGTATTCTGAAAATTATAAAGATGCTGATGAAAGAAATCAAAGTTGATACAAACAGATGGAAAGACATACCATGTTCCTAGATTGGAAGAATCAGTATACTTTCAAAATGACTATACTACCCAAGGCCATCTACAGATTCA
The DNA here is from genome assembly GCF_016906955.1 of Phacochoerus africanus. Lineage (NCBI taxonomy): Eukaryota > Metazoa > Chordata > Mammalia > Artiodactyla > Suidae > Phacochoerus > Phacochoerus africanus. The sequence continues at coordinate 34,539,101 of NC_062545.1, forward strand.
TCACAATTTTTATCAAACTACCAAGGGCCATTTTCACAGAATTAGAACAAAAAATTTTTTTAATTTGTATGGAAACAACAAGACCCCAAATAGACAAGCAATCTTGAGAAAGAAAACTAGAACTGGAGGAATCAGGGGGGAAATGCAGGAAAAGAAATATATTTGGCAATGCATAGGATCAATTAATGAAACTAAATTTAAACTTTTTGAGCCATAGGATATGGGACACTCACTTCAAGTCTAGGAAGTCTTAAAATTCCCATTATATGTGATTACAGTTTTGCTCAATCATAGTGCAATGCATCATCGAGGAGCCAGGGTGCTCATCACTTTGGGGGGCTGGTAAGCTGCACCTGGAAGCCCACCTGATATATCCAGAGAAGAAGCACACCTGCATTCCTATTAAAAATCCCACCCAGTTGTCTAGTACTGTGAGACCTTCAGCAAAGAACCTCCAACAAACACAACAGTTTGTAGATGAAGGCACGGCACTTCCTTGTCTGCTGCGCTGAGGATACTTACAAGGTTGAGGTGTCAGCCCTCCAGGAGCTCAAGAAGCACGCCTTTATCTCACCGTGAAATAAGAATGGGACCCAAGCGAGACCTGAAAGATTCCATGTTCCGGGCCCACCAACACCTCCCCACCAGTCTCCCCTACATCACCAGGGGCATTCAGTACCTCGAGATCAGGACAGCATGGTGGCCAGACTCCAGTGGGCCATCAAGCAGGGGCGCTGAGTGAGAACATTTGGTTCCTGCACTTCGACTTGACTTCCGTGATAAGACGCTGCCATCTGGAGTGTCCCCACACCCAGCGCTGCCTCTACAAAACACCGCCGCACTGACAGCAGCTCCAAACTGCATGGCCCATCTCCCTGTGGAGATCTTGTGTCCGCGACGAGGTGGTGGTGGCATCCTGAACAGGAAGCAGGGCAAACTTCTTAGAGGAGGTCCCACTGGCTGGCACCACCACCTTCAAGACAAAAAAGGCCCAGAAACGAGTCTTTTGGCTTCACTGCCAACCTGAGATCCACACGGGCAGCCAGACCTCCTCTCGTGCGTGTCTAAATCCTGGCACACCCTGGGCGCAGACCCCTTCCCTCACACCAGGTACCCAACCCAGCCAACTCCTGGCCAGAGCTGCACAGGCATAAAGGCCTGAAGGAAGACAGCCCAGCCACAGGCAACTTCCAGCACAGACTAAAAGTGGCTTTGCAGCCCCTCCGCTGGGGCGGGACTTACTGCCTCCAGCCAGCGTTCCACAGCAGCCACGAGACCTCGCAGCCTCTCCCCGCGATATCGCGAGACTACCCAGACCCGCGTTGCCCCGCCTACCGGGCTTCTGCCGCCCACTGCGCGCGGGTCGGTTGTTGTGAAGACGTGATATAAACTCTTTCCATACCTATTTTGAGATATCAGAGGCAGCAAAAATGCCCTCGCAGCAGGTACTTATTTGGCTGGTGGAGGTGGTGTAGATGAGACAACCAACAATTTTTTTTTTCATTTCTTCAGAGGGAAACTCAAATGTCCTCCCCCCCCAAAAAATTTTTTTTTCTAAATAAGTACATTGAGAGGTTTATTTGGCTACCTTTGTGGGGCAGGAAGGGGGGTGCTGGCAAGAATCAGGTTCCATCCATTGTTCCAGTTTTTTCACTCCATTTGCAGTATCTCCTACTCGAACTTCTTACTCATTGGTCAATAAATACTTTTTTTATTCTGTAATGAAAAGGCACCCCTCCCGTAAAATACCTCATCTAGCAAGCACTTCATTAGGCAAAAGACTTTAAAAAAAAAAAAAAAGGTAAGTAAAGGGAAAAAAAGGGCTTCCTCTGCCTATCGTAATTTTCTATCCATTCACAATGATGAAACTGCTTTCATTAACGTATGCCGTGAGTGACCTTTGATTGACCAAACTAGTAAATTCTTTTCACCCAGCCTGCCAGGAGTCTTTGGGAACGTGACGTTGTTTGACCACACCCATCTAATTAACACTGTCTGCCACATTGAGTGTGATGATGATGATGCTCTCTCTTGCCTTGTAAATACGATCCTCTGCTGCCGCTGCCGTTCCAACATATACCAAATTGTGATGGTTGAAGCTGTCATTCAAAATGTTCTGGAAAATGCTAAGAAATGTATCACAGATAAGAAACTCTCTTTCCAGAATGGTGCTGTGCAATCATAACCTTTGGACCAAGGCAGATTAGCTACTCTCCATCTGTGGGGACCTCAGCAATTATGGTATGTTCAGCATCACTCTCTCTCTGTTCAAGTCATGGAACCTCTCCTTTCCTCCTGAGGACTGCCTGTCTCTGGAGTTTGTGGTTGTGTAGGTAATCAAAGGGCCAAATCTGTCTCATCACATTGTAGGATTGGGCATGTGTGTTAGTTTGTGAGGGCTGGCAAGACAAAGTACCAAAGACTGGGTGGCTTAAACAATAGAAATTTATTTTCTCACATTCCTGAAGGCTAGAAATCCAAGATCAAGGTGTCGATAGGGTTGATTTCTTCTGAGACCTCATCCTTTGGCTTGTAGATGTCCATCTTCTCCCTGTACCTTTACATGATCTCCCCCTCTGTACACATCTGTGTCTTAATTTCCTCTTCTTGTAAGAGCATCAGTCATATTGGATTAGGGCCCACCCTAATGACCTCATTGGAATTTAATTACATCCTTAAGAACATATTCCAAAAAATGCAGTCACATTCTGAGTTACAAGGAGTTAGAACTTCAATATATAAATTTGTGGGGGAACACAACTTGGCCCATAACAGGATGAAACAAAGCTGGCTGATCAATATATCCCATGCCCCCAAATACAGAGGTTGGCCCCATTTGGGGATATTTTCAAGCAATGTTAAGTAATGTCTTTTTGAGGATTGATAAGAATGTGGGGAAAAGAAGGTTATATCCTACTTTCTGAGCTCCCTAGTTCCAAGAATGATATAGCTTTGGAGCTCACCCATAAGCTTACAAAGTTTCTTTTTTCAGCCATGTAGAAAAAAACCTGTCAAGAATCAACATGAGGAAAATAGACATGAGAGATGGAGAGGAGAGAAAATTCAGATATTATTTGACCACACATATCCGTGTCTAAACTAGGGAGCTTCTGTAAGTTTTACTTGAGGCCATATGCTTTTCTTTTACTAACTAGTTTGGATTGGAAATTTTTCACTTGCAATTGAAAAAAAGCCTAACAAACTATACAATGAGAAAATAGGTACATTTGTCAGAGTAAGTTAAGCAGACTGACTAATGTTACATTGCTGTATCAATCTTTCATAGGTTACCAAACATTGTCAACAGTCAGTGCCCCTATTGAAACAAATCTAAGATGTGTTGCAAATCAGGTGATCACTGCTCTCAGTAATTTTTCCCTATATGGAAATCCTTGGGGAAGAGAACCATGGCAAGTCCCTGGTGATAACTTAAGAAGAGCTTAAATTCCTCAACCAACTTTTTTACTGGACTCTGCCAGCATACCCATTAATATGCAATACAAAAAGAGCATGAACAAACAATTCACAAAAAAGAAATTTCTCAACCTTTTCTGCAATATAAATGCAAAATAAGGCAAGGTGTCATTTTTCCACTAAGAAACTGTGAAAATGTAGAGCAATCCTAGTGCTGATCATGAAGTATTTTCTAGCTCTCTTCTTTTTTTTGTACATGGGTAGATATGTATTTCCTGGGCACCTTATGCCTGACTGAAGCAATATGATTAGTTACAGCTAATAGGGGTGTGAACATAAGTGCTGGTTTTCACTCCTAGTTTAGAATATTCCATTCCATCGAAGAATCCTCCAAATCTCTCCTGGGTAGGATTCCCCCAGAACAGACTGTCCAGCCTGCAAAAGATATGTAGTTTGAGCAATACAAAGTTGTTCTAAGTCACTGAGGTTTGGAAGTTGCTTTTTACTATAGATAATGTGGCCTGTCCTGACTGAAATAAGATGTAAAACATGATAACACCCTATTTTGACAAGGTGGATTAACATTGCACACTTACATATCATTAGTGATAGGTAAAATTGTCTTAAGTATACTTTGGCAGGATTTCCTATGAGATCATTAATTTTTAAGTTTTTCTTCTGGTAATATATCCTAACATAAAAAGGAAAAAGAAAAAAAGAAGTATTAGCACTGATACCAGAAGTTTTATTTTCTAGGAAATTCAGAGCCAAACTTGTTTTAATAATGTTCCAGTGTATTATACGTTAGAAGTGCCTACTCTGAGGTCAAACCCTTTGTTAGAGAAACAGAACCAATAGGACATATATAGGTATTTATTTAGAAAGGTATTATACATTTAATACAGGAATTGGCTTATGTGTTTTTAGAGGCTGAGAAATACAATCTGCTGTCTGCAAGTGGAGAAGCAGGAAAACTGGGATAATTCAGTCCGAAGCCTTGAGAACCTTGGGGGTGATGCTGTAACTGCAAGTTCAAGTGCAAAGCTGGAGAAGAAGCACAGAAGATGGGTATCGCAGCTCAAGCAGAGAGAGGGAATTCACCCTTCCTCCACCTTTTTGTTCTGTTTAGGCTCTCAACAGACTGAATGATAGCCACACACATTGGTGAGAATGATCTTCTTTACTCAGTTTACTGATTCAGCAAAGGCTTTCTTCCAGAGACACCCTCCCAGTCACACCCAGACATAACTTCTTACTAGCTTTTAGGGCAGCTGTTATCCAGTTGAGCTGACACATCAGATCTTCCCCTTGTAAGCTAATTTTTAAAGAAATAAAAGTCCATACTTATTCCTCTACAATTTCTGCTGAATCCTGGCAGTAGCATCTCACTCAGACACCCCCAGTTTTCAATTTCCTCAGCGGCTCTGGCCTGGGCATCTTTGCTGTTGTTGTTGTTGTTTGTTTTGTTTTGTTTTTGTTTTATTACTGGAGTGCTTGTCTTCTCTCATTCACATTTACAAGTGTAAAGAGTTAGATGATTATACAAGATGATCAGGGCATGCACCTCTTAGCAGTTTGTTTCTTAAATCAGTCTCTTTTTTTATGTAGATCTCTCACCATTTATAGGCTTTTGACTAATTTCTTTTTCATTTTCTTGATCTCTCAGTTTCTCTCCTTCTTTCTCTCTCCCTCTCTCTCTCTCTCTCTCCCTCTCTGTCCCTCAGTCCTGGCCATTTGTTTTATTTTTTCTTCAAACCATACTCTTTACATCTCTGAGGTAAGCCCATGAAGTCAGTGAGTTCCTTATGTTCCAAAGGTACCTTCACCACCCTAGAATGGATAATCTCACTACAACAATAACAAACCCTAGCCAAAATTTAACCTTCCGTCTGGCTTATACTTAATATGGTTCAATTTGTCTCCCTTTGAAGTCTCAACTTACTCGTTCTTTTTTTTAATGGCCAAACCCACCGCATAGGGAAGTTCCTGGGCCAGGGATTGAATCAGAACCTCAGCTGTGGCAATGCCAGACTCTTTAACCCAAGAATTCAGGGATCCAGTGAGGCTGGGGATCAAACCCTTACCTCCAGAGAGGCCAGAGCTGCTACATTTGGATTCTTAACCCACTGTGCCACAGCAGGAACTCCTCGATTTACACATTTTTTGAGCATATTCCCTAAGGACACAGATCTCTTCATGCTTATTATCAAGCAGCAATAGCTTTGTCACCTCCTAACCCATCCAACAATTCACTGAAGAGTTTATGCTTCTCTTCCCTTCTCAAATTCTGCTCCAATTTTCTATAACCATTTAGTGTAGCTGCCCAGTCTTCAAGGGGTGGTTCATTACTTGCTCCTCCTGTAAGAATGTTTGGAAGTGAAAAGTAAGTAAATGGATTCCAACACCATTCCTTCCTGAAGGCTTGGCCTTGAGACAGGTGACATTAAGTCTACTTAAACTTTTAGTTGTCCACCTTCATCACAGATCTAATCCAAATCAGAATGGGGATCATCATTCTCCTACAAAAAAAGTGAGGAGTTTTACAATCTACAATTTGAGACATCCCAAACTTTCCAAGAAAAAATTTGACAATGGGAATGGGCATAAAGGGAGAGATGATGAGAAGCAGATGGGAAGGAGGTGAGAGAGAAAGAGATGTGGGGAGGGAGGAGAGAGGGGAAAGAAAGGGAGAGACAGAGAGAGGGAGGAAGGAGAGAAAGAGAATGAATAAATGACTCCACAAGAGGCAAATATATGGCTTAATGATTAAGTCAATGAACGCTGAAGACCAACTGCTTGGGCTTATGGCTCAGTTCAGACACTTAAGAGGTATGTGACCATGGGGAAGTTCTTCCATGCCTTAGTTTCTTCACCTGTCAAATGAAGTAAAGGCTATACCTACCTCATATGAAAATTTATAGAATCAAATTTGCTAATACATGTACAGCTTCGCATGTGTTTAAGCAAGTGTTATATAAATATCTACTTTTATCAGTCAAGTGTAAGACTTCCATCTGGGATCCAAAGTATAAGCAAGAAATAAAGACCTACCTGCCTCTGTGAAGATCCAGTGACTGTGCACAGCATGGGAAACAGTCTGTTCCCTTTTTCACTCCCATGCTTGCTTCTCCTGCTTGGACCTCGGTTTGGATAATTACAGCCAGCTCTGACCATAGAACTAGGCAGATTGCTCCAATGAGCTGTGCTGGGATGGCTGGGATGTACACCGTAGTTCCCATGTGATTTTATTTAAGCCTGATATTCCCCAGTTTAGGCCTAATTTCCCATCTAGGAGATGCTGATAATCTGCCTTCCTGTGATAAAGCTAAGTGAGAAAACTGCAGTTCTCAAATGTAATTTTTTCTACATGGATTATCTTGCTTAGTTTTTACATTGAAACAATCAGAAAAAAAGAAAGAAAGAAAACAAACAAACCAAAAACCCTCAGCAAAGACCTTTTTATTCCCCTCCAATTCACTGTGATACAGGTTGATAGAGCACACTAACCCTGAGGAGAATCCTTTCTGAAATGTGAGAGTGCGGGTGTTTTGCTCACTTCCTACATGGGCTCTTCCAGAAACTACAACATCGTGCAGTAACTGGGAGCTGGAAAACCACAGGTAATGTTTACTGCGTGTGTTTATTAAGAGGTGTTAACGAGTAATTGCCTGGCATCACCCACTTAAACCCATCTCAGATGGTGTTTTTACCCCGAGTCTGAGGAATGTTTCCTTGGCATAGATTTTAAATAGCTTTTAAACAGAATATGGTTCTATAGGCGATGCCAAATCTGTGGCTTCATCCAGTGCAATTCAGATGGCAGACAGGATGTGGTTCCGCAGTTACGGGGGTTGCAGTGAGTCAGCTAGAGAGACAAATGTTTCCATGGTGACCTTCCCCATTCATTTGATGTAAGGCCTTCTTACACTCCTGCAGATTAATGACATGGCATTAACACTGATAATCATAATGAAGAGAGCCATCTGAGAGGGGGGCAACCCAACCCTGACATTTGTGAGGAAATAGGATGGAGGAATTTAGCCAAGGTGTAGAGGAAGAAAATATTGAACTCCAGGGAAAGAAAATCCATTTCTTTTTCTCTTTTATAGAATAGTTTTCCTGCCAAAATAGACCCTGCTGCTGACAGACGTCTATAGTCTCCCCTCTGGGAATTCTCTTAATACTACAACAAAGTGGGGGTGGAAATAAATAACTCAAAGAAGTGATTCTCGAAAGGTCAAAAGAACCAGGATGAGAGAATATGGAAGGGACACAGGCTTAAACTCTGCTCAGGCATCCTGTTTTGTTTGTTTGTTTAAATACTTTAAAATGTTCCTTAGGAAATCCTTTTAGGAAAGTCTTTTTCCTAAAAGACTTACCTTTTTCTATAGCTTCATGGCTAAAACTCGTGTTCCTTTGAGGGAAAAAGTGCTTTTCACATGGCTAATAGCAGCACTTTATTTCTGCGTACAGAGACATGGGGCATTGTTCACACCGAGAACATGAAACATTAGGAGTCTACCCTCTAACTCAGATGCCAGCCTGGGTAAAATTATAGACACAAAGAGAGATTATGTTTTCCCTGAGCAGGATGCAGATTTTCACGGGCTCCCAGAGGATCAGGCCTTGAGATTTAGTTAGTTGTTTGCATGGTTATCTCTTTTATTAGATTTCAAGATTCCACAGAGCAGAAACTGCATCCTATTCATGTTTGGCATTGTCAGCTCCACTCCCAATGCACATGTACGCAAATACACACAAGTACATGTGCATACACAAACATAAATCTAGCATCGGTCTTACACACCACACACATCCCCACATATCTATTACGGGAGTGAATTTGATCAGCACCATAAAACCTCCGGTGAGGCAATTAAGCACTTGGTATGTGAAGTTTTAGAACTCCGTAGAGCCAAATTATAACAGTTTTTAAAACTATGTAGGGCTGTTTTGCTTTTTAAATGTTTAGACAACTTGGATTTGACACAAATACAATAATGCCTGAGAGGCAGTAAATGAAAAACATGTGTGAAAAATATCAGGAGGCTCTCAAGGCAGCTGGACTATTCAGATTGATTGAGTAGTGTCTGCAGATTGCTGATGGCTGGACCTACTGTGGCATTTATTAATCCATCAAATATTTATTGAGAACCTACTTTAATAGCTATTTGTTCTGGGCGAAATGCTATCCTAAGTGCTTTATGCATATAAACTTATTTAATCTCCCCTACGAGGTAAACACTGGTATTAAAATACCTATTTTTCAAACAAGGGAGCTGAAATACAAGTAATTGAAGTTACTTGCCTAAATCCACACAGATTGCAGAGGTGGAGTCATAAATAGAACCAAGCAGCCTGGTTCCCAATCAGGAGCTCTTAGCTCTACGTGATACTGCCGACCCCTGGGTTGGGAACCCAGAATGAAGCCTTAATCAAGAGGTATGTTCATTTTCCTTGTTTTCATAAGGCTTATAGTTTTGAAGAGGAAACATGCTGAAAAACGACCAATTGTAATCGCAAGTGGCAAGTGCTGCATGACAGCCAAGCAAGAACTCTAGGGACAGGGGCGACCTAAGGATTAGAAGACTTCGCACAATGAGGAAAAGATAGAAATAGCAAACAAAGTGAATGCCATTTCTGTACTGACCTTGTTTCCTGATGGTCTTTGGTGATGAAATATGAAGGGTGAGTCAGAGATGGTGTCTATTCAAGAGGGAGTCTTCCAAGTGATTCCTAAGGTCAGCAGAGGAACTTTGAGAGACATTCCTCAGGCAGGTGTGTCACAGGACAGAAAGATAGCATCTGACTATACAGGAAGTGTCAGGCCAGGTGAAATGTGTTAACAGAGACTGTTGGGAGGGACAGTATTTCAATAAAGCTACAGGTACAAATGTGGGCATTCCAGAGAACAGCTCAGCAATACTGAGAAGCTCTGCTGGCTTAGAGAAAATGCCACAGATGTGAAAAACTTTGGGGAGCCAGGAACCTGCTAGAGAAAGCCCCTCTAAAAGTCAATCTAAATCCTGACAATCATTACACATTTTTATTCACCACCATAGTGGTACATATCGTCCACTTGCTATTTACTAAGCTTTATGCTAATACGAGGGTGAAAGTATTATTGTTGTTGTTGTTGTTGTTATCCTGATCAAAGTTATGACATACTCGAGCTGAGGGCTTGACCTGTGATCATCACACAAGTTATCTGTCACTTAAGGCTGCTGTTTGCCACTCTTTTTGACTATAAAGGTTGACAGTCGATTCTATGGGGACATACTGGAAAAAATGCAATTTTTTTTCTCCCTTCAAAGTTTTTATGAATTTTAATCAAATATTGGTTGATTAGCTTCCTTCATACAACACTAATTATAGCCAAATATGTAGAAGCAGGGCAAAGTGGAGGGCAGAAGTCCTAAAAGTGGGGAGAAACATATTCTAAAATATCAGGGAAGAGAATACACAAAGAATCAAGAGGACACACATAAATATTAGAAGTCAGAGCAAGTCAAGAGTTTTAGAGGCCACAGCAAACAGCTTCTAGAAGATCAGCGGAAATAGAAGGGGTCGAAGCAAAAAATGTGTGACCAAAAAGGCAAGCCATCTGAAAAATGCCAGGAGAGTCAAAGAAATGTAGAGATAAGGCAAGACTTGTTGGACCTGAAGCCAGGACGACAGGCCTCTGAGCCCAGGCAACCTGCTCGCCTGCCCCTGCTTCTTGCATTGCCTCCCATCCCGCTGAGAATGAACCACATTTGGGGAGAGCAGAGAGTGAATCTGTGAGCAGGAGGCAGGAGCTGTAGCTGAGTTCGTTTAAGTGATTAGCAGTCTTTCTGTGTTTCTCACATCCACCCCACGTGGCCAAAGGGTTTTAGATTAAAATACCATTTATTTTAAAGAAATCATTCTTGGAGTTCCCGTGGTGGCGCAGTGGTTAACGAATCCGACTAGAAACCATGAGGTTGCGGGTTTGGTCCCTGCCCTTGCTCAGTGGGTTAAGGATCCGGCGTTGCCGTGAGCTGTGGTGTAGGTTGCAGACGCGGCTGGGATCCCGCGTTGCTGTGGCTCTGGCGTAGGCCGGCAGCTACAGCTCTGATTGGACCCCTAGCCTGGGAACCTCCATATGCCGTGGGAGTGGCCCAAGAAATAGCAAAAAGACAAAAAACAAAAAATAAAACAAAACAAAAAAAATAAAATTAAAAAAAAAGAAATCATTCTTAAAATCTTCTGGGAGAAGAGCAGTCTTATTTGGGAACCACAAAATTTTAATGCTTTCTAGGACCTTGCTTCTGCAACTTTGCAACTGCCCTGTACCTTGCTTTCTGCATCCTCTGCTAACTATCACCACTTCCAGGCTCTTCAAACAGACAAAGATGTGGCATATTTGGGCGTCATTTGAAGTATGTATTGCTCCTGACATCCATGCTGAAAGGCACATTATGCATGCCCTTAATTGTACCCTTATAATTTTTTTTTCTTTAGAGCTGCAGGTGCGGCATATGGAAGTTCTCAGGCTAGAGGTCGAATCAGAACTTCAGCTGCCGGCCTACACCACAGCCACAGCTGCACCAGATCTGAGCTTTGTCTGCGAACTACACCAGCAGCTCATGGCAACACCGGATCCTTACCCCACTGAGTGAGGCCAGGGGTCGAACCTGCATCCTCATAGATACTAGTTGGGTTCATTTCTGCAGAGCCACCATGGGAACTCCTGTGACCTTACATTTGATTACAGTTACCTTATAGGATATTTGTTCATCTTTTGTGCATTACTGCTAAATATTGGGAGGTGAGATTTGAATATATGGCAATGCTTAAATATAATTTCAATATCTAGATATATTATGTAACTGTACTACTCCTTTTTAAAAATATAAGTTCATCATAAGGTTGTTGGACTCAAATAATGTACTTTTTTGAAAACCTATACCTAAATGAGTTTCAAGGAGAGTCTTCAAAAGCTAACCAGTTCACTAATATTGTGGACCAGGAAGTAACTTTCTGATTTTAACAATAGAAAGTATTTTTATGACCTGCCATACCTTGGGTGGTACTTTGGGGAATTATGAAGCAAGAATTTCCTTCCCTGTTTGCGAACCTCTGGATGCAAGTTACTGCCCTTGGTCTTGGTGCTTCTGGCTGGCTTATTAAGGATGTGAGGTACTGTCTTTTGTCCTTTCGGCTTCTGTCACTGTCTTCACTTTCCTGTCCTTTTTTGTGGTATCTACTTGGTTCTGGAATCTCTTTCTGGTTGCTTTTTCTCCCTTGTACAAAATGTTGTCTTGTCTTTTCAGCATTTCAAAAGGTTTCCCCAGTGACTTGAATTTGAAGGAAGCTGCAGGGTCGTAGCTCAGTGGAAAGCTTAGAATGACAGTGAAATCCCTAAACAGAGACTACTCTTTCTGAACAGGGAAACCTAAAAATAAAAGCTGTCTGCAGCTGGGACTGTGTGCCAAGACAACTATCACTGAAATGCAGAGGAAATCGCAAGCATAAATAAAAAACAACCTTGCAAGAAAGGACTAAGGTGTTAAATTGGTGCCAAGATGGAAACCTAGAAAAGGCCAACTTCATAGTAGGTGGTTTATCACCCTCAGATAGTTTAATGTGGTGGAAGTTTGATTCTATCACATACTTACAAGAAATGTCAGCCCCAAGAACACAAGGGTATAGCAAAGAGGCGCTAAGTCAACCTGACTTCTCTAAAACAACTGCAGGGTTCCAGGTTCACGAGGTACTGATTTCTGTTTTTCGTCCTTCTACACAAGGAGTCCTGATGATTTTATTGATGTGCTTTTCCACCAGCGTGCTTCTCTGGAATGGTAGTTCTGTTGAATCATCTGTCCCAATTCCAGGTCTCCCCTGCACCAACTCCATTCTTGTCTGGGCCACACTTGCACATCATCCCAGTTTGGGGCTCCTGTAATTTGACTCTAACTGCTCTTTCAGTGCATTTTGACCTCCAGTTTTTCAACCCTTCCCTCTTAATCCTGAATGTCATCCTTGCATAATTTCACTTCCTTTTCTCTTGGAAAACTTTGAACTATCCTATGCCCCGTGGTTATCCCTTGTTTGAACCCATTGGTCAAATGCCTGTGCCAAGGCTATGATAACATTTGAGGAAAAAGGAACATACAAATGTGCAGCAGTGCTACTAAAAATGTTATGTTCATTGTTTTAGCTGGACCATCCATGCTGCTTGGCAATCCAATGTGTTCCTTTTTCACCTCCCTCAGCTATGAGCCACAGATAGGATTTTAAATCTTCACAGAGTTTACAATCCTCTTTATTCTGTATGTCCCATTTTTTTCTTAGCCTATGATTTGTTGGGAAAAATTGGAGTTCTCTATAGCACGCAAGACTACAAATTGTTCAATATACATCGCATATCACATAGTTTCTACCAGCATAGATGAAAAAGCACTCCTAGTGCTTTTTATTTGATCCTTCACTTGTCTGGCTTTCCTTCAGATTATAAAATCATGCTTTTTTCTCTTAATTTTGCAGGGGAAAAAAAAGTCGCAAACCTTTGTTCCTTCTCTAGCTACCCTTCTTGCATTCTCCTTCCTTTTATTGTTAAGAGTGGCCTTCAGTTATCTTTAGTTACTCATTCACTTCCCCATATTCACTTACTTTAAATATAATTCTTTTACCATCATCATTAAATTAACACATGTACCTATTTTTTTGGGTTTTTTTTTGCTTTTTGCCATTTCTTGGGCCGCTCCCACGGCATATGGAGGTTCCCAGGCTAAGGGTCAAATCAGAGCTGTAACTGCCGACCTATGCCAGAGCCACAGCAACTCGGGATCCGAGCCGAGTCTGCAACCTACACCACAGCTCACGGCAACACCAGATCATTAACCCACTGAGCAAGGGCAGGGACCAAACCCGCAATCTCATGGTTTCTAGTCGGATTCATTAACCACTGTGCCATGACGGGAATTCCTTTTTTTTGTTGTTTGTTTTTTGGGGGGTTTTTTTGTTGTTGAGAAAAAAATATTTTATATTTACTGATAATTTACCATTTCTAGAATTTTTTATTCCTTTGCATACACATAGGTCTCCACCTGGGATCACTTACCTTCAGCTTAAGAACTTTGATATTTCTTATAGTTAAAATCCACTGCCAATTCTTCCAGCTTTTGTTTCTCTAAAAAAGTTTGCAACAAAAGAGAAAATAAACAGTTGGGACTACATCACACTAAAAAGCCTCCTCAACAAAATGAAAAGGTGACCTACTGAATGGGAGGAAATAATTGCAAATCATATATCTGTTAAGGAGTTAATATCCAAAATATGTAAAGAACTCATTTAACTCAATAGCAAAACACAATCAGATTAAAGAATGGGCAGACTATCTGAATATACTTTTTTTTTCAAAGAAGACGTACACATTGCCAATAGGTACATGAAAAAATATTCAACATCACTAATCATCAAAGAAATGCAAATCAAAACCAAAATGAGATATCCCTTTGCACCTGTTAGAATGGCTGATATCAAAAGAAAAAAAAAAAAAAGGAGTTCCCGTCGTGGCGTAGTGGTTAACGAATCCGACTAGGAACCATGAGGTTGCGGCTTCGGTCCCTGCCCTTGCTCAGTGGGTTAACGGTCCGGCGTTGCCGTGAGCTGTGGTGTAGGTTGCAGACGCGGCTCGGATCCCGCGTTGCTGTGGCTCTGGCGTAGGCCGGTGGCTACAGCTCCGATTCGACCCCTAGCCTGGGAACCTCCATATGCCGCGGGAGCGGCCCAAGAAATAGCAACAACAACAACACAACAACAAAAAGACAAAAAAAAAGGAAATAACAAGTGTTAGCAAGGTTGCAAGGAAAGGGAAATCCTTGTACACTATTGGTGGAAATATAAATTGGTTTAGGCACTGTGGAGAACAATTTGGATATTCCTCAAAAATTTTAAAATAGAACTACTATATCATCTAGCAATTCCACTTCTGAGTATTTATTCAAAGAAAACAAAAACACGAACTTGTTTGTGCACCTTTATGTTCATTGCAACATTTTTCACAAAAGCCAAGACATGGAAATAAACCTAATTGTCCATTAGTGCATTAATAAAGAAAACATGGTATATACATTCCATGGAATATTATTCAGCCGTAAAAAAGAATGAAGTCTTGCCAGTTGCAACAATGTGTAAGGACCTTATGATAAGTGAAATAAGTCAGAAAGACAAATACCATATGGTCTCACTTTTATATGGAAAAAAAAGACAAAACTGAGCTCATAAATATAGAGAACAGATTGGTGGATGCCAGAAACTGGGGAGGGGAGGTTGTGTGAAATGAGTGAAGAGGATCAAAATGTACAAACTGCTATTTATAAAATAAATAGGTACTGGGGGTGTAATGCACAGTGTGGTGACTACAGTTAGTAATACTGTATTGCATATTTGAAAGGATACTGAGAGATTAAATCTTAAAAGTTCTCATTACAGTAACAAAATTTATAACTATGTGTGGTGATAGATGTTAACTAGACTTATTGTGCTGATCATTTTGTAACATATGCAAATATTGAATTATCACATCGTGCACCTGAAACTAATATAAGTCAATTATACCTCGAAATTTTTAAATAAATAATCATCTAAATAAATAAATAACTTAGAGTATTTGCCTTTTTTGCAAAATATTTTGTTGGATATAAAATTCTTTTAGCATTTTTTGGAGTTCCCTGGTGGCTCAGCTGGTTAAGGATCTGGCATTTCCACTGCTATGGCTCTGGTTACTGCTGTGGAGCAGGTTTGATCCCTGGCTTGGGAACTTTTCTTGTTTCATTACTTTCTTTCTCACATGTTTTTGAAAAGAAGTCATTGTCATGTGCCTTTTTTTGCCTCTGACAGGTAGGGATTAATTAATTTGTTAAGGAATAACAGTGCTCTGCTTATCTGTTGGTCAATGTCAGAAAATATTGTTTCATATATTTGTTGCAGTTTTCTAATGTCCTATACCAGCTGCTCCCTTGTGGATTATCAGAATTTGCCATCTCATTTCACAAATTGTTAGTTATAAATAAATTAGTTCTTCCTATTAAAAGACTTGTTTTCTGTTTCTCTCATCTGTTTGTTCCTGTCTTTTCTTGCTTGCTTTCTTTTAGATTAACTTTATTTCTTCCTTTGAATTCCTCTGCTGGCTTTTTAAATGTACATCTTTGCATTATTTTTAGCAGATGTTTATGAGATTACAGCATGTATTATTAATTTACCATAATCTACTTAGAGAACATTTTAAATTAAATGCAAGAACTTTGCAAAATAAGAGTCCAATTTATCCACTCCTGTCCTTTTTGTTGTTGTTGTCATATAAATTATCTCTACAAATATAGAATTTATAGTTTTGGTTTTCATCACATGACTTTTACAGAAACTAATTGACTATAACCGTGTATTTACCCACATATTTACCAAGCATAGATGAAAGAGATGCAAGTTAAGAATGTGCTTGCGGAGTTCCCGTCGTGGCGCAGTGGTTAACGAATCCGACTAGAAACCATGAGGTTGCGGGTTCGATCCCTGCCCTTGCTCAGTGGGTTAAGGATCCGGCGTTGCCGTGAGCTGTGGTGTAGGTTGCAGACGCGGCTCGGATCCTGCGTTGCTGTGGCTCTGGTGTAGGCTGGCAGCTACAGCTCCGATTCGACCCCTAGCCTGGGAACCTCCATATGCCTCGGGAGCGGCCCAAGAAATGGCAAAAAGACAAAAAAAAAAAAAAAAGAATGTGCTTGCGTCTCCATATTCTCACAATTCTATAGTCCACCCTTCTTGTCATTCCGTGAAGGAAAGCAACTTTTCTCCCTCTCTTTCATACTTCTGTTTTTGTTCCACCATAGTGGGGACCTTGTTAGCCAGAAGAAAAGCTAGATTCTGAAATATTTTATCTCTGTTTCTTCTAGTGTCTCGTGCATTCTCCCTAAAAGAAAAAAAAATATGTATCATATTATTTTTCTTGCTTAACTTTGCTGACTCTTCCCCTAACCCGTATTTTGCTATTTGAAATCCATACTCTCTGTCTTGGTGTCAACCATTAAGTGGAACTCACTCTTGCGCCTTGTTTCTCATTCTGCTTTAGCCAGGCTGAGTTAGTTGTTTCCTGAATTCACCCTGCCATTTCCCAGCCTGTGTTTTTCCTCTGGTTTTCCTCTAATTCCCTGTTTGGAGGGAGAGCACCTTTACCCATTGGCCTTCTAGAAAAACACCTTTGAACATTCAGGTCATGCATCATCTGCCCCCATAAGGCTTCTCTTTCTCCTCTCCTCTCCCAGATGGTAAGAACCATACCTGCATATCCTACTGCCTTTGCTCTCTTAACATTTAAATCCAGTTGTCTCTTCACCTGGCCTTTATAAGCATTTTTAGATTATGGAACACATGTCTTTCCTCTCTGTTTCTAGCACAGTGTTGCTGAATAAACAAATAGCTAATTGACCGAACATATGAAGAAAGGAATATGTTTGAATGTTTTAAGTTGTAGGTATTTTAAATGTGGTCAGTGTTCTAATAAGCAAAAAAATATCTTAAACTGAAGAAGTTAAATTGAGCTTAAAATATAATTATGTGACAAAGAGTTAAAAATTGGCCAAAAAAATTCTAAGATTTTGAAATATAAATTGGATCCCCATGTACAAATTTTTCCATTTCTTCCTTGAGAAATATATACTGGCATGCAATCTGTAGCTGTTTGGCGTAGGATGCTCACAGACATCTGACCAAGCATAAGAGAGTTCAAGAAAATGAATATCTTCCCTGGAAGGGCAAAATGCAAATGCAAATGTGCTTGATCATTTCAGGAACTGGTAGAGGAATGGCTTTAAACTTCTAAAATATTTAAGTCCAAGGCAGAAAAAAAATAGTCTCTTAAAAATCAGTGTTTAAATGATGAACAATTTTGGCCAATTAAAGTTTAGTCTAATTGTTATGGTGATTTTGGAAAAGAATGAAGCTAATGAGTTTCTGAATGTCAACTGCAATTTTTGAGTACTTTTAATTTGCAATCCCTTTATTTAATGGAGACAGCATTAAAGACTCAGTCTGAATGTATTCAAACTGGATTTTAGTTTTTACAGCTGTACTTCAGCATAGGAATTATATTTTACTATAATATCCCCTCAGTTTTTGGAAGTAAAGTCTTAGATATCTCCTTTAGGAGTGTCAAATCATACACTCTGTCAGATTCCAAAAATAACTTTCCTCAATGTTATACAGGATAAGAATCTGGCCTGATATACTAATCCTCTGATCTAGAGGAAAATAGTTGACAGATTGCTTGACCTAGCAAATCATTCATATAACTCTGCTGGGAGCAATGGCCCTGCCATTTTTTTTAAATATAAATTTTTGATTCCTATCAATTTTCACTGAAGGAAACTTGAAGAAAAATGCCCAAGGATTTTTGAATTCACTGTAGTTTAAATGTCTATTTCAAGTGGATAGAAAGCAATCCTGTCTTTCCTACTTTTGCAGAGGCAATTGGGGAAAATAATAAGAATGATGATTTGTCTTTTCCTTCCTGCATTAGCCATTAATTACAATAAATGTAAAAATGCAGCCCAGCCACCTACACATTTTAATCTGCTGCAGCCTAGTCATTTACTGAAGATCAATAGTTAGAAACCCTCGTAAACTATGTGCATACATAAATAATTGGTGCTTTCCCTCATACTTTAGAATTTTGCTTTTCATTTCCTAGTATTGATGTCTACAGAGAAAGGAATGAAATGACACTACAAAACCTAATGCACCAATCACGAGTCCAATTTGACATGGGAGAGAATTAATGAGCTGATTTTTCTCATTTTTCTGCCTGTATTTTCCCCTTTTGGTTTTTTAGCACCAAGGTAATATTTGATATTAGAAAAAAAAATGCACCAAAATAAAAACATGAAAAGCAAAAAAAAGGCATCAAACCAAGTGTGACTTTCTGTGTCTGCATTTCAGATTCATGCTGCCAATTATTTCAGCCCTAGAAACTCAGAGACACAAGGAATACCTACTCCCACAAATACATTATTTTCTCTTTAGTTGTCAGGGTAGCAGGCAACACAAAAACAAACACGAAAAATATGTATTTGCAATGTTTTTATATTCAGTCAATGGTTTACTAATCCAACATTCACTAAATCAAACTATTGTAAAAAAATGTTTCCTCTGTGGTCTCTCTCTCTCTCCCTCTCTTCCTCTTGTAATTGAAAGACTCTAATGAGAAGTACCACTAGTCCTAAGGCTTTTAGTTGGCATACGTATGACTTATTTAAAAGTTTTGACCTTTCCCTGACTAACTCAGGAGCACTGATCTTTGAAATAAAGTTTACTCACGATAAACACATATATACAAATGAGGAATTCAGTACAATGTCTTGAGCTCTAGATGGCATTAAGTTTAACAAGGGATATGTAGGTAATGGCCCATGTTATCTACAGATCTGGCGTTTTATATTTCTAAAAGCTGCCATTAGTGGGTTATTTCCTCACCAAGTCTCTAAAATATAAGCTTTTATTTTCAAACTTTAGGATTTTCTTTTTTAATTAAAAAAAAACAACTTTCTGTTGAAGTCAAGGTTTTTATACAATTTGAAAGAATACTTAGAATTTGGAAATTGACTTTAAAATTTGAGAAATGTTTGTCCATTTATAGGTCCCCTGAAAATCCATTTGCCATTCAAGATGTTTATTCATCAAGGGTTTAGGAGCACTTCATTACACAATGCCAAAAGTTCATGTGCATGATTGACGGCTGTTTCTGGATTTTTTTTTCCCCTTTTTTATTTTTTTTATTTTAAGTCCAGTTGATATTGGTGACAAGTAAAAGACTGCCAATTTAGTGAAGGGAAAAATATTTTAAAAATAAAGAAGTTGAATTCCCATCGTGGCGCAGTGGTTAACGAATCCGACTAGGAACCATGAGGTTGCGGGTTAGGCCCCTGCCCTTGCTCAGTGGGTTAACGATCCGGCGTTGCCGTGAGCTGTGGTGTAGGTTGCAGACGCGGCTCGGATCCCGCGTTGCTGTGGCTCTGGCGTAGGCCGGTGGCTACAGCTCCGATTCGACCCCTAGCCTGGGAACCTCCATATGCCGTGGGAGTGGCCCAATAAATAGCAAAAAGACCAAAAATAAATAAATAAATAAAATAAATAAAAATAAAGAAGTTAGTATCTATTCATATTTCTTCAGGGGTTTTTATAGACTATTTAAAGGAGTCACAAATTTGGATGTCTAGAAACTGGCCCATTGAACTGATTTGTGCAGCTGTGTTCTTTTTTTTTTTTTTAACATGAGGATCTTTCCAAATCCTTTAATTCTGAAGAGTATCTTATTTCTTCTGTAGGATCCTATGACTTAATCCAATGATTTAGCAGACACTAAACAAATGTTACTGGAACTTAATTGAGACTGTGGCCTGGGACTTTTTCATTGTACAAAGTATAAAGTCTGATGTTTTAAATTATACATGTAAATGCCTCACCACTTACTGTGAGTCACTAGTGAGAGAAATAGATTGTAGATTTAAGAGATCAAAACATAGGGCATCAACAAAGCTGTTCAAAGTTCCCCCATTAACAAATTTATTAATTGATCATTTTTGTAACTCAATTTAATTGCTATTCCCTTTGTTATAGATTGAGAAGTGAATTACACACACACACACATACACACACACACACACACACAGACTGGTCTGGTGTTCTACTTTAAGAGATATGCATAAGTGATTGTTTTAAAATGATAAATCGTCTATCCTGCCCTTATACGAAGCGTACCCAGCCATTGCTCAGTGACAAAAGCTGCTCTCCATGGGATACAGCTTTGTATGTAGACCTCTAGTCTAACAGTTATAATGATGCTTTTTATCATAATCATAAAGCATTTAATTGCACAGAGCAATTTAGGAAACAGAGTCTAGGTCAAGACAGATTGTAATCTGAGACAGAATTAACGCCAAGGTAGAAAATGTACAGGGTAGGCAAACAACAAAATAATTAGCCATGAATAATTACAAAGATAAAACTTAGCAGTGTCACTGAATTTTTGATCAGGGTAAGTGTATTTTAGACAATTTACCTCTGATTGCTAAATGCTTTAAAGGGTCATCAGGTGCTATTATGTCTTCACTGAGCTTTCATGACTCCAGAAATCTTACTCTCTGAGCACTTTATCACTGGATAAGGGAATAATGTGAGGTGGGGAATATAGTGAAAAAGAAGTATGTTCAAAGAGTCAATTCTGTGTAACATCTTGTAAGCCAATTGTTTTCACTTCACTTAACATGTACTCAGCTAATTACTAAAGCCCTCCCTCCTCCTTACAATGAGGGATGATGATAACTATCAAGCATTTTAAGAAAAATTGATTAAAAATATAAGAATAAAAATATTTTGGAGAAGGATAAATAGGACAAAGAAATATATATTCAATAATAATGACAATAATAACAAGCAGCTTTTGTTATTAAATCTTCCTAATGTGATGTTTTGACTCCTACCAATAAATCTCTACTTCAAGACGAGAAGGGTAGGAGTTTCCTGGTGGGTCAGCAGATTAAGGATCTGACATTGTCATTATTGTGACTCAGGTCACTGCTGTGACTTGGGTTTGATCCTTGACCCAGGAACTTCAATAATAATAATAATAATAATATGGGCATTTTCAAATTATCCTCAAAAAAACAAAATGAGAACATTTGGGCATCTTCAAGTTTTTGTATATTACAATAATTTGTTAGCAAAAAGAAGAAATTAAGGAGAAATGCATTTTTTTTTCTTGAAATGTTTTCTGGTATGGGGTAATATGTTTTATTTTTAATTTTTTAATTTTTAAATTATAGTTGACAATGTTCTGTCAATTACTGCTGTACAGCAAAGTGACCCAGCTATACATATATTTACATTCTTTTTCTCATATTATCCTCTATCATGTTCTTTTTTTTTTTTTTTTTTTTGTCTTTTTGCTATTTCTTTGGGCCGCTCCCGTGGCATATGGAGGTTCCCAGGCTAGGGGTCGAATCGGAGCTGTAGCTGCCGGCCTACGCCAGAGCCACAGCAACGCGGGATCCGAGCCGCTTCTGCAACCTACCTCTATCATGTTCTATCACAAGTGTGGGCTAATATATTTTGTTTCTAAAACCTGCAATGTTAGAGTCAAAAAAATACATCAATGGATAAACCAGTAAATATTTTAAAGGCTATCACTTCCTGATGGATTTAAAGTCCTCTTTAAATTCAGGGTTTTTGTGCTTGCTAACAAGGAAACAAAATAATTATGTTATAAAGCAAAAAGTGGAGTTCCCACTGTGACACAGCAGAAACTAATCCAACTAGTAACCATGAGGTTGTGGGTTTGATCCCTGACCTCGCTCACTGGGTTAAGGATCCAGCAGTGCGGTGAGCTGTGGTGTAGGTCTCAGATGCAACTTGGATCCTGTGTTGCTATGGCTGTGGTGTAGGCTGGCAGCTATAGCTCCGATTGGACCCCTAGCCTGGGAACCTCCATTTACCACAGGTATGGCCCTAAAAAGCAAAAAAAAAAAAAGTTTGCCCTGAAATAAGGGTTATAATAGGTTTAAGTTGCTGAATTATGATCAAATCACACTCAGTTCTACTTTAATGGAACATACATGTTTTTAAAAATCGCCACACTATGCAAAAGAATGCAATTAAAACCGTGGACATTGGAGCATAATACTCCAAATATCGGTCAATGGAACATTAAAAAAAAAGAAAAAGTTAAAAAAATAATGAAAATGAGAGCATAGTTTTCCACTTGTCAGATGGATAACACATACACAAATACTATAACAAATATGTCATTTTACTTTGAAAAAGACCTGAAGTTTTTATGTGGAAGGGTTGCAGTTTGTGAGTCATTGTGAAGTATGGAAGGAAGGTTTTCTGAGTCAATAGGAAGTGAAACAACAGATGTGGATGAAAGTTGAACTATAGATTGTCCTTGTAAGGTATGAATATGTACATATTTTGCACTCCTACAAGGCCCAACTTAGCAGCATACAGTTTCCTGCGTTCACCTAATTTTTCTGGCATATGAAACAGTGAATAAACAAATGCAATATTTTTGTTATGCTGAATTTCTTTCAATCTTTTCTATCAGTCACATTGGAACAAATTCATATTTTTGAAAAAACAATCATTATAACAGGACTGATTGTACAGTGTTGGTTGAATTCAAAATTTTATTGGTATATACTGGAATATAACAAGAACATAATTTATCTAGGGCTCAATTGTCTGGTACACCCCAGTCTCAAATAGCAATTACATGAAAGTAAATGATCCTATCAAGTACACATGGAAACCACAGGTTACCGACAGTTGAAGGAATTATTAGACCAGACCAGTGGTTCTCAAACTCTAACATGATCAGAATCAATACAGTGTTTGCTAAAACTCAGATTTGCCCCACTCCCAGAGTTTTGATTTAAACATTTGGCTTTCTAAAGCTTCCCCAGAGATGCTGATGCTACTGGCCCAAAGGCCATGCTTTGGGAACCACGGGGTTAAACCATACTGACTACTGCTGAAAGCAGTTGACAATACTATGTCTTGGTACTTAGATGGAAGAGAAAATCTATTTTCATTGTGGTTACCACTAAGAATGTGACTTTCTCATCTAAAAGATTCCAGTAACCTTTCTCTTTCTTGCTCCACTATTGGTGGAAAAAACAAACAATAAAAAGTATAAAGGTGAATTTAGATTTGACTACCACCGAACAAGTATTTGTCATTCTCCATTGTCTAGAAACCATGCATTCATTGTACAATTGGCCTCCCTCAGGGATAAGCCTTAAGATAAATCAGGTTAAACTCATGCCTCCTGGGCATCCATGGTTGATTTACTCAAAGAAAAATTTAGAACTTCAGCAGTTTGGGAAGCAATGTTTTCTTTTCTGCAAACCTGAATTAAGAAACAGGTCACTCCAGAAACTGCTGGCAGCCTTTTTATAACCATAAGGCAAGACAGACTGAGGGCAAAGCTGAAGCTGCGGGAGACCAGAGCCAAGAGAATAACAGAAAAATAGGGCTGGATTCCTCACTGAACAGAACCTGAAGCCCAAACTACCTCTAAAATTCTCAGTTATGTGAGTGGATTAACCACTTTTAATTTTTAAGCCAGTTGGAGTTAACTTTCTTATTACATTAACCAAGAATAAAACAAACAAATTAAGAGGGGAAAAAAAAGAAACTCCTACCTAAATAAGTAAAACGAATAGATAACAAAGGCAAGAAAAGCCAGTGAGTAAATCAAGCAATGAGCATATTAAAAGGATACAAGTTTCCATAAAAATCTACTGATGAACATTCTACTTAAAGTGACCTTTGGCTGTTTATACATCCAAGGACCAAAATCTTACTAGTAAGGATTTGGAGGAAAAAAATTGAATTCCAGGTCATATAGCTGGAGAAATCCCACCAAAAATCAAAGGAAACAAAGAACCTAGAAGGATTAAATATACAAGTTCTTTCTAAGGCTGCCCTAGCAAACTCAGATTACCTATCCAGCTGATGAATGTAGTCCCCATTCAGGAGTCCAGTTAGCCACTCTTAAATTATTTTGGTCAACTTCATGAAGTCTCAAGGAAAAGAATCTTTCTAACCTATTGTCACATACAGATATCTCAACCAAGTAGATTCCATTGATTATTATAGGGTTTTTAGTAAAAAGTGAGCAAACCCAGTCAGGCAGTCTTACTCTCAATCAACTTACAAAACTTCACCTTAATCAAATTTACTTCTGCCTCAAATATGTTCCATTTTTACCAGCAGAAAATGAACCCTCCCCCCAAAAAAGAAAAAAAACAGAGCCATGAAAAATAAGAGATTTCCAGATCAAAGAAAAATGCATTTACTTTGCCAGTTTGCCTGTCGGAAGAGAAATTCTTTAACTTTCATTTGGTCTAAGGACAAATTAAGCCCAGTAAACAAAATAGTAAACAGAAAGAACATTCATTTAGGAGAAAATCTGTAGCAATCCTACCTCTGCTATTCATTTTGGACAAGCTATTTTACCTTCTTGAATCCCAGAGCTCTCATCTATAAAATGGGGACAACATGTGATTTATAGAAGGAGTTTTCTGGTGTGAAAATTAAGATAACATGTGGCACGTACTTCAAAGTCCCTGAGAGACACTAGTGCCTAATATGTGATTATTATTTCCTGTCTTCCTTTACCCTAGATACTGTTGGGATAGCCTTGAACAACAAAACATAAAGTAGCTACAGTGTCCCAGGTTGTTAAGGCCATTCATGGAGAAGGACAATCTGAGTCCCGTTCATCATAGGAGCCTTGAGGGCACAGCAGTATTGGAGGGGTTGTCATTTTGAGGGTCCTCTCAACAGATTCGGGCAACAGGAATCTACTGGCACAGGAAACTATAACAATATCCAGGGCAACATTCAGGTATATACAAGAAGGGTAACAACTAGTTCTATAGAAACCAGATATACAGTGTGTTTCCTATTAACAAAGAGGCAGAAGCTTTTTATGTGCCACTTAACCAGCAGCATTCACATTTGTCAGCGGGACACAAACCTAAGGACTGAGTGTGTCCATAGAAAGTAAGTCATCAAACAATGAAGCTGCAGGAAAATTATTTGGCATTTTAGGACTCATTTATAAACATGGTCTCCTAGAATACTTCTACAGAGCTGGCGAAATTGGGGTCCAATGTACACCTGCTTGCCAAACAGTAATAATCTCAAACTGCTGAGGTTAAGAAGAAAAAGGATACCTTAACAGCTTTAACATATACCAATCCTGCTGATTTTTATTTTAAAACGTCCACTATTGGAAATCCCATCCATCAAAAATAATGTACATTTCTAGCTCTATGTTTACCAGGTGTGTGTTAATGGATAGGTAGCTGGAATTCTGTTTTGTTTTTCTGGTTGTTTTAACCTTATTTTGGCACCTACAATGTAATTTTTTAAAAAGCCTTGTCTGAATAATACTTTCGCCTAAGGAAATTGTAGAATATCCTCTGAAAAACAAAATGTGGAGTGTAGTTGTTTTGTTATTTTGCTGCCTGCCACTGTCACCTCATTATTCAAATGATATACCTCAGTGTTATTCAGAATATGTGATGTTATAAGAAAATTTAATTTCATGGGATATTAATTCATAAAGCATTCAAAATTTTCTATCGTATTTATCATGAATTTTTAAGACTGCCAAAAAGAATATAGAGAGATTAAAGAAAATATTTGTTTAGCATACAGAGATGACTTTTTCAGTGAACATGGTTGATTCCCAATTCCCCCATTATCAGCTAGTTGACCTTGGAGAGGTAAAGTAACAATTTCACACCATCAGGTATGAAAATTAGAGAGGGGTCAGTAAGTACCACATACAGGATTGTGAAGAACAAACTAAATAGTGAATATAAAAATATTTTATAAATTAAAAAGTAGCTTTGGAATATTTAATTGCGCTGCATTCAAGCAACTCAGCTATTCATACCTATATGACCTTGAAAAATAATTGATTTTGTTACACCCCAAGTTCTGCATCTATACAATTGCAAAAAAAGTAATAATACCTAGCTACCTATCTGATCTGTAAAATCTGAATGAAATTATCTTCTCTAAAAGAGCATTGTCAACTCTAAAATGTTATAAAATTTTAAATGAATAGGTATTCTTGTCCCGATTACTCTAACATGAATTCTTAAAACAGTGACACTTCTGTCAAAAATATCAGATTATAAACTCCATGAAGTTAACAATTTTGTTTTGTTCCCTGATATATCTTGAACTCCTAGAACAGGTGCTCCATGAATACTTGTTCAGTAAATATATAGAAAAATATATTGAAGTTTCTATGTTAATACTGACAGGTTGGGGAAAAGAGATATTATGATTTGTGTCCTATTAAGAAATCAATTGGCAATGAGAATGAAGAATTTTCTGGAAGTTAAGGAAATTATTTGAGAGTGGACTCTACTTTTATTCCATGATTTACATTGGGAAAGAATAATCATATTACATTCCTCTTGGGGCCAAGTAATACATTGGTTTTCTTCCACACACGTGAGAATGAAAAAAAAAAAATCAATG
The DNA here is from genome assembly GCF_016906955.1 of Phacochoerus africanus. NCBI lineage: Eukaryota > Metazoa > Chordata > Mammalia > Artiodactyla > Suidae > Phacochoerus > Phacochoerus africanus. Next base: position 34,565,591 of record NC_062545.1, read on the forward strand.
AAAATAAACTAGAAGCAGGCATTCAGCAATCTAGGCATCTTTGCAAGAAAAAAAAAAAGTGATATACCTCTTGACATTGATATCCATTTGTCCCTATATTCTATATTTCTATCTGCATATACACCTAAAGTTGATTCAAGTAATTACTGATCATGACAGTGACTCTGAATTCTCAAAGAAATAATGTCACATTCACTGTTGTCCTTTCTAATATAGAGAAGTATGTAATATGTTTCATAAATATATCCCACAAAAAAGATCATTGCTTTTTAAAGTTGTGGTATTTACTTCTTTCCTCCAAACCTTTTAATTAATCATGAGTTATGTGAAATGCAGACAATTCAAAGAATAAATATGACCCATACTATAAAGGAGTTTATAATTCAATGAAAGATAAAAAGGAATTTAACCTCTTTTTTATTTAAATTACTTTATTCAATCTACTTTCCTAGACTACCAATAATTATAGATCAGTTTTATTTTCTATAAAATTAAAAACAGCTGTGTCATATTATTATGCATCTGGGTTGATATTTTGCATTTTCCTTTCTGGGTAGCTTTGCTGTTGACTACTAGTTTTTTTGCTTGTTTCTCTGTATTTTCTTTGTGTGTGTGAATGTGATACAGTGAGTTTCCTCAGTCCCTGTCTCACTGTAGCAAAGCATTGGAACAGCAGACATTTTTACAAATGTATTAAAGCGAAAGTACATTTTCAGAGAGGGAGAGGGGACTCACATGTGCACATGTTAAAAAGAGGCCCCAACTCACTCTGCAATAGTCTTTATACCCCACAATGTGGACCTGAGTGGAGACCAATTTGGTCTTCTGATTGGTCTTGGACAGGATACCTCATTTGCATGGGGAACAGGTTATATAGAGGTGGGGTGAGGAATGGGACATTCCTTCTCTAGCAGGGACTGAGCAGCCCAGGCTGGTCAAAGTAGGGGAAGGGCATTACAGTGAGACATGGCCAGAGGTTTTGGGGTTTAATCTCCTTGAAGGGGACTTGAAGTCTGTAACAAATGTATTAGGGTACTATAATGTTATCCTGTATTATTTTCTAGCAGGTTCCAATGTATATTTCTATCCGAATATTCATCCGCAGTCCATTATAATTATTAATTTACTAGTCTGTCTCCCCAACAACTATAGTCTGAGTTTATTAGAGTATAGATTATTATTTGACTTTGTTTCTCTAACATGTAGCACAGTACCTGGGATATTATATACACTAAGTAAATGTAGCAGGAAGGAGGAACGGAAGAGAGGAAGAGAAAGAGGAAGGAGATAAACATTCATGTAAATACATGTCACGGTTTACTCTAAATGCTAACATGATCTGAACCTGGAGAAGTTTCAATAGAAGTTAAAGTTTTACTATTGATACCAAATTATGCTGGAGATTTAAGAGCATACAGAAACAAAGAAACAGGGCAATAGGTTATAAATTTTGAATCAGGAATTAGATCATGTCTATCTACATGCCCTAGTTAACCTCATATATTCTTTACGCCACACAAAGTCACAGCCTACTGAGCTGGACAGAGTCTACTCTTGCAATACAAGTCACCTTGAGCCAGGAGATGTTCAGGTTTCCATAACCAGATTAAAGCTGAACATTGGGTTGTTACCTCGATGACACAAGCAGGAGGCAGAGGAAGCACTTAATCATCCTCTCTTTATGTTTATTTTTTTGCCTAAACTACCTAGATAATTGGCTTACCTTTCCATTCTGCCTAGAAGGTGGAGAGCTGGCAGAGCTGCGAGAGGAAATTTGCTGAATCTTAACTATTGGTGCCAGTTTCTTCATTCTTACTCGCCCCTGCACTCTAAATAAACAATAAAACAACTAGAAACTCATTGAGAAAGATTCTGCCAAAATTACTTGCCTCCTGCTTCCAGACCTGAGAAACAAACTCAGAAGAGATGTGAACGAAAACAAAAGCACAAATAAAAATCTAGTCTGGTGCAGTCCTATAAAGCAGGTTTTACTGGTAGGGCCACAGTCTCGCTACTACGTGCTAGTGAATGTTCCGCCCCAAGGTCATGCCCCCAGAGATCTGGGATGGCTTTCCGCCACCATCCTGTCCACTGAGGGCATTTTTCACTGGTATCTGTTAGGGCAGCTAGAAAGATACTATTTTACCAAAATAAACTTTTTTTTTAAAAGTTATGATTGCACCTGCAATACAGCCCAGCATGTGGTGTGTCAGTTTTGTTGTACATTATTTTCCTATTACTATTCCAGGAAAGATCTCTATCAGTGACTGCCTGCAGAGTAGAGAAAAATCCAAAATGCAGCATTATAACTTACAGCCCAGAGGACACAAAAAGAAAAGAAAAAACCAGCAACCACAATATCCTCCTTTCCCTAAAGAAAGAGAAAGATTTACTTGATTTTTGAGCAGCTTGTGTCAATATGCAAGAATATTTTTGAGTCTACAAGAAAAGTGCTACATCCAAGCAAATTTAAAATGTACTTAAAATGTGGATGGATGTTGCCAAGTTTTATGCCCCAAAATGTGTTACCTATATGACTTTACCACTCTTCCTCAAACCACATGCAATCCATCCTCTATATTGGCTTGTGTGCAAACCTAGGAGGCTGTATTTTTCCCTATATTTTTTCTCTGTCCCATCCTAAAGATTTAGCTTAACTAGTCCCTACTCAGAGATACCTTTCTTCCCTGCTGGGTTTCTTATGTGTTTTCTTCATTGATTTTTTTACAAATCGTAACTGCTTAACCTATTTCTGTGCTTGCATCTCTTTCCTTCAGTAGAATTTGCATTCCCACTGGACAAGTGCCTTCTCTGTTTTATGGATCATTGCATTCACAACACCTAGCTCTCCGCTTGACATATATTAAATACTCAGATATTCTGTTGAATGAATTGTGCAATTTGGGGTTAAATAACCATAACTAATTTATTGGTTTCGCTATTTATATACAGCATAATCTTGAGAGCTAATTACCTCCCTAAATATCTTTCAGTTTCTTTCCTTTGTAAAATGATAATTATAACCATATGGAGACGTTGTTAGCTAAGTGAAATATTATGAGTGAAAAACACCATGTCTAACAAAAAAGAAGTCAAAACAGTTATCAGTTTTTGCCTGGACTAGAAAGAGGGACAGGTAGATATAAGAATGAATATATCCAACCAGGTACTCACTGGGAATTGTATATGCACTCACAGCAGACAGAGGCAAGTTGAGTTGTTCATTGGCAGTTTCTTGGAAGCAAAAACACCTCCATCTACTCAACCACAGTTTGATTAAAAGGTGCACACATGCCTCTACAGGAAAGTAATTGGTAAGGATACGTCATCCTTAAGACATTCAAGGGATAGGATTTTCATGAATTATTTCTATTCAACTCCTTCTGGATCCTCTGGTGTCTTCTATCTGTAACTTGCCCCCTAGAAGGAACCAACTGTGAAGCAATTATGAGACGGATAGGATTTCAGAACTTTATGCTCAATGCCATCCTACCATCACTGCCCATCACTACATAGCCAAAGAAAAAGTTTGGAGAAAAAACCTAAAGCAGAATATTGAGTCAATCTATTGTCTTTATGAAGGAAGCTAAGGAAATCTGTTGGAATCTCGCGTTTGACTTGTAACTTTAGAGATAAGATTCACCCAACTGGAAAATACAGAGAATTTGGAGTTCCTGCTGTGGCTCAGCGGTAACGAACCCAACTAGGATCCAAGAGGACAAGGGTTTGATCCCTGGTCTCTCTCAGTGGATTAAGCATCCAGTGTTGCCGTGATCTATGGTGTAGCTCGCAGATGTGGCTTGGATCCCAAGTTGCTATGCCTGTAGCATAGGCCAGCAGCAGCAGCTCTGATTTGATCCCTAGCCTGGGAACTTCCATATGCAGTGAGTGTGGCCCTAAAAAGACAAAAAAAGAAAGAAAGAAAGAAAGAAAGAAAAAGAAAAAGAAAAAAGACAAAAAAAAAGAAAGTATAGAGAATGTAAGAAAAACCTAAAACTTTCTACTTTGATATGTATTTGTATGGAAATTATCCCCATAAAAGTAAGTTAGGAATCTTTTGGTAATGAATTCTAGTATAAACCATATAAGTGAAATTAAAAATATCAAAAAGATTAATATGGTATTAACTTTAAAAATGTGTGCACATTATCTTTTGGTAGCTTACATAAAGTTAGAAACATTTTTAATTTTTACTTTGAAAATTTTTAAAACTAGCCCATTTTTGGTGAATTGTCTAGTTAATTTGCTTAATTTTCTGCTATTGCTTTGCAAAGCCTTTAACGAAGTATATTACACAAGCTCTATTTCATACTCTAGTCACAAGTCTGCAAGAAGAAGTTCTTTATAAAACTATAGTAAGTGACATAGCAAGCTCAATATTTCCACAAACAGTGGCTCTTTAGATGTGCCTGCATATCCAAAGTATTTAGAGGTGGATATTTGTGGTGGGTGGTGTTTGTATGATGTTTTGGTTTTTTTTTTTTGTTTGTTTGTTTGTTTTGGATAGAGAAATTCAGTTAGCCTCAAAGAAGTTTCAGTTTATTGTCCAAGGAGTCAACTTCCTATTTCTAATACAGTGAGTCTCAGTCTTATGATATCCAACACTCTTTAAATTGTAATTATTTTGTTACACTCTTTTTTATGATCCTGAAATAAAATTATAGATAATGTAACCCACTAATAGACACAATTTCAAAAAGAGAAGAAAGGAAAGAAGAAAGGATGTTCTAACAATAAAATTAGAGAGTCATAAAAAGAAAGGAATTTGTATTTCAGTGTGTAAGGACTTGGGCACAAGTACATCAGAAGACATATTGAAATTGTCAGGTGCTTACACCTGTGTGAAATGAATAAGATATGATTTTGATAAGCAGAGTGAGATGAACTCATTTTGTATAACTATAAGAAAATGAAAGGGGAAATTGGCATGGATGATAAAACAAAATCTGGTTTTACAAAAAAATTCTGTAGTAGGCAGAATTATGTCTCCATCTCATTCCAAGATTCCACATATCCCCTGAAACACATGAATATATATTAAATTATGTGACAAAACAAAATGAAGATGGAGGAGTTCCCATTGTGGCTCAGTGGGTTAAGAACCCAACTAGTATCCATGAGGATGCAGGTTCAATCCCTGGCTTTACACAGTGGGTTAAGGATCTGGCATTGCTACAAGCTGCAGTGTAGGTCGCAGATGTGTCTCAGATCTGGCGTTGATGTGGCTATGGTGTAGGCTGGCAGATGCACCTCCAATTTGACCCCTAGCCTGGGAACTTCCATGTGCCACAGGTGCAGCTCTAAACAGGAAGAAAGGGAGGAAAGAAGGAAGGAAGGAAAATGGAATACAGATTTTGCTAATAGGGCGATTATCCAGGCGATTGTCCAGATAACCTGAGGGCCACTAAGAGAAGGTCAAAGTCAGAAGAGATCTGGAGACATTAACAAGGTCAGAGTAATGTGATGTGAGAAGGATACGACTCACCTGTGCTAGCTGTGAACATAGAGGAGTGAAGGAATGCTGGCAAGCCTTTGGAAGCTGCAATAAGTAATCAAGTGATTCACCCCTACCACTTCCAGAAAATAACACTGTCCTGTCAAAAACTTGATTTTAGCCCAGTGAGAACCGTGTCAGACGTCTAACTTATAGAACCATAAGATAAGAAATTTTTGCTGTTTCAAGACACTGGGTTTGTGGTAATTTGTTACAGCATCAATAGAAAGCTAGTACCATAATAAGACAATTTTACTTACATGATAAAAAGGAGGGACATTGCCTTAATTGAAATAAGGATGATGCCAAGACAAATCACAAAAGCCTTCATAAGGGAGGAGAAAAGGGGGATATGTGATGCCCTCACAAAGGACCTGTGCTTTATAAATGTGGAATAAAAATAATTCCTTTCTTTACAGCATAGAGAGACAGAGATATATCATCAGAAAGCACATCTCATTTCCCAATGGACTACCACCTGTCAAGGCACATATTAGGCATTGGTACTCAAAACTTGAAATATACTCCATTATTGGTTTGGGGAAATAAAGGATGAAATGAGAAGAGATAAGCAAACCAACTTTATAAAACAAGAGTCTATAGAGAAGTGGTACAACTATTCTCTCAGGAGAGTATCAAACTGTGAAAAACAACTCAAAATTGTATCAATAATTTTCTTGTGCTTTTCTGTAATAAAATTAGTGAGAAATCTATTCTTACTAACAGATGACAGAATAAATGTAAAATATATAGGTTGGAAATATTATGGACTAAACTGTGTTCCCTCAAACAATTTTTTTTTTTGATGTGTAGGTTTATAGCTTTCATCAAATTTGGAAAAATTTTGGCTATTATTTCTTTAAATATTTTTTCTGCCTCTCTCCCTTTAGAGACTCCAAATACATAGACATTAGCCCACTTGAAATCGTCCCAGAGCTAAATGACGCAACATTTATTTTCACGTCTTTTATCTGCTTGTTTCATTTTGGATAATTTCTATTGCTGTATCTGTAAATTCAATAATCTTTTATTTTACTATAGTGCTTAGTCTCCTATTAATATTGTTTAGTATGTTTTTCATCCCTGACATCATAGTTTTCATCCTTAGAAATTCTATTTCTTTCTCTGTTGTGTCCTACAATTTTCTTACTAACATGCTCAATCTTTCCTGTAGCTACTTTAAATATAGAATAGAATTATAAGTATTTTAATGTCATTGTGTGCAAATTATAACATTTTTGTCAGCTCTTATAGATTAATTTTGATTGACTGATTTTTCTTTTTGTGATCGTTTGGGGTTTTTTTCCACTCTTTTTATGTCTAGAAAGATTTTATTAGACATCAGGCAATATGGATTTCGCCTTGTTAGGTTCTTGCTATTTTGAATTCTAAAAGTATTTTGAGCTTTTTCTGATGTAAAATGATTTGATCCTTTGGAGTCCTGCTTTTAAGATTTTTATCCAAGACTAGAGTCATGTGTAGTTTAGTTAAATATTCCCAGTGCTTGGAATTCCCTTCGTGGTGTAGCAGAAACGAATCTGACTAGTATCTATGAAGATTCAGGTTCGATCCCTGCCTTCCATCAGTGAGTTGGGGATCCAGCATTGCCATGAGCTGTGGTGCAGGTTACAGTTGTGACTCGGATCCCCCTTGCTATGGCTGTGGTGTAGGCTGACCTCTGTAGCTCTGATTCAACACCCAGCCTGGGAACTTCCATATGCTGCAGGTGCGGCCGTAAAAAATATAAATGAATAACTAACTAAATAAATATTTATAAATAAATAAATACTCTCAGTGCCACGAGTAGACCCTACTACCTAGAGCCCTGTGAATTGTATAGTTTTTCCAGTGTGATTGATAAGTACAATCACATCCTATGTGAGTGCTGGTCCTGTTTCCTTTACATTTTGCGTATTCTTTTTCTCCTCAATTACTATTGAGGTAATTTTCACACATGCATGCACTGATCAGTACTTTGCTAACTATAAGAAGGTGATTTTCTGTAGTTGCTGCAGATGTCCAAAATTGTATTTTTGGGGGGCTATCTCCTCTTTGGTACTCTAGCTGCCAAGTGAACCTTAACTACATTCTTCTTGGAGTCTTAGCTCAACTTCCTCAAATCAGGAAGTCCACTGACCTCCCCCTGAGTTTGCTCGCTGTGTGATCTGGACATTCTCTCAAGGCTGGCACAGAGGACTCACCTCATTTGTTTCATATCTGCCAGAGATCATTGTCCTTAATTATTTGTAGCCAAAGTCTTTTTTTCCCCCACTTTTTTCGGCCACACCCACAGCATATGGAAGTTCCCAGGCCTAAGCCACAGCTTGTGGCAACTCAGGATCCTTAACCCACTGAGCGAGGGCAGGGATTGAACCTACATCCTCACAGACACTATGTGGGGTTCTTAACCCCCTGAGCCACAATGGGAACTCTTGTAGCCAATGTCTTGAAAACTGTTTTTTCCTACATGTGTCCAGATTTTTAGTTGTTTCAGACTGAGGGGTAAATCTTGTTTCTCTTGTTCTTTCAATGTGCTATAGTCAACGTGCCTTTTAAACTAGGTATATACATACATACATATATATGTATATATATGTGGATTTTTCTGTTTAATTTTTAAATTGGAGTTTGAAATAATGACTCTAATCTATTTACATTCATCATTATTCTTCATGTAGTTGCATATATTTCACCAACCTTATTTTTGTTTACTGTTTCCTTTTAATGCTTCCTATCTTAAAAACAAATAAACTAGGAGTTCCCACTGTGGTTTAAGAATCCAACAAGTATCCTTGAGGATATGGGTTAGATCCCTGCCCTCGCTCAGTGGTTTAAGGATTCAACGTTGGCCCAAGCTGCAGCTTAGGTCACAGTTGCCTCTTGGAATCGGTATTGCTGTGGCTATGGTGTATAGGCCAGGAGCTTCAGCCCTAATTCTTTCTACCCCTTGTCTGGGAACTATTAAGACAAGAAATTAGCAAACACTTAAATTTTTTTTTATCTTTTAGGGCCACACCCATGGCATATGGAGGTTCCCAGGCTAGGGGTCATATCAGACTGTAGCTGCCGGTCTACGCTAGAGCCACAACAACGCAGGATCTGAGCCAAATCTGCAACCTACACCACAGGTCATGGCAATGCCAGATCCTTAACCCACTGAGGCCAGGGATTGAACCCAAGTCCTCATGGATGCTAGTCAGGTTCGTTAACCACTGAGCCATGACAGGAACTCCAGCAAATACTTAAATTCATTAATTCTCCTCCACATCATGTACTTTTTTCTAGAATTTTAATTCTGGATTATTGTGGCTGTATGTCCTCATTTTATTTGGTCTTAAACAAATGATTACAATAAGAACAAACTTCACCAAGCCATTCAATCAACTTTAAATGAGATATCTTTTATAGCATGTCTTAAATTTTTCTCTTATCCTACTTTATCTAAAACTGTTGTCTCTGTGAGTCATTGCATGACAATTCTCTTGTGGATTTCAATGCCTGAGATTTTTTTTTTTTTTTAATCCTGGCATATTTGAAGAGAGTTTGGCTTGAAAATCCTATATTTTAAGTTAATTTCCTTCTGTATTTGTAAAATACTCCTTCATTATCTTCTTATGTATATTTGTTGAAACATCTGATATCAGCCTGATTTTAGAATCTTTGTTAGTGTTTTGCTCAGGAAATTTTTATGTATGTGTATGGTATGAATTTGGCTACCCACACATTTTTATTTATTCATTTATTTTGTCTTTTATTTCTCAACCATCTTCTCTAATTTTAAATTCACAATCTGCTTCTATGGATATCTGTAATCCAGAAATTTGTTTTGTAATGGCTCCTCAAATATCCTCTTATATTGTTCTTCGAACTTAATAAAGACTAGTTTCCAAGCTTTCCTGCCAGTAGAACTTTTAAAATTCCCAAAGCCAGGTCCCACTTCATAGCAATTAAAACAGCATTTCCAGTAGTGGGAGCCAGTTATCTGTATTTTTTTTTTTTTTAAACATCTCCAGGTGACTCCAACATGCAGCAAAATTTGAGAACCACTGTTTTAGAAGTATTAGCCATGCTGTCACGTAATGTGTATTTCCTAATGTGTCAGCTCAATGAGTCAGAGGGTCAGCTGAGGGGGTTTGATGACTTCTAAGATAAAGGTCTCCGAGAAATAGAAAAAAAATCACTCCTTAACCCCAAAACATCTCAGGTCAGTGCTTCACCTTTGACCACCCGTGGCAGAATCAGCATTAGAGGGAAATATTCCATAGTTTATAATTCATTTATGCTAAACTATATAGAAAACCACATCACAATCACCCGACCACACCCTGCACCAATAAAATCTAAGGCTCTTGGAGTTCCTGTTGTGGCTGAGCAGTAATGAACCCAAGAGGATGTGGGTTTGATACCTGGCCTCTCGCAGTGGGTTAAGGATCCAGTGTTGTTGTGAGCTGTGGTGTAGGTTGCAGACATGGCTCAGATATGGTGTTGCTATGGCTGTGGTGTAGGCTGGCAGCTGCAACTCTGATTTGACCCCTAGCCTGAGAACTTCCATATGCCACACTAAAAAGACAAAAAAGACAAAAAAAAAATCTGAAATTCTTAAGGGTGAGGCCCAGACACTATTTCTTAAATTTCCATAGATAATTCTATTGTGTGGCTAAAATCGAGTATCTTTCTCCCAAGAATTTGGAGAATGAGGGGTGGAGATACAACTGCCTGAGGTCAAACTGTCTCCACCTATTTTTCTTAGCTCCTCAGAAGGTAAGAAGTGTTTTATTGCTCAACATTTGCTCTTGAGGGTACTGAGACTAGAGTTCTGGGCAGAGATATGGAGCAGGTGTTAATTATACCAAGAAAATGGGGGACAAAGGAGCAAGATGAAAACTCCAGCTATTCTCTTTCTCATCCTCTAACTGCTAATATTGGGCTACATCCTATCCTAGACTAAAACACACATACACACCCACACACACACCCCAGCCAGTTGTTGAGAGAACAACAGAGGATGGTACCCCAGGCTTCCCTCACAATGTCATACATTTTCCTGTTCTGGTTGCTGAAGGTTGAAAATAAAGGAGAATTCTAGCAGTTGGGCTAGTTTCATATCTTTGTTAAAATTAGAATCAAAATCAGTTCATATTAAAACTATTCCAGAAATTTAAATAAAATCAAAGCTTTGTACATAATGAAAAACAGGGTTAGGCTCTGGGATCTGATGAAGTTTTGAACACCATGTTGGCAAACGAATGTCGTGCAAGATTTCTTGCTATGTAATTCTTTGTTATGTAGAACTACCCTGCATATTGCGGGACATCCATCATCCATGGCTCCTGCCTTTCCCTCCGAATAATAATACATCGTGCCAAAATGTGAAAGGTCTTGCAAGCTCTGATAAATTTGAACCTTATCCTAAAAGTCATTGGAATATGTTAAAGGGTTTTTTTAAGAAAGGAAAATACAAGGTTTAATTTAACAATAGTCATGCAGACCAGGCTGTCAGTTCCTTAAGGTAGGCACCACCCTGATATCACCATGGAATCACCAGAGTTTGGTCAAGAGCATGGCAAACAATAGACAATAAATAGACGGATGGAGAAAGAGACAAAAGAGATATAGGGACAGAGAGAGTAGAAAATGGGAGGCAGGGGGAAAAATGTAATTGTAATGTATACATGTAAGGATAACCTGACCCCCTTGCTGTACAGTGGGAAAATTAAAAAAAATTATAAAAAAAAAAGAAAGAAAATGGGAGGCAGAAAGACCAGTTAAGAAGGCTGCTATAATTATTAATTATTAAAGAAGTACCAATCTAAAGTAATAATAGTGGAATAATTAGAACCGAATAGGTGGGAAATATTTAGAAGAAATAATCAATAAGGCCTGTGAAATTGTGTGATATGGTAGCCAGAACAAGAATTTTGTAGCGCAGATAATCCCTGATTTAGGTAATACTCCTAAATATTATTTCTAATATCAGAGAAAGCACAGTCATGTGAGAAGTCCAAAGATAAAGCTATTAAATTGTTAATTTCTGTAAGAAAAAACACATCTCAGGTATATAATTTTTCTTATCGTGTAGCATCATGCTCGGGTATATAATAAAAATTCAATACCTGTTGAATTTGTATAAATAAGCAAGGCTTCATGTTATTCACATAGTCAAGCTGCTCAAATCCCTATCACTATTATAGCTTCCACTGTAGGTCTTTCACATGTTAGCTGTAATTGAATGAGCAGGATTTGGTGAACATGTATGACTGTTTTTGAATTGTTTTTTCAATTGTACACTTTATAGTTGTGGATTTTTGCCAGTTCTTTTCGGACTAACCATGTTTAAAAAGCACTTACTCCATACATCCTTAAGTATCAAAACCAGTGATATGCATGTTTAAAGGAAAGTTTAGTGTGTGGCAAATGAGTTCGAAGGTCTTAGGATAAGGGATATACTTTGCTAATGTAGAAGTGAATTGAACAAATTCAGCAGTTTATGGGAGAATAAAATCATTTGGAATGTGGGGGATTAAGTGGATTTGGGGGAAAAAAAGCAAAAGGGCAAGAAAAATTAAATAAAGAAATCATAGGAATGAGTGAAAAAAAGAGGAAGCCCCTGACAACCATTCTATAATCCACTCTACTTTTCTCTGTATCATGTGCTCAACTTTAGCCCTCTGTGTTCTGGTTGTCAGGGGCTTCCTCTTTTTTGCACTCATTCCTATGATTTCTTTTTATTTAATTTGCTTGGAAAAGAGTGAGGAAGCAGGGGTAAAGAACTTTGAACCTCTTATGAAAGGTTATAAAAAAAGGGGTTTAGAGAGGAAAATAAACATGGAAAATATTTATTGCAGCATTATTCACACGATATTATGTATAAGAAATGGAAACAACCTAAGTATCAGTCAGCCAAATGAATAAATGGATAAAGAAGTGGTATATATATGAAATGGAATATTATTCAGCCATGAGAAAGAAGGACTGCTACTATTTGCAACAACATGGATGTATATTGAGGGCACTGTGCTAAATGAAATAACACAGAGAAAAATACTATATGATATCACTTACATGTGATGAGGAATCTAAAAAAGCTGAATTCACAGAAACAGAGTAGAATGGTGATTACTAGGGCCTGGTGTGGGGAGGGGGGATTGGGGAGCTGTTGGTCAAAGGGTAAAAAAACAAAAGCATGGAGTTCCCGTCGTGGCGCAGTGGTTAACGAATCCGACTAGGAACCATGAGGTTTCGGGTTCGGTCCCTGCCCTCGCTCAGTGGGTTAATGATCCGGCGTTGCCCGTGAGCTGTGGTGTAGGTTGCAGACGCGGCTCGGATCCCGAGTTGCTGTGGCTCTGGCGTAGGCCGGTGGCTACAGCTCCGATTCAACCCCTAGCCTGGGAACCTCCATATGCCGCGGGAGCGGCCCAAGAAATAGCAACAACAACAACAACAAATATAAATAAATAAATAAATAAATTTGCTAAAAAAAAAAAAAGCAAAAGAAACCCCACAGAATATAGTGAGAACACAAGTAACCAACATGTCAGTGAAATTAAAGTCACTGTGAAAGTTATTGAGTGAAGCAACAGAATTGACAGTTGTACTACTGAGATGATAACGGAACTCAGAGAAAAATCTTTTCAAAACAGAAGTCAAACTATGGTAAAATCCAAAAGGAAAACACAAGTATTTTTAACAAGTTTTTTATATCACATTTCCATGTAGCAAATTTGCTTAATATATCTGAGCACAGAATAAACAAAAGGCTTTCAATGGTGTTGGAGAAAAAGTATACCTGGGAGGATATTGAACAGGGCAACCTACCTGTGCTCTCAAATCTAATGTACAGAAACGAAATTGTCGCATCATGTAAGAGTTAAATATTGAGTAGTCAGGGAATTATGGCAAAGTTTTAGACACTGGAAAAGTCGGAGCACTTGTGGTTGGCAAGATTTTCAAAAGGACCAGGCAGTTTGTCCTCAGCTCCTCCCAAGTGTTCATCTTCCTTCCTTTTGAATCTAACTCCCAGGTCCTTTGCCTTCTAAAGGCACTTATCTCTTTTCCCCTGGGCCGGCCCCTGGATAAGCATGGATAATTGCCATCAGCATGTTTGTTGATAATAGATTAATGTGTTTTGCATTTAAACAAAAAACACTTGTACAACTCCTTTCAGACAAGTAGACAAGGCATACACCATTGGGTGTTTCAAAAAATGACAGGAGGAGTCAGAGACTGCTGATCTCCTCTGGGCCCTTAGATGCATACCTTCCTTTTTTTTTTTTTTTTCCCCTGCATGTATTCTATAAAGAAATAGACGTGTGCCATGTTCTCCAAAAGAATATTTTATGTCCCCATAGTCTAGAGGTAATTAAGGAAATTTGAATTAAACCTAATATGTATCGTCCTTCATCTCCACCCTTATGTTCATGGAATTATAAATAATGGGGAGAGTTTTGACATGATGGATGGCATTCTAGACAATACAAAGGAGAAAAAAAAGACTACAAAGGAGAAATAAGGTAGCAGAGATTAATGTGGGTGTTGAAAATGTACATTTTCCAAGCTAAAGCACTTCGGAAACAGTGACTTTGAAGGCTAAGATAACAAAGTAGAAAATGGAAAACAAATGGACAAAGGGGAAAACAACATAGATGGTAAAAAAGCAAATAGAGCAGAACAACATTATGATCCTGTTTATTCTTTTTATTAATTTACATATGGCAGATCTTGATAAATTGTAAAATGTTCTTTCACTCCATTCTCTTCTTACACACTTGGTTCTTTTTATCCATTCCCAGCAGCCAACGAGTTTGTTCTCACCATAAGGGTAATTGAGTGTGAATATAGTTTGAGCAGAGAAGGCTTTCTGGAGAAAGGTGTTGTATTGTGTGTGTACTGTCTTACACACACACACAATGCATAGACATAATATAATATCTTATATCAAGTATCGTGAAAATGATTAAAGAATTTTATAAATAGGAGTTCCTGTTGTGGTGCGGCAGAAGCGAATCTGACTAGGAACCATGAGGTTGGGAGTTCAATCCCTGGCCTCACTCAGTGAGTTAAGGATCCCACGTGGCTGTGAGCTGTGGTGTAGGTTGCAGACCCGGCTCGGATCTGGCGTTGCTGTGGCTGTGGTGTAGGCTGGCAGCTGTGACTCCAATTTGACACCTAGCCTGGGAATCTCCATTTACCATGGGTGCAGCCCTCAAAAGCAAAAAAAAAAAAAAAAAAAAATTTATAAACACTAAGAATCATAGAAGTTTCTATTAAAAATATCTAAAGAGAAAGAACACAGAGAACCTACCAGTCCTGAGGTTATTGGACAAGCATGTAGAACACTAATTCAAGAATAGTGTTGTGATTTCAAAATAGTGTTCTTCTCCTCATGATCCTGACAAATCTATTATAAACCTCTCCAATCACATCAAAAACAAGCTGCGTTTGCATAGTTATTTGTAGTTGTTTTGAATCAGATTATCATTTTATAAAGATTTGTAAAGTTATAATCCTATGTATTATTCTAAAATATCACCCTTGAATGCAATTTAGGTTATTTTTTTCCTATCTCTAATATTGTTTCAAGCTTTCTTGTTTTTCCAGGGCACTGTCTGTTTCTAATTCTTCCTTTCTCCTGCTTCCTTTTCAATGTCTATTTCCTCTCATTGATGTAATGTACCATCTTTTAATTATTTTGTGTCCAGTCCATCTGTTAAAGTTCTGTTTCTTCTGTTCTCTCATTCTAATAAATTATAAACCTCTCCAGATCATCTATGTTTTACTCTCTCAGTATTAGGGAATTCCTAGTATTTGCAAATAATATTGCAAGCTGATGCTAGATTGTATTAAGTAAGGCCAAAATACAGAAAGGCAAGGGCCAGGGAAAGAGGCCAACAGAGTAATAAGTTAACCAGATCGGTGCTAAGACTCTAAACCCTAAAGTTATTTGAAGTCTGCTTTATATTTGATAATTTTCTACTTTGATAATTGTTCAAAAAATGTTTTTAAAAGAGAACATCAGCTGTGTTAAGTAGTTGATATAGTGATGGTACACATACTATGCTTTCCCTTTTCAGAATTTAAGTATCCAAAGACCATCAGAATGTGTCCTGTTATTGTCATCTAGCTTACTGACTTCATCAGTTAAGTGTAGATAACTGTCCTCTTATAACTGTGCACAAAAGCAGTGTATGATTTGTTATCTTTCTTGCAAACTGTTCTCTCAGCATTGCCTGCATTTCCCAGCCAAATCCTGTGGTATGTTGGGCTTCACAGGCCCTAATAAATAATAAAATCTCCTTGATTAGGAGTTATCTCACTTGGCTGGAGGATACTGTATTAGTTTCCCAGGGATTCTATAAGAAAGTACCACAGTCTATGGCTTTAAGACCCTAGCAATGTATTGTCTCACAGTTCTGAAGACTAAAAGTCTGAAATCAAGATGTCAGCAAGGCCATACTCTCTCTCTGAAAACTTTAGCAGAGGATTCTTCCTTGCCTCTTTCCAGATTCTGGTGGTAGCTAGCAATCCTTGCCGTTTCCTGGCTTGTGGCAGAATAGCTCCAACCTCTGCCTGTCTTCACGTGGCCTTCTTACTGTACGTGTCTCTGTGTTTCGTCTTATGAGGACCCCAGGCATTGGATCAGGGTCCACTTTAATCCGGTATGACCTCATCTTCACTTGACTACGTATGCAAAGATCCATTTTCCTAGTATGGTCACATTCAGAGGAACCAGGTTTAAGAGGTCAGCATATGTTCTGTGTTGACAAAATTCAATCAGCAACAGAAACCTTTCCATTTCTTTTTTTCATTTGAAATTACACCTAATATGATGTTATATATATACCGGAGATGTTTAATTCATGTTATTTGATTTTGATTTCTATACATATAACACTTTTCACTATTAGTTATATTGCTAGTAATTGTCATAAGAAGAAAACTGTCAATGAGAAAGGATTTTCTGCTTTCATCTGTAAAAAAACAGGTTGAAATACAAGTTTTAGTAATGATATGCTACTCAATACTTTATATGTAGCTCAAATAACATTTTCAATTTTATTTTATTTTATTTATTTATTTATTTATTTATTTTGTCTTTTTGCCATTTCTTGGGCCACTCTCGAGGCATATGGAGATACCCAGGCTAGGGGTCGAATCAGAGCTGTAGCCGCTGGCCTACGCCAGAGCCACAGCAATGCAGGATCCGAGCTGCGTCTGCGACCCACACCACAGCTCACGGCAATGCCGGATTTTTTAACCCACTAAGCAAGGCCAGGGATCGAACCTGCAACCTCATAGTTCCTAGTTGGATTCGCTAACCACTGAGCCACGATGGAAACTCCTTGATTTTATTTTTAATAAACATTTTTAGAAATAAAAAATCCATATAAAAGTAAATTGAACTGTGCTAAAATATCCAGGAGTAAGAAGAGAGAACTATTGTATGAAATAAAACTAAGACTACTTTAAACAAAGTAATGTAACTCAGGCTGTGCTTGAATGGAGAGCAGATGTAAGATCTGAATATTCAATAAGTACTGAGCAGAAAGAGTAAACCTCTATTTTTTGTTTATTTCAGTTAATTATACTAATTAAAATTAGAACTTGCACCATTAAAATTACCTGCAGCTGTATGGTTCTTGCTGCTATTGTTGGTGTACACTGAAAATACTCCAACAGAGGGCACCAAGAATTGCTTGTGATCAACACACCCACACAGTCTTGTCACTTTGGAAAGATTGCAGACAGCATAACTAATAAAGTTATTGTGCTCTTGTGAAAGAATAATAGCATGTTTGAAGAGAGTGTATTAACCCTGTTGTAAAGTATTGATTGCACTCTGTATTAAAGGAAATGAAAGAACAAAGATAAAGTGTTTTTAATTCTTACCCTGTTTGCTCTTGCTTGTTTTATTCTGTTTCAATTTACACCTATATTCAAGAACACTTAAAATGTATCACCCGGCCTCAAAGGCAGTTTTATTTTTCCTACACACTTTTGTAACAATTTGATGCTTTAAAGAACAGATGTATAATTTAACTTAGAAAGTGATGAATAAGAAATATTGTCCAATCTCAAATAACTGTGAACTCAATTTGCTATGTTTACTATTCTAAAAAAAAAGAAAAAAGGGGGAAGAAGAAGGATTGGGAGGGAGGAGACAAAGAGAGACAGAGATTGGTTATTTTGTTTTGCTTTTTTGTTGTTACCTTCCATTTCTGTTTACAGGATAATAGCAACAGGTTATATTCTGGTTATAATCTCCTAGAGAGTATAATAATAGGCAAACAATATTTCTGAAGTTCAAAGTTTGAAATTAGAAATTGTTAATGTTATGCTGATCCTCCTTGAAGACTATTAATGCTAATAATGTGTTTGAAAATAATGGTTATTCATCCAAACTAGTAACCCTGTACATAAGAAACAAGCTCTTTAGAAGAATGATAAAGTGTAAGATACAGAAATAATGAAAATTATTTGAATATTGGGTTTTTCTGCTATTGTTGGAAACAGGAAAGGAAATTCCTAAAATTTTAGCTTTAGAGTACAGAATTTATATTTACAACACTGATGGTACTCCTTTGTTATGTTATTTACATAAAACATGATATGCATGAAAATAAGTAATATTTACATATTGATTGCCTTTCTATTCATTGTGGTGTAACAAGTCTTCAGAATATAGCTCATGAGTATTGATGTATAAAAATAGATTGGATTCCAAATAAATTTTTTAACTGTTCCAAGTTTAAAATTTGAAATAGTTTGCAAACAAAAAAATCCTGACAAGATGAAACTCCCTAGTTTTGAGTGGTGGTTGATGGACATTTCATGCATTATTTATTAGACATAAACCAATATTTAAAAATCAGATAAAACTCTTTTATTGCTAATGAACACCATTTGGAATCATCCTTGTTTGGTGATCTAGAAAGTATGAAATCAGTCACCTTCTTTGAACTACTTCTTTTAAGAGCAGAGTTCCTATAATTGCATTCCCATCTCTCTTTCTCTCTCTCTTTCTTTTTGAGATGTATCTGTAAAGACATTTGGCATCTCATCAGCAAAAACAGCAGCTGGAGAAAGGCCTTCCTACGTGCTCTGTCAAGGGAATTGCAAGTTTAGGTAGGGTTTTAATAGACATCAAGGATTTACTGACATAAACATAGATTACATGCTTTCATTCTATTATTTGTGCCTTTCTCTTTTAATGGAAATGAAAACAATTATAGAGCAAGAAAGATAAAGCTCTCCTTTGAGAGTACTATATTATATTCCACGAAGAGGTATAAACTGACAAATACATGCATAAGGTAGGTGTTTACACATCAGATGACACTAGTTAAACTTAATTTCTATTTTCAAATTTTGTGGAAAACATCTGTGAAAATCAACCCAAGTCAACACATCAATAATATTCTATATAGGTGAAGGGAGTTTTTATTATTATTATTTTTATTCCATGTCACAGGTTTTCCGGAATTGCTTGTGATTATCTGGCATTTTTATGCTTCTAATGTTGTTGATAAATTGTTTCTTTCATTAATTTCCCACAATTTGGACTTAAAAAAATACAAAGTAGACAAAATTCCCTGAATCTAGCCCCGAAGATTTCCTTCATAATGTGCTGGCATTTCTTCAATATGCAAACCCCCATCCTACATGCTGTGGTCCTACATCAATCAGAAAATGTTCAACAAATTGAGAATCAAATCCAAATCTAAAGAGGAAAGGGGGAGTTCCCGTCGTGGCGCAGTGGTCAACGAATCCTACTAGGAACCATGAGGTTGTGGGTTCGATCCCTGCCCTTGCTCAGTGGGTTAAAGGATCCGGCATTGCCGTGAGCTGTGGTGTAGGCTGCAGACGCGGTGGCTTGGATCCCACGTTGCTGTGGCTCTGGTGTAGGCTGGTGGCTACAGCTCTGATTCAACCCCTAACCTGGGAAACTCCATATGCCGCAGGAGCAGCCCAAGAAATGGCAAAAAGACAACAAAATAAATAAAAAATAAAAAATAAAATAAAAAAATAAAGAGGAAAGGGGAATTATAAAAATATACTTAATAGGGCTGTGTTGAATATATGGGATGCAGTCCTTATAAAACAGTCAATTTATTCTGTTTGACTGATACTTAATTGAAGAACCATAGAAATATAGAGATGGAGGTGGCCTCATCTGTCAAATTGAACATTCATTTTAAAGTAATGTTTTTAATTTTAAAATTAAATCATACTTCTTGTGGTAATTTCAGGAAACAGATTTCATTTAAGCATCATCAGTTGAACTCTGGCATTTATTTCTACTCCCTCTATAAATGAAAGTAACAGAATGTAATGCTAATAAAAGAATAAACCTGCAAGGACAAGGAGAACTAGAGAGAGGACAACAGCAAAACAGAGATCTGAACAAATTTTTGCAAATGAAAAGCAGCTGGAAAATAATTAAATTGACAGAGGTAATGAAGATGCAATCTAAGAACTGCAAAGGAGAATTTGGAAAATTAGGTAGCAGATTTACCCCCTCAGAATCCTGCAAAGACTTGGGACAGACAGAGGTGTGTCTTAGGGCCCATGGACCCTCAGATGAGTCCCCCACTTCAGCAGAAGGCCTGAGGTTTAATCAGGGATTAAAGTGAAAGACCAAATGCCAAATACAGACATACCTCATTTTAATGGACTTTGCATTCTTGTATTTCATAGATAGTGAGTTTTTTACAAATCGAAAGTTTATGGCCACCCTGTGTCAAAGCAACTTTATAGGTGCCATCTTTCCAACAGCATTTACTCACGTCATGTCTCTGCACACATTTTGGTAATTCTCACAATATTTTAAACTTTCATTATTATAACATTTGTTACAGTGGTCAGCAATCTTTGATGTCATTATCGTAATTGGTTCTGGGGTGCCACCAACTTCACCCATATATGACAGCAAGCTTAATTGACAAATGTGTCTGTCCAGACTGCTCCCACAACCAGCTGTCCCCCACCTCTCGCCCTCTCTTCAAGTTTCCCTACTGCCTGAGACACAATACTGAAATTAGTTGAATGTTCAAGTGAAAGGAAGAGTCACCTGACTCTCATTTTAAGTCAAAGTTAGAAATGATTAAGCTTACTGAGGAAAGTATGTCAAAAGCCAAGATATGCTGAAAGCTCGGCATCTTGGGCTAAACAATTAGCCATGCTGTGAATGCAAAGGAAAAGTTCTTGAAGGAAATTAGATGTGCTACTCCAGTGAACACATGAATGATGAGAAAGTGAAACAGGCTTATTGCTAATATGAGAACGTTTTAGTGGTCTGGACAGAAGATCCAACCAGCCACAACATTACCTTAGACCAAAATGTAATCCACAGCAAGTCCCTACTCTCTTCAATGCTATAAAGATTGACGGAGGTGAGGAAGCTGCAGAAGAAAGGTGAGAAACTTGATGCCGTTGATTCATGAGGTTTAAGGAAAGAAGCCCTTTCCATAACATAAAAGTGCCAGGTGAAGCAGCAAGTGCTAATGTAGATGCTACAGCCAGTTACTCAGAAAGATCTAGCTAAGATAATTAATGGAGGTGGCTAAGCTAAACAACAGATCTTCACTATAGATGAAACAACCTTCTATTGGAAAAAGACGCCAATCAGGTCTTTCATAGCTAGAGAGGAGAAGTCAAAGTCTGGCTTGAAACTTCAAAGGACAGGTTGATTCCCTTGTTAGGGGGTTGATGAAATTGTTGACTTTAATTTTGAGCCAATGCTCATTTATGATTTCAAAAGTCCTGGAACCTTAAGAATTATACTCAATCTACTCTACCTGTGCTCTGTAAATGGAACAACAAAGCCTGGATGACAGCACATCTGTTGACAACAGTTTTCTGAATATTTTAAGCCTACTATTTCTAGTGCTCAGAAAAAAAAAATCTTTCAAAATATTACTGTTCATTGACGATGTACCTGGTCACCCAAGATTTCAGCTAGAGATGTAAAGGGAGAGTCATGCTGTATTCATAACTGCTAAGACAACATCTATTTTGCAGCCCATGGATCAAGGAATAATTTCAACTTCAAATCTTATTCTTTAAGAAATATATTTCATAAGGCTCTAACCACCAAAAATAGTGATTTCTCTGATGGACTTGGGCAAGGTAAATAGAAATTTTTCTAGGAAGGATTCACCATTCTAGCTAGCATTAAGAACATTTGTGATTCATGGGACGAGGTCAAAATATCAACATGAACAGATGTTGGACGAAGTTGATTCTAACCCTTACTTATGGATGACTTGGAGCAGTTCAAGATTTAGTACAGGAAGTATCTGCAGAAGAGGTAGAAATAGCAAGAAAACTGAACTAGAAGTGGAGCCTGAAAATGTGACATAATTGCTGCGATCACATGATAAAACTTTAACAAATGAGGAGTTGCTTCTTATGGATAAGTAAAGAAAATGTTATCTCCTGGTGAAGATGCTGTGACAATTGTTAAAATGATAACAAAAGGGAGTTCCCGTCGTGGCGCAGTGGTTAACGAATCTGACTAGGAACCATGAGGTTGCAGGTTCGATCCCTGCCCTTGCTCAGTGGGTTAAAGGATCCGGCATTGCCGTGAGCTGTGGTGTAGGTTGCAGACGCGGCGGTTCGGATCCCACGTTGCTGTGGCTCTGGCGTAGGCCGGTGGCTACAGCTCCGATTAGACCCCTAGCCTGGGAACCTCCATATGCCTCGGGAGCGGCCCAAGAAATGGCAAAAAGACAAAAAAAAAAATGATAACAAAGTATTCAGAATACTCCATAAATGTAGTTGATAAAGTAGTGGTAGGGTTTGAGAGGACTGACTCCAGTGTTAAAAGAAGTTCTTCTGTGGGTAAAAGGCTATCAAACACCACTGGTTTATTGTTATTTAGATGATTAATAGTTTGGTATTAAAATTTGCCCATCTTTTTTTAATGGCTATTTTAAAAAAGGAAAAATGTTCCACATCAAGTCCACCAAATGTAACAATAGTTCATTCCTTTTTATTAAGAAGTTTTTATGGAATAGATACAGTTTTTTTTTTTTCGTCTTTTTAGGGCCTCACTTGTGGCATATGGAGTTTCCCAGACTAGGGGTCAAATAGGAACTGTAGCTGCCAACCTATGCCACAGCCACAGCAACACAGGATCTGAGCGGCATCTGCGACCTACACCACAACTCACAGCATCACTGGATCCTTAACCCACTGAGAGAGGCCAGGTCCTCATGGATGCTAGTCGGGATTGTTAACCACTGAGCCACGACGGGAACTCCCCGGATATACTTTTGAGAGACAGTCAACTATTGAGAGACATTTTAGCTGTTTCCAATTTGAGGCTATTACAAGTAAAAATGCTAAACGATCACATATAAATTTTTGTGTGCACATCAATTTTCATTTCTCTGCATAAGTTCTCAGGAGTACAAGTGCTGGAATGTATGGAAAATATATGTCATTTTTAAAGAAGCTGTCAAACTATTTTCCAGATTGGTGATACCATTTTATAGTCCCAACAGCAAGTATAAAAGAGTTTCTCTACATCCTCACTAGCATTTGGTATTGTGATTATTTTTTTTAATTTTAGTTTTTTTTTTTTTTTTTTGTCTCTTTGTCTTTTTAGGACTGCACCTGCAGCATATGGAGGTTTCCCAGGCTAGGGGCCAAATCGGAGCTGTAGCTCCGCCGCAGCGGAGCAATGCAGGATCCGAGGTGTATCTTCCACCTACACCGCAGCTCATGGCAATACTGGATCCTTAATCCACTGAGTTAGGCCAGGGGTCCACTGAGCCATGACAGGAACTCCTTAGCTATTCTAATATATGTGAAGTGATATCATATCATGGTCTTAATTTGTATTTCTCTAATGGCTTGTGATGCTCATCATATTTTCGTGTGCTCCTTCTCTGCCTGAATATCCTCTGCATTTGTTTTGAAATGTCTCTTCATTTGTTTTCTGGTTGAAATATTTTGTTTTAGGTTTTGTTTTGTTTTCTACTGTTGAGTTATAAGAATTCCTAAATATTCAAAATATGAGTCCTTTGATGAGGTACACAAATTATTTTCTCTCAACCTGTAACTTGCCTTTTATCATCTTTACAGGCTCTTTTGAAGAGTAAACTTTCTTAATATTGATGAAAGCACATTCATTGAATGTCTTTTCCTCTAGAGATTATGTTTTTAGGGGGGTGGGTTACATGTACGGCTCTTCACTAATCTGTAAGTCCCAAAGATTTTATCCTATATAATCTTTGAAACATTTCAGTTTTATCTTTTACACTTAAATCCGTGATCCATTTTAAGGGTCATAGTAAGGTGTAAGGAGCAACGTTTTGATGAAGATTATTAATTTTTTTTGCTTTTGAGGGCTGTACCAAAGGCATACGGAGGTTCCCAGGGTAGGGGTCCAATCAGAGCTACAGCTGCGGGCCCATGCCACAGCCATAGCAATGCAGGATCCGAGCCATCTCTGTGACCTACACCACAGCTCATAGCAATGCTGGATCCTTGACCCGCTGAGCGAGGCCAGGGATCAAACCTGCAACCTCATGTTTCCTTGTCAGATTCGTTTCCACTGCACCACTGCAGGAACTCCTGATGAAGGATTTTTTGCTGGTGGTTATCCTACTGCTTTAGCACTGTTTGTTAATAAGACTTTCCTTCCTCCCTTGAATTGCTTTTGCATCTCTGTAAAAAAAATCAGTTGGCCATGCTTGTTTACAGATATGTAAGTGTCTTTTTTTCTATTCTATTGATGTATGGGTCTACCCCTGAACCAACACCAAACAGTCTTCATTTCTGTAGTTATGTATGCCTAGAAAACAAGTAATTTTTCCTGACTTATTCTTCTTTTTCAAAATTCTTCCACTTGTTTTAGTCTCTCTGCCTTCCCATATAAATTTAGAAAAAAAAATCCTAAAAGCAAATATTGCTGAAATTTTTCCTAACTTATTAGGAAATTAGTAATTTTTCCTAACTTATTCTTCTTTTGCAAAACTCTTCCACTTGTTTTAGTCTCTCTGCCTTCCCATATAAATTTAGGAAAAAAAATCCTAAAAGCAAATATTGCTGAAATTTTTAAAAGAATTACATTATACTTAAATATCAATTTTGGGAAAAATTGACATCTATACTATGTTGAAACTTCCATCCATGAAAATATTACATCTTCCCAGTAACTTGGAAATTTTAAAATGTCTTTCTTCGTCATTTTATAATTTTCAGAATACAAATCCTGGACGTGTTTTGTTAGGGTTACATCTAATTTTTTGAATGATTGTAAATGGTATTATGTTTTTAACTTCAGTCGTCAGGTATTCATTGTTAGACTATAAAAATGCAATTGATTTTGTGTCATGATCTTGTATCTTGTGACTTTGCTGAACTCAATTATAAGTTCTAGGAGAGTTTTTTTTTATAAACTTCTTAGGATTTTTTAAGGTAGAAAATCATGGTATCTACAAATAGAGATTATTTTGTTTCTTCGTGTTTTATCTGAATGTCTTTTATTTTATTTTATTTTATTTCTTGACTTACTGTATCAGACTTTCCAGAACTGTGTTGAATAGCAGTGG
Organism: Phacochoerus africanus; assembly: GCF_016906955.1. NCBI lineage: Eukaryota > Metazoa > Chordata > Mammalia > Artiodactyla > Suidae > Phacochoerus > Phacochoerus africanus. Next base: position 34,590,644 of record NC_062545.1, read on the forward strand.
TGAGAGTGGACTTACTTGCTTTGTTCTTGATTTTAGGAGAAATACACCCAGCCTTTAACCACTAAGTGTGATGTTTATTGGAGGCTTTCTGTAGATGTTCTTTATCAATCTGAGAAGTTCCCCTCTATTCCGAGTATTCAGAAGATATGTTGATTTGTATTTTTCTTCTTTTGTACCATTTTGTTTTGGTTTTAATACCAGGGAAGTATTAGCTTTATAAAATGGGTTAGAAAGTAATCCTGTTTCATGGAAGAGATTATATAGAATTAGCATTAACTCTTCATCAAATGTTTGGTGGAATTCTGCAGTGAAATGTTTGGAGTCTGAATATTTTGGGGGTGGTTTTCTTTTTTTTTTTCTTTTTTCTTTTTTTTGTCTCTTTAGGGCCGCACTTGGGGCATATGGAAGTTCCCAGCCTAGAGGTCAAATCAGAGCTGCAGCTGCCGACCTTCACCATAGCCATACAGCAACACCAGATTTGAGCCACGTCTTTGACCTATGCCACATCTCATGGCAACACCAGATCCTTAACCCACTGAGCAAGGCCAGGGATCAAACCTACATCCTCATGGGTACTAGTTGGCTTCATTACTGCTGAGCCACAACAGGAACTCCTGGGGGGAGGATTTTTAATTATAAATTAATTATAAATTCAATTTCCTTAATATTTATAAGGCTGCTCAAATTATGTTTCATGGGAGTTCCCATCGTGGTGCAGTGGTTAACGAATCCGACTAGGAACCATGAGGTTGCGGGTTCGGTCCCTGCCCTTGCTCAGTGGGTTAACGATCCGGCGTTGCCGTGAGCTGTGGTGTAGGTTGCAGACACGGCTCGGATCCCGCGTTGCTGTGGCTCTGGTGCAGGCCGGCGGCTACAGCTCCAATTAGACCCCTAGCCTGGGAACCTCCATATGCCGCAGGAGCGGCCCAAGAAATAGCTAAAAAGACAAAAAAAAAAATTATGTTTCATATTGAATTGAGTTAGTTTGTGCTTTTTTTGAGGAAATGGGTCATTTCAGATAAAGCTGCCAAGTTTTTGAGCTTAAATTTGTTTGTAGTATTCCTTTACTATCACTGTAATGACTGCAGTATATGTAGTGATAGCTCTTGTTTCATTACTGATGTTGGTAATTTGTGCCTTTTTGTTGCTGTTAGTTTTGATCAAATATATTGATCTTTTCAAAGGACTAGTTTATTTCTTTATTTTTTCTGCTGTTTTTATTTTCAATTTATATATTTCTGTTTTTTACATTATTATTTATTTTTTATTATTTCTTTCTTTTTGGTTTCTTTGGTTTTATTTTTCTTGTTTTTCTAGGTTATGTTGGGAGTTTAGATTATTGATTTGAGACTTTCTCTTTTCTTTCTTTTCTTTTTTGCCTTTTTAGGGCTGCACCCACAGCATATGGATGTTCCCAGGCTAGGGATCAAATTGGAGCTGTAGCCACCAGCCTATGCCAGAGGCACAGCAACGCTGGATCCAAGCCGTGCCTGCAACCTATATCACAGCTCATGGCAACCCCGGATCCTTAACCCACTGAGCAAGGCCAGGGGTCGAACCCGCAACCTCATGCTTCCTAGTTGGATTCGTTTCTGCTGCACCATGACAGGAACTCCAAGACTTTCTCTTTTCTAACGTAAGCATTTAGTGCAATAAATTACCCTCTCAGTGTTGCTTTACCTATGTCCCATATATATTTTTTCATTTTCATTCATTTTAATGTATTTATTTTCCTTGAGACTTCTTCTTTGACACATAAATTATTTTAGAAGCATGTTGTTTAGTTTCCAAGTTATTGGAGGTTTTCTCTTATCATTTTTGTTAGTAATTTCTAGTTTGATTCCATTGTCATCAGAGAACATACTCTCTATAATTTCAGTTCCTTTAATTTACTGAGCTTTGTTTTATGCCCTAGGCTATGATCTTTCTTGATATATGTTCTTTTGCACTTGTAAGTATTCTGCTGTTTGGGGGTAGAATGTTCAATCTCAATTGGATCTCAATGGTTTTTCGTGTTGCTGAGATCTTCTAAATCCTGTCATGTTTTTCTATCAATTTTTAATAGAGGGTAGTTGACTTCTTAATATACTCATGGATATATTATGGATATATATAATTCTCCTTTCAGTTCTTCCAGTTTTTACCTCACACAATTTACAGCTCATTGTTCAGTAAATACACATTTGGTATTACTTTGTCTTCCTGGTGTTTTGACCCTTTAATTGTTATATAATGGCCTTCTCCATCTCTGGCAATTTTCTTTGCTCTGAAGACTACTTTATCTGATATTAAAACTGCCATTCCCGCTTTCTTTTAATTAAGATGTGTCTTTTTCTGTCCTTTTCCTGTTTTTTGTTTGTTTGTTTGTTTGTTTGTTTATTTTGGGGGTTTTTTTTGTCTTTTGATTTTTGAGGGCTGCACCCTTGGCATATGGAGGTTCCCAGGCTAGGGGTTGATTCAAAGCCACAGCTGCCAGCTCTCGCCACAGCCACAGACACCTGGGATCCAGGCTGCATCTGCGACCTATACCATAGCTCATGGCAACACCAGATCCTTAACCCACTGAGCTAGGCCAGGGATTGAACCTGTGTCCTCATGGATACTAGTAAGGTTGGTTAACAACTGAGCTACGACAGGAACTCTTGTCCTTTTCCTTTTAACCTATCTATGTTGTTATACTTGAAGTGAGTTTCTTGTTTTTAGTAGATGGTTTTTAGTAAATGGTTAGGCCACGTCTTTTTAATCTACTCTGTCAATATCTATCTTTTCATTGTATTTGTATAATTTACATGTGGTACAGTCAATATGTTAGAATTTAAGTGTGCCATTTTTAAAATTTTCTGTTTATTTTCTTTCTTTTTCACTTATGTTGTCTTTTTCTTGCTTTCCTGAAAGTTACTTGGATATTTTTTAAAATTCTATTTTGATTTATCTACAAAGAGCCTCCTGACTTACAATGCTTCAACCTAATGATTTTTTAACCTAATACAGTATTATGAAAGCTATATGCATCAAGTAGTAACTATACTTGAGTTTTGAGTTTTGACCTTTTCCTGGGCTAGCAATAAAAAAGTATGATACTTTCTTATGATACATGGCAGAGGCAGGGAGCCACATCTCTCAACCAACCACAAAGGTGAACAACAGGATATACCTACAACCATTCTGTATGCACACAACCACTCTGTTTTTTACTTCCAGTATAGCAGTCAGTAAATTACATAAGATATTCAAGACTTTATTATAAAGCAGGCTTTGCACAAGGTGATTTTTTTTCCAACTACAGGTTAATGTATGTTCTGAGCAAATTTAAGTTAGACTAGGTTAAGCTATCCTGTTCAGTAGGTTTGTATACTAAATACAATTTCAACTTATAAAGGGTTTATGGAGATACAACCTCATCATAAACGGTGGAAGTTCTGTATAGTATTTTTAAGTCTCTGTCTTTGTATGGATTTCTTAGTGGCTGTGTTATTTATCACATTATATGTACCTAACATATCACAATCTACTGGTGTTGATAATTTACTAGATCAAGTGAAATGTGGAAACCGTAACTCCCTTAAAATCCTTCACCCAATTATAATGTCTTAAATGTTTCCTCTACATATGTTCAGAACTACATCATACAGTGTTATAATTATTGCTTCAACTGTCAAATACAGTTTGAAAACTCAGAAAGAAAAGGAAAAAATGATTGTAAGTAAACATATATTTATCTTTCCATTTTTTTCCTTTCTAATATTTCACGATTCATTCTTTTATTATTTCTTTCCTGTTAGGAAACTTCCTTTAGCCATTATTCGAGGGTTGGTCTACTGACCACAGATTCTCTTAGTTTTTCTTCATCTGAAAATTTTCCTGAATCCCATTTTATTTTTAAAGGATATATTTGCTAAATATAGACTTCTAGGTTGACAGAGCTTTTATTTAGCCACTTGAAAATATTGTGCTACATTCTTGTGGTCTTCTTGGTTTCCGAGGAGACAACTATTGGCACTTGAATTGTTTTCTGCCTTTAAGTAACGTGTCATTTCTCCTTCTCTGCTTTAAACAGTTTTTCTTCGTCTTTAGTTTTCAAAAGTTTGAAAACTTTTCAAACTTAGTGCAAATTTCTTTGGGTTTGTCCTATTCATATTTTATTCCCCTTCTTGAATCACTCTATATTTACCTGAAAAAATTTAATTTGTAGTTCAAAACTTAACCAGAAAGGAAATTCTAGTCCTAAATAACTTCACTGGTGAATTCTACCAAACATTTATTAAAGACATAATACAAGGAGTTCCTGTTGTGGCTCAGTGGGTTAAGGATCCAAAGCTGTCTCTGTGAAGATGCAGTTTTGATCCCTGGCCTTGCTCAGTGAGCTAAGGATGCAGCATTGCCATAAGCTGCATCATAAGCCATAGATGCGGCTCAGATCTGGAGTAGCTATGGTTGTGGTGTAGGCCTCAGCTGTAGCTCTAATTTGACCCCTGGCCCAGGAACTTCCATATGCTGCCAATGGGACCATAAAAAGAAGAAAAAGGGGGAAAAAAATGCAATACCAAGTCTTCACAAAATGATTCAGAAAACTAAAGAGGAAGAACAACTTCCCATGTCATTCTATGATGCTAGCACTATTGTGCTAACACCAAAAACAGACAAATATTTATAATGGACATAGTTGAAATAATTCTTAAAGTTTTAGCAAAACTGAAATCAATAAGATGTAAGTCAAGCAATAGAAATCACCATGTTAACAAACTAAAAAAGAAAAACTCTGTGAACATCTCAATAAATGCAGAAAAAACATTTGACAAATTCAACATTCACTCCTGATAAAAACTCTCAGCTACCTAGGAATAGAAGGAAAAATCTTCAGCCCAATAAGAGCCACAGTCTACAATTAACCTGCATCTACTTAAGGTTGCAACATGGATAGGTTTCAAAATCCTTAGACAGGGTGAAATAAGTCAATCAAAAAAGAAGTACACACTGTATTATTCCATTTATATAAAACCATAGAAGATGCAAACTAACCTATAGTGACAGAAGGCAGATTAGTGGTTGTCCCAGGACACGATGGGAGAGAAGTCTCAGAGGAGTAGAAGAAATGGGTCACAGAAAATCTTGTAGAAACTTTGGGGGAGGCACAAAAAGGAAAAAAGGAAGAAAGGAAGGGGAAGAATTAACATAGGCAAATATATATATATATATATTTTTTTACATAATAACAACTTCAGTAATCCCATATATAGAAGATATAACATATTTTATCATCAAAGAAAGGAAGTATAAATACTCTGGGTACATATAAAGTATGGTACTGAATGGGACAGAAATGAACTGAAGCAGTAAACAGTTACAGAGCAAGGTGGCAGAGCACCAAGGGCTCTGTCAAAAACTTTGAAAACAGCTGGATTACAGGAGATAATCATAGGACCCTTAGCAGTTAGTATACAGTGCCAGGCATCACTTTTTAAGATCAATTGATAAAATGAAACTCCTACATTTAAAGTTACCTAGAATTTAGGATTGTATTTCCCACCATGATATGGAATCATATCTTTTTGTCTGTTTGATTTTCAGAAGAACAGCCATGTGTAACCCCCATTGTCCTCCTCGTTCACTAATAGAAATAATTTAAATCCTGCTTTTAACAGCTCATCATGAGGCTCTGGATTATTAATGCCTCATCGGTTTCTAAACACAGCTTATCTTTAATGTAATCCAAGTTTATTGAAACTTAAAAAAATAAATAAATAAAAAAGAAAGACGGAGTTCCCACTGTGGTGCAGGATCTGCAGCACCAGGACACAGCTTCTATCCCCAGCCCTGGCGTGGTGTGTTAAAGGATCCAGCCTTGTTGCAGCTGCTGGTTGGATCTTATCCTTACCCTAGGAACTCCATATGCTGAAAGGCAGCCAAAAAAAAGAAGGAAAATTGAGAGCAAGAGCAACCCCAAAGGACATCCATGTCTACAGTCTTGTTGAAATGCATGGGGCAAGATGTGTATCAAAATTAAGAACTTTTAGAATATTAGAACAGGGATATGGTACATGCACTATACATCACATACATCCACTGTGGGGTCTATGGAAGCCCTGAAATCAAAGACTTGGCTATTTTTGCAGGGAAATGTGTTAACATCCATAAGGGTTTAAAGTAGAGATCAGAAATAACCTCATGTTCAGCTAGGTTTTGCCATCGTATGCGTTTCAAAACATTTTTTGGTACTCGGATTATTTTGGATTTCAGATTTGCAGATAAAGCATTATGAATCTGTAACTTCAACATGTTGAGAAGAAGAAAACCATGGCATCAAACTGAAGAAGATAGCCTTAAATATGAAAAATAAAATCTATGCACACATTTAAACAGATTCCCATTAACTTTCAAAATGCTGATAATATGGATACATGGCTGGTAGTTTTCAAGTATCATATTTTAATTTAATTTTTCTGGAGTTTTCACAATATAGTCATGTATTTCTCAAAAGTGTGGCTATGGACCATGAAACCAATGTTATTTTTAGAGGAAAAAATTTAAGAATTTTGAGTGCTAGTGTGGTAGACAGAACCATAAAAATTATATCATCTTTAATATAGCATTCTTAAGATATACTTTTATACTTATTTATATTAAGTTCAAAATAGTAAATTGTATTCCTATTACAGTGAAACCTCATTGTCTTATCATCAGGGTCTGTGTAGAACAACCTTACAGATAAGATTATCACACTGAAATCTTTCAGGTCTAAAATGCAGTGCATTGAGATTGAGGGCCCACTGACTTCTGTTTTAGCTGAAACTTTAGCATGTGGAAGTTCCAGGGTCAGAGAGCAAACCTGAGCCACAGCAGTGATCGCCGTCACAGCAGTGACAATGCCAGATCCTTAACTGCTAGGCCACTAGAGAACTCCCTCATCTGAAAATTTTTTTTTTTCTTTTTAGGGCCACACCTAAGGCCTTGGCTAGGGGTCAAATTGGAGCTGCAGCTGCCAGCCTATGTCACAGCCACAGCAAAACCTGATCTGAACTGCATCTGTGACCTACACTGCAGCTTGCAGCAACATTGGATCCTTAACCCACCAAATGAGGCCAGCGATCAAACCTGCATCCTCATGGACACTATATCTTAACCCACTGAGCCACAATGGGAACTCCTCATCTGAAACTTTTTAATGTAGAAAATAAGAAAGCAGGGAAGGAAGGAGGGAGGGAAGGAAGGAAGGAAGGAGTCAAACTGTTGGAGTTCACTGGTGGCTTAGTAGGTTAAGATCTGACGTTATCCCTGCTGTGCTGCAGGTTCAGTCCCTTGCCTGGGAACTTCCACATGCCACAGGCGTGGCCAAAAAAAAGTGTATTTCATGCTGGTGAGTAATGTATTAGACATTTCATGTTGATAGGAATCATTAGCTCAAGCTTCCTGCTTAAAATAAAATGTGCATTTGATTTCAGCATAGTTTTCATATGTAATATTATTTTTTAGAAACATGATTTTTATTCAGATTAGGTTGGGCTTTGATAAATTGAAAAGAAATTCAAGAAATTCTGAGTGCACAAAATAGCCTGAGCGTTTATAAAGTGTATACCATAAAATGTTACATCCCCATTCCGACTCCTAAGCAAATATGAACTCTAATGTCTTTGTGTGAATGATCTCCTAAGCCTTTCTCTTCATCTTGTTAACATTTTCGCCTTTGGAGTTCCCGTCGTGGTGCAGCAGAAACGAATAGACTAGGAACCATGAGGTTGTGGGTTTGATCCCTGGCCTTGCTCAGAGGGTCAAGGATCCAGCATTGCTGAGAACTGTGGTGTAGGTTGCAGACACGGCTTGGATCTGACGTTGCTGTGGCTCTGGCGTAGGCCGGCAGCTACAGCTCTGATTAGACCCCTAGCCTGGGAACCTCCATACACTGCAGGCGCGGCCCTAAAAAGACAAAAAAAAAAAAACAAACCAGTATTTCCTCCTTCAAGTTTCAAAATGTTTACCCATTAGAAAGAAACGAAATTATTATTAATTTCAAAATATAGTAGACAAACAACTTCACCTTAAACATGATTACTCAAGCATAGTTGAAGTTAGATAAAGGAAGAAAAGGATAAATATTAATACAACAACAAAACTTCTCTGTTCCGGGTCCCGTGTGAAGTCATTTCACATACATTGCTATAATTTAACCTTCATCACCACACCTTCAGATACTTACTATTGTATATTTTACAGATAAATTCAAGAGATTTACCCAGGTCACAGTTACGAACAGTTTCTCTCTCTCTGGATTGGTAGCCTTTTCTTCATTCTGCAAAGATTAAACCTATAGCACTGTGTAAATATTTACCTTAATAGAATTCTCAACTTACTTCTCCCACTAAAACATCATAGTATACAGATTCTCCCCCAAAACTTTCTGGCAACAAGCCTATTTGCCCACTTCAGAGCAACACAAAGTGGAGTATAAGAAATTGAATCAGGAGCTCAAATACTTAATTGGTCCTATTATCCCCACATATCTAACCTACTAGTTGTTTTTAGCTTCAAATATTCCCTTATCTGCAGTCTGGGGCTCTCGATGCCTTTCATATTTATGTCTCTCTATTAGACTGGGGCATTTTAAAACTGAATGAAATTAGGAGTACTTCAAAAGCAGCATCTCTGAAATATTATTATGCCCTATCGCAAACTACATTACTGTCTCTTTGTCCAGAATGTTCAGACAACTTCAAATAGTGCCCAGATGTTTTGAGACATTTGATTAGCAGGAGTTATTCCTCTGAAACTGTGAGGGATTTATTTTGAGATGTGTGCTGTTACCCTGACTGCTGCTATAAAGCTGTGGGTTGTTCTTTCCTTTTTGCCATAGGAATACTTTATAATTTCAGTAAGATTCTCTCTGCTGGAAATAATGTACTTTAATGTAGATTTCCTGCAGCAATCCACAAATACTTCTCTGTGGGATTTTACGTTTCAACCAATTCAATGTACTCATATCACTTTTAAATTCATTTTTACTTACATTTTTATAATGTTCACCCTGACTAGTAATTTCAGCCTTACCGCAGATATTTTTTTGTCACGTTCTTTCTAAATCTTAAAGCCCTGGAACTCTGAACCACAAGGCAGAAAGTTCTTTTTTTTTTTTTCCCCCCTTGATCTCCATTCTAATATGAAATGACAAGTCTTAGGTCATAAAATATTAAATTAAAATGAAAAATTTCCTCAATGTTAACATGATTAGGTTAGACTAAAAAATAAAAGAGTCTGGCTTTTGCTAAGTTTCATTACAGTCTGGTGAGGTAGAGTAACTTTCTTATTTGGGTACAGCCTACATATGTATTTTTTCCTGACCCCTGGACTGGTTCTTTTGGTTTAAGCTTTTTAATTCCAATTCCAATTTCAATAAACTTTATTGGCATGGCAAGGAATGCAAGCATGGTTAGAATCCATAAATTATGTTTGTGACTTTAGGGCAGCAGGTTTCACAGAGGAAATGGGATTTTTTTTTTTTCTTGCATCTTCATTTTCCATTAAGTAAGGGAAATGGAAGAGAATATTTCAGTCCTAGTGAGACAGAGCAGAAGAAGGTAAAAAAAAATGGAATTCTCAGTGGGTGTGCTTTTTGCAATGAGCCATGAGCTAGAAGCAAACATTGTCTTTAAAGAAAAAAATAAATACCAATTTAGTCCTTTTACTAAAATAAAATGTGTGTATAGGAGAATATGATGATTCTTTGGGACTTGAAGTTTAATTCAACTTTGTGGATCCTTTTCTAAGAAAAGAAATTAAAATTAAATGTTAATTCGATTCAGAAGTGAATATTTAAAGTAATAAAAAGAGATCACAATAAACTGTATATTTTTTAAAGCTGACAAATAAACATCACAACATTCAAGAAAACCCTAACATTTTTATTAATTAACTGCACTCCATACTTGTATAATTCTTTATGTGACGATTTCTGTATTTTCTGTAAATGGAATGAAAAGGTAATTCACCCTGTCTCTGAGCTTTGTAGAACAAATGCGTTTTAAATTAATGTTAGCTTAGAAAGCTTTGTTTCAGCCTCACAACTTGTGGTTGATATTGTCCTACTAAGATATTCCTACCTTGAGATGCATAAGATAGGCGACTTTAAAAATAGACACACGCAATGTTTGTAGTGCTGCTTTATGTGTGTGCCCTACAATCATGCCACAAAGTTCTATAAATTCCCTTTTGCATAGTTCTCATCAAAAAGAGAAAAATGTACGGTTGGTGCATTTACATTTGTACATGCAGCATTATTTAGTATATTTCCAACAGACAAGGATTTCTGTTTTGAGTAGTCCCTCTCCCCTTACTTTCAAATGTTCAATGTTTAGAAATATTATCTCAGACTAGCTTCTGGCTCCATAAATTTTAAAACTTTTTTCTCCTCTACCACATATATATATATATACACATACTCTAGTATCAAGTACTGTAGAGCCAGTGCATATACAATTTCTGCTTTTCTATCTTCGTATCATGACCCTGGGGGAATCAGCACAGGATATCCACGGAAGCCACTTCCACACCAGGAAAATCAGGCTTAACTATACATGAAAGACATTGCAAACCACAAAAATGTATTCCAGTAAACCAGGATTTCTCAACCTGGCTCTATGGACATTTTGGTCTCAATATATCTTTGTTGGTGGGAGGGAGGGGCATTTTTTGAATTCCAGGTGTTTGGCAGCCTCTCTAGCCTCTATATGCCAGTAACATTCCTACCTCTCACCCCAGTTGTGACACCCAAAAATACCTCCAGACATTGCTGAATATCACTTGATGGGCAAAATTGCCCCTAGCTAAAAATCAATGCATTAGACAATCAACTATGTTCCCAACTCTTCTAGCAAATGCATACCAAAAAAACTCCACCACTACTCTAATACCTCTAAGTAAGGCAAAACATGGCACAGGGAAAGCTGAAGAGGAAAGAGGCAAAATCTTAACCAATGCATGTGCAATGTCTTTTTTTTTTTTTTCAAAATTTGGAAAAAAAATATGATTATATCAACACCTTGATCGGGATGACCCATGGTTTTGGAAGGATGCAATGCAAGGGTCTTCTAGATTAGGCTTCAGCAAGACACATTAGTTTCCGTTTGTACTTGAAACTAGGAAGACAATAATAACTTTTGGTATTTTCATGCTCTGTTATTCAAAGTTTCCTTAAACTTGGATAAAATATTCATAGTAGGCAGTAGTTGTTGAAATTGTACTGAATAAGGAATTCCTCATTCATTATTGCTCACCTTGGTCTTTAGGGTGAAGAATGTGGCTGAAGGACTGTTAGTGAAAAACATATGTGTGGTGTACAAAAAAGAATAAAGAACTAAGCATTAAATTAAATATGTTTCTTTCCTGTGGTGTGTTGTTTTTCAAGCATAGTTGGCAATAAAGCCATTTTTCAGGGAACACTGCTGTTATCTCACTGGACACTAGTATCATTGGGAAAAGCATTTGATGAGTGCTGGCTGGTGTTGTGGTACGAAGATGGTATTTGGCGCAAGGCAGTTTTGGGTTCGAATCTTGACTCAGCTCTTTACTAGCAATATTGCCTTTATAAAGTCAATTAACCTCTCCAATCCTCTGAAATCTTATCTACAAAACTGAGATCAAAATATCTGCCCTACTGTATTAACATGAGCTTTAATGATAGCACACAGAAAGTACCTTTGTAAAGTGCCTGACACATGGTAAATCGCACCTCCTATTAATGTTTGTGTGTTCTTTGAAAGGACACGAAGGAAGCATTAATTTGAAATCACAGGGAAGACATTTGTATGAAGTTGTAATTCTATCAACTTTTTTTTTTTTCCCGGCCACACCTTCATCAAGCAGAAATTCCCTAGGTCAGGGATCAAACCCATGCCACAGCTGTAACCAGAGCCGCAACAGTGACAATACCAGATCCTTAACCTGCTGAGCCATGAAGGAGTTTCTAGTTTTTACCTAATGTAGGATGACTGATGCTCTAGGAGGATGAAATCTGCCTGGATTTGTTGAACGTCATGAAACACTCAAGAGTTATTTGTGTAAAAATCTCTCAGTTCTAGGAGAAGCAAATATCAGCTTTTTCTACTAGAGAATGATTCACTATTAATTTAAGATGGTCTCACATGAAATAAAAGTATTCTTAGTAAGGTTATATACCAAGTACGACCTTGGTTGTATCTAAGTTTTATAGGTAGGAATTGTGATATTTTACAGTTTCCTTCATTCTAATTTTTCTGTAATGAACATTTATTGTTTTTGTAATTAGGAAAAAAAAGTTATAAAATTTAAAATAGTAAACCCTGAGTTCTTTGGCGTTCTTCTCTCAAATTTGAATTCTACCTCATCTCCCCCACCCAAAATGTCTTACATTATTCCTGGCTGCTGGAAATCTCTATTCTGGCCTTCACCCCCAAACTCCCCATTTCAATGTGTTTAGGATTCCAGTTTTTTTTCCCTCCCCTAGTTCTGGTTAACACCAACCTCAAATCTGTGATCCTTTTTCCGAAGCCTGTACCCAGTTCCCAAGGCGGCATTGGTGGGTCTTCTATACATTTATCATTTATTAAAATTGTGATATGGAGTTCCCCTCGTGGTGCAGCAGAAACAAATCCGACTAGGAACCATGAGGTTGCGGGTTCGATCCGTGGACTTGCTCAGTGTTAAGGATCCAGTGTTGTGAGCTGTGATGTAGATTGCAGATGCGGCTAGGATCCTCTGTTGCTGTGGCTCTGTGGTAGGTTAGTGGCTACAGCTCCAACTGGACCCCTAGTCTGGGAACCTCCGTATGCCCTGGGTGCGGCCCTAAAAAGACAAAAGACAAAAGACAAAAAAAAAAAAAAAGAAAAAAAAAGTGTGATATGGCATAAGAGTCAGACATGTCTTCTCCATTTTTGTAACAATGTAACCTGGAATAGGATGCTAAATAAATAGTGCCTAAATGAGCAAATTAACCTCCTGAAGGTACCTACTAGACCGCTAGATCTTTAGAGGAAAACAATTCAAATTGAGTTATAAATGACTGATAGATCTTCTGCTTTACTCTCACAGGAACATCTGAATGTTTGATAAGACTCTTAAAAGGATGGCATTTTAGACAAAGTGACTCTGGAGAGGGCTTCTAAATTCATAACACATAGGCAACCACATTGTCCTGGTGTGTAGCCTGGTCTGTACTTGAAGTACACAGCAACCAGAATAGTCTGGTACAAAGAAACTAGTGAGGCAAAACACTGAGAAATCCTAGGAAGGCATTGGGAAGTTGGAGGAAGAAAAGAGAAAACATAGCTCAAACAACGAGTATTATAGATCCTAAAGCAGAAATAAGCAAGCAGGAACCTAGGATCATTGATCCTCACAGAGATTTGGCCACCAAACAGCTTTTTCACTATGATAAATTAAATATAGCCTCTTCTATGGTTGACATCAGAATAAATTTCCCCCTCCAGTTTCACATTTCAGTAGCAGAAATTGACAACCCAGATCCCAAGCTGTCCACATTAAAAGTGAGAGAAACAGGGGGGAAAAATGTAATTGTAATGTATACATGTAAGGATAACCTGACCCCCTTGCTGTACAGTGGGAAAATAAAAAAATTATATAAAAAAAAATAAAAGTGAAAGAAACAGATGGGAGGGGAGTGAGCAGAGTGAAGATATGTCTCACCCATCCTTGCCAGAACAGGACAGAAATTAATTGCCTTGCTATCTGTGTTTTCACAGCAGGTTATTTGTACCTCAATTATACCTTTCATTTTTGCCTTTACCCCTAATTCTTTTTTTGCAAGTCATCCTCCATGTCTCTGTACTCACCATTAGACGGTAACTTAAGCTCTTGGAGGTATGGGACCCTCTGCATTATTTCCTTGCCCATCATTGTCCAGTAGAGAGCATTAAATATAGGAAGAAAGGAGAACAAAGGAGGGAGGGGAAAATGGAGAAATTGCCCTATTAGGAAGGTGTTTCTTAGCATGAAGTAGCATATGGAGTGGGTAGTGGGGTGAGGGTTGCTGGGGAGTAGAGGTAATGAATGAGCTGAAGATGGAAAACGAAGGGTGAAGAGAAAGAAAAAGGAGATGGGGATGATAGACCAATTGTAACACCTACTTTCAAATGCACTTGCATTTTCTGTGATTACTGCTGAGAGTTTTGCAGAGTCTGGTGTTTCAATTTGTATTGAAGTAGTTAGGGCAAACTTTTCCATTTATTCCACTGCTAAATAATTAATCTACCCCTGGGCTCCTTAGTAAACTGATCAGCAGCCATATTACTACCAGGCAAAATAGATCTGTGATGGGTCTTGTCACTTGCCAACTCAGGTGTAATTTTTCTTCATTGAGAAGTCATACCTTTGGATCACATACTTTCTTTTTAATGTAGGAGTAGGTTGCAGTAATTTAAAAGCATTTCTAATGTCTGACCTAGCCTCCTCAAACATGTCCATTTGCTAAGATTTATGGATTCTGCACCAAGATTTATTTTTCCTGACACATTTGTTAAGAATTTGAAAGACCTAGTAGGTCATCCTAATCTCTTTCTCTCACCAAAATCCAAGGATAACTGGCAGAAGAGGAGATAGAAACTCATAAACTAGTAGAAATCTGTGACTTAAGAGATTAATAAACTCAGATTACATTTTAACCAATAGCCTTTTACAATGTAGGTACCATTCCTGGCCTCATTTCACCCTGACAAGTGGTAATTAGCACATGCTTGAGGATATACTATAAAATCTTGGATAAGGCAGCCTAACTATCTGTGACTTGTCATTTTTCATCTAAAAAGATTTCAAAAGCAGGAAAATAGAACCACTTGACCTGTTCTGTGAATCTGCAAAACTTAAGTACCCATTCTTCTGGAGTAGTTTCGCTTCTTTACTGGGAGACTTAGCACTGGTTTATGGAAATGAAACAAATACCTTAAAATATAAATAAGTGTATCAAGATGAGAGGAAAACCAGGATAGAATGGTAAAATAAGACCACTGGGAACTGAGTATAACAATGTAGATCAATAAGTCATTCATAACTGCTAATACTGACCACAAATTTAGCTGTTTCACAACAGCCAAAGTAAAAAAGGAAATGCAGATAGTTACACAAGTATTCATAAAGCACAAATAGATATGATTTTGAAGAAAAAAAATTTTCTTATCTATTAATCATTCAATCTTTTTTTATACGGTGTCAAAATTTTATCTTTTGGTAACATTATTACCAGAAAAAAAAATTGAACCCAGTCTTGGTTTCAAAACCAAAATTGTCTCATTTTAATGATATTTTTGAGATTTACAATATCAATTATAATATGGCAATTATTTCTTGGCCATATTTATGTTTTACTTATCATCCATCTTCCTCTGCTAGCATATAAACACAGGGCAGAGATTTTTGCCTACTTCGTACCTTGTTGCATGAGCCGTATCAGATTAGTACCCAGCACTGTGTGGCACACAGTGAATATTTATTAAATAAATGAAGAAAAAAAATCAAGTTGTGTGGGACAGGCTAACAGGAGAGATATCTTAGTCATACCACTCTAATCAAGGGTGTATGACCAGGAACTGGATCCCATGCTATCAACCTGATTGAAATTTGTTCACTGAAGTATTTTACAGTGGAAAGACAACATTCTGAATATGAACTAAACACTTAGCTTTCCCTTCTTGAAGCTATCTAGAAAGTGGAGGGGAAACCTCAAAGATTCATGTCTAAGATGAATTAAACAGCCTTAAACTGTTTTAGGGTGCAATCTCTTTACCCAGGCTGCCTTGGATTTAGAACCACGGCTCTCAATGCTGCAGTAGGAACTGAGTTTTGAGTATCATATGATGAGTTGTAAACATAAGTCCTCAATATCTCTGGGCGTAAATAAGGGATGCTGACAGCTATTTGTTATGCACAAAAAAATTCAATTAGCAGGAAGAACAAAAAAGAAATAAATTAATGTCTGCATTCTTAATATTGTAACTATAAACAAAAATATTAGAAAAGAAATAAAGGAAAAAATGGGCTTCAATATCTTGCATCAGAGTAATACTTTTAAACTCTAATGGCCACTGGAATTAAGATTTTCTTACTCTGTTCTATTGTTCTTAAACCGTCTCTCCAGGGATTTGTTCTTTCATTATCTCAGAATTCCATACCTTTTCTTTCTAGGCTATAAAGTCATGACCTTGAAATGTCCTTTCATCCATCCATCCATCCATCCATTCATTCCTCAACTATCATTAATTGAACAACTGTGACAGTAGCTATTTTATGGGTTGAGATATAATGATAAACAATACACAGTCCTTGATTTGCAGGAAATTAGAGTGACAACCTATGCACCAATGAAACAAAAATTTGATTTCTAAGGAGACAGTTATCCCCCAAATTAATGATCAACTGAGTCACATAAAAAAGATTCAAACACGTGGATATGATGACAAGGGCTGCAGGTCCTGTAGAAAATAGAGGAAATATAGTCTCAACCCTTTCAATAGCTTATAATCTATAGAAGACAATACAGTGATAGTTGCCACAGGAAATATGCCAAATGTAAATGACAATTAATCTTGAAGATAGCTATGTTATTTCCTAAATTATGTGTTCTTCCACCTACATAGTCTAGTTATACCAAACTAGAATGTGATTGCTAGCATTTGTAGTAAAGGATTTGTAACAGAAGCTCAAAAACTGTATTCATTGCAAATACAGAAAATTACATATACATTTAAAAAATTTTGTAAGTTTTTTTTTATCGCAAATGAAACTTTCTGTGATAATTCACTATTTTTGACCATTCAAAATTAGTGGATTTTTTTTTTATTTTGGAGGAAAGTTTATTTTCTTTCTTCCAATTTGATTGAATACAATTGATATACAGCACTGTATAAATTTAAGGTGTACAGCATAATAATTTGACTTATATACACCATGAAATGATTACCACAATGAGTTTCGTGAACATCCATCATCTCATATAGATACAAATAAAAGAGAAGGAAAAAAAAATACTTTTCCTTGTGATGAGAACTCTTAGGATATACTCTCTCAACATTTTTCATATATAACACAGAGAGGTGTTAATTATATTGATCATGTTGTACATTACATCCCTGGTACTTGGTTATTTTCTATCTGGACGTTTGTACCCTTTGACCACCTGCCCCCCCACCCCACCCTCTGGTAACCACAAATCTGATCTTTTTTTCTTTGAGTTTGTTTATTTGAAGTATAATTGACTCACAATACTATGTTAGTTCCTGGTGCACAATATAGTGTGATTTGATATTTCTGTACATTTCAAAATGATCGCCAAGATAAGTCTAGCTACCATTTGTCAGTATACAGAGATATTACATTATTATTGACTATAGTCCCCACACTCTACATTTCATCTCATGACTCATTTATTCTGTAACTGCAAGTTTGTACCTCTTAATTTCCCTCACCTATATCACTCCTCCCATATCCCGCTCCCTGCTGGCAACCAGTTGTCTCTTCTCCGTAGCTAGGAGTCTATTTCTGTTTTGTTATGTTTATTTATTTGTTGTTGTTGTTTTTTTTTGGATGCTACATGTAAATAAAATCACATAGTACTTGACTTATTCTGTCTGACTTATTTAGCATAATATCCGCTGGGTCTATCCATGTTGTCAAAAATGGCAAGATCTCATTCTTTTTATGGCTGAATATTACTCCATTGTGTATACACCATATCTTCTTCATCCATCCATCTATCATTCAGCTTCCATATCTTGGCTATTGTAAATAATGCTACAGTGAACATAGGGGTGCATATATCTTTTCAAATTAGAGTTTTTGTTTTCTTTGGGAAAATACTCAAAAGTGGAATTGATGGATTGAATGGTAGTTCTGTTTTTACTTTTCTTTGAAGGACCTCCATACTCTTTTCTATAGTGGCACCAATTTATATTTTCACCAACAATGTACAAAGGTTCACTTTCCTCCATATCCCCATTGATATTTGTTGTTTTTTGTCTTTTTAATAATAGCCAGTCTGACAAGTATGAGGTGATATCTCACTGCCGTCAGAATGGGTGTTTTGGGAGTTCCCGTTGTGGCGCAGTGGTTAATGAATCCGACTAGGAACCGTGAGGTTGCAGGTTTGATCACTGGCCTTGCTCAGTGGGTTAAGGATCCGGTGTTGCCATGAGCTGTGGTTTAGGGCGCAGACGTGGCTCGGATCTGGTGTTGGTGTTGCTGTGGCTCTGGCGTAGGCCGGGGGCTACAGCTCCAATTCGACCCCTCGCCTGGGAACCTCCATATGCCGTGGGAAGCGGTCCTAGAAAAGGCAAAAAGACGACAAAAAAGGGGGGGTATTTTGAAATAGCATATAGTGAGTTCCCATTGTGGCTCAGTGTGTTAAAAACCCGACTAGTATCCATGAGGATGCAGATATGATCCTTGGCCTTGCTCAGTGGGTTAAGGATTCTGTGTTGCCATGAGCTGTGGTATAGGTTGCAGACACAACTTGGATCTGATATTGCTGTGGCTGTGGCATAGGCTGGCAGCTGCTGCTCCAATTCCACCCCTAGCCTGGGAACTTCCATATGCCACTGGTGTGGCCCTTTAAAAAAAGCAAACAAAAAAACATATTTCTTAACAATGTAGACTGTGGAGTCAGAGGCTTGGATTTGTGCTTTAGCTCACTACTTACTTAAGCATATTGTATAATCTAAGAGCATCAGTTTTCTTATTTTTCATTTGAATTTGTAAAGTGTTTATTATAGCTTTAAGGATTAAATGAGATAGGCCATATGTATTAACTTCCTGTTGCTTCTGTAACAAATTGTCACAAATTTAGCAGCAAAAATGGTATAAAGTTATTATCTTACAATTCTGGAGGTCAGAAGTCTGAAATACATTTTGCTGGGTTAAAATCAAAGAGTCCGTAGGGCTGAATTCCATACATAGGCTTTGGGGGAAAATCCATTCACTTGACTTTCCCAGTTTCTAGTAGCCACATGTATTCTTTGGCTCCTAGGCCCCTTCTCTGACTTCAAAGCTGGCAGTATAACATTTTCTCTCTTCTCATCTCTGCTTCCATCCTTTCATCTTTTCTATCTTAATCTATTGCTTCTTTCTTATAGGGACCCTATGGATTATATTGAGCACATCCAGATATTCCAGGATAATATTGCCACCTCAAGATCTTTAACTTAATCACATTTGTAATGTCTCTTTTGCCATGCAAAAGAATATATTCACATATTCATAGGTTCCAGTGCTTTTTGGAGGGAGAGGGTTATTATTCTGCTTACCACCCCACCTAAAGTGCTGCCTTTTTTTTTTTTCTGTTTGTTTTGCTTTGGTTTTTTTGGCCATGCCCATGGTATGTAAAAATTCCTGGGCTAGGATTGAACCCACACCACAGTGACAACCCAGATCCTTAACCCTCTGTGCCATAAGAGAACGTCTCACCTAAAGTGTTTTTTAAAATTAACTAATTCATTATTTATGTACATTCCCATTGTCCTCCAAGCATCTCTAAAATTTATATAAATTAAATGGCCCTTTTACATTATGCAGAAACTGAAACAAAACTAGGTTTTGACCAATTCAGACTCTGATTCTTTTCCCAGACTATCGTAATTTGTCATCCTGTGATTTTCTGCTGAGATTAGTAGACCATTAATTTATATCAGCTGTGGTTGTCAAAAATAAAGAGCTAATTGACTATTTTGTTAAGGCCCCAAAGAAATGACATGTGATTTTAATACACTACTCTAATTGTATGGCTATTTCTTTTCTTTCCTCCCTCCCTCCCTCTTTTTCTCCCTCCCTCCCTCCATCCCTCCCTTCCTCACTCCCTCCCTTCCTTCCTCCCTCCCTCCCTTCCTTCCTTCTTCCTTCCTTTCTTGTCTTTCTTCTAATGGCATATGGAAGTTCCTGGGCCAGGGATTAAATCTGAGCTGGAGCTGTGACGTACACCACATCTTCAGCAATGCTGGATCCTTCAACACACTGCACTGGGCCAGGGATAGAATCCACACCTCTGCAGTGACCCAAGCCACTGCAGTCAGATTCTTAACCCACTGCACCACAGTGGGAACTCTAGTATGGCTATTACTTAATGATCTCTTCTATGAGTTTATTTAGTTTAGGCAGTTGTGAAGCTGTAAAATGTATAAATGGATGTTATAACACATCTATATTTTCTATGTCTTTCAACAAGTCTTCTCAGGTGATTTGAAAACATTCAGCAATGAAATGAGAACTTATTTCCAGGATAGACAGGCATTGCCATCAATGAGAGACACATTTTGGTCAGTTATTAAGAGCAAACTACTTCACAGAAAGCCTGTTCAAGGAAGTTCAAGCTCAAAAGAAGTCGTTTACATCTCATGCCTTTTTATCCTCTGCCAGTCACAGCCATCACTATCTTCGAGATATAGCTCAAGATTGGTCATCCCCTAAGATTTTCCCTCCATCTGCACTTCACCAAGGTCTAGTACTTTGCTTTCTATTCCTTCACATTTGAATATATTCTATACCACACACATATGTTTTGTTGTCTCTTATTTTTTTGTCTGCTAATCTCAAATGTAAACTGCTAATTCTCCTGTATCCCCCATAGAGTAACTAGCACTGTGTTGTACACTTAATAAATGCTTGCAAATGACAAAATGAATTATTTGCTTTGGCTAAAGAGGACTTGAGCGCTGAAATGAGCCCCTATGTTTGTGGGTAGGTTTTAGTGGCTCATTTTCTTGTCAGACTTCCCCTGGTTATGAATGCAGTGGCAGCACCAACAGTGTAAAGGGAGGATTTTATTGGAGAACATTTGGAGGATTAGAAAAATCTCCAGAGCTTTGGAAGCACCACATTTTGTGTTCAGAATTCTATTTCATTCTGTCTCAAGACCAGAATAAGCAGAGAAGAAAGATGGCAAGATCCACAGGGTTCCATATGTGAAGCCAGCCCTCCCCAGAAGTAAGTGGGAGGAAGGAAGGCACATGATCATTAGAGAATTTCTCATTCAGCTGTGTTAATTCTCCTCAGGCTGCAACTTTGCATATGAGCTCTTAACCCTGCAAAATGTATTATTGAATACATGATGTATTTAATTAGTTTTAACAGTTATCCTCTTTCCTGGGTTTTACTAAAATAACAAACCAACCAACAAAAAATACCTCAGGATAATTTGTCCATTCAGACCAAAAGAATTCAAACAGGATTCAGTGGAATGTTATATAGCTAGTACCCTCTGTATCTTTTTCCTATAATGAGTCAGGGGGTGGGGCATGTAAATTACTTACTAGCATCAAGGGTGAATACAGCATCATATACAGTCCCAGAGGGAAAGTATTTTATCAAACACATACTAGATACCATGAGACCCAAAATTTTTCCCCTCAGAGTTCAAAATTTTATTAACATCATTAGACTACTATTTTTGAAAATGGAGAGAGCCTCTGAAGTCAGAATATACCAGTTCTGGAAGCAACTGTCACTGTCCTGTCCCTCCACCTCAATCCAATTCACACTTTTATGATTGGCTTCCTTTTTGACCCATGCTTGTTAATTATATCCAGCTGTAGGCAAATCGCTCTTCCAAATTGGCAACACTGAGCTCTCAAGCTGCTTGATTTTTTTTTTTTTCTTCCCTGGGAAAAAACCTTTGGAGCATGCATTATCTTGACTAGTGTTTTCAGAGCTAATCCTCAGTTATGGATATTTTAAAGGGTTCAAGGGATTCACAAAACAACTCTCAGCTTGAGTATAGTGCATTTCTCTTCATTTGATCCAAAATCACCGAAGAACATACAGAGAGGAGAATTTCCTTAGAGACCTAGACACATGGCCATCACAATTCCATTTGTTTCTGGATGCTCTGGTATCAACATCTAAGTAGTAATTGGCCTGGTCCCAGCACTACTCCTGGGATCAGTGGGCTTTGCCCTACAGTCTCCAGCACTCATCCAGAACAATAGCTTTCAAAGGCATAGCAGACTTTTTTTTTTTTTTTTTTTTTTCTGTTCAAGGGCTTTATTGTCAGAAATCCCCTGCCTCTCCCTTCCTGGAGGACTCTACTGACAACATACATACCCCTATGAGTAAGGACTTCCTTACTATGACTGTAAGGAAGTGCTTTCAGTTTTTTTGTTTTTTGTTTTTTGTTTTCCTTTCAAAGAGAAAATAGAAGCTCATTTCCATCCCCCAGCCCAAGAGGCTCTATCTGATGAATTGGAATTGAGAATCTTGACAACTAATTCAAATGGAGGTTTTTAGAAATGAGAATTAGGTACATAGGTATTGGGCATGGGGGGAAAATAAAATTCAGAATCATAAGATGCAGGGCAGACTGACAGCTCTGCTATTGACCAGCATCCAACTATGGCCAAATATTTGAATCCCTTTAAATTTTGTTTTTTGTTTTTATCAGTTAAGTGAAATTAATAATGCTACCTGCCCTGCCTACTTCACAGTTAGAGTGAGGATAGAATGAGATCGTGAGAGTGAATAGGCATTACAAACTGCAAAGCATAATATAAGTTGTTATTAACAAGCTGAGAGTATTATCTGATTGCTTATAAATATATGCTGTGGGTCACTGGGTAAATAAAACCTTGCTGGTGCTGGGTACAGGCTTGTACATAGTGGAATAAAAAAAAGAACATTTACTCAGCAATTATTATCATCCAGGCCCTTTCTTATCTATGCTTGTTTAGAACTATATGAGAACGTATATTTCAATAGGCTATATTCCATTTAGTCCTCTGAAAAATTTGATTAGCCTTATTTTCATATGAAAGAAATTGAGACACAGAGATATTGAATGCTGCTTATAGTAGTGCTTCCTAAATTCTGTTTTCTGGAAACCTAATCCTGAAAACTGTTTCTCTTAGAATTCGAGAGTCCAAAACCTTGAGAAACAATGCATTCTTTTCTTCCCACCAACAGATTGATTTTGCACAATACCTTAATGGTAACCATGGATAAGTTCTGCAGCAAAGAAGCCAGTTAGAGGAACCTATTTAATTTTGCTCGATCCAGAATTCTCCAAGTTTACTTAATCTAGAGACCCTATTTTCCAAATATACTTACTTACTCCATTTTGATAGAACTGGGATTCTACAGAAAACTTTTTGGCAATGGCAAATCTAAATTCACGACTCAAGTTACTATGTGGTAAATCTGCAATCAGAGTGTAAACCTGTCCTCTTTAAAACGATGTACTGTAACCATCTCCCCAAAACCGTAGGAAAATAGGGAAGGGCAGTTAG
The DNA here is from genome assembly GCF_016906955.1 of Phacochoerus africanus. Classification (NCBI taxonomy): domain Eukaryota; kingdom Metazoa; phylum Chordata; class Mammalia; order Artiodactyla; family Suidae; genus Phacochoerus; species Phacochoerus africanus. The sequence continues at coordinate 34,613,881 of NC_062545.1, forward strand.
CTATAAAATTTTATTATTCTACATTTACTACTTATTATATCAATATATGATTTATGGTTTTTTTCCCAGTCTTTTTTTCTCAGTTATAATTATGGTATATGTTGGCTTTGCAGTTCAATTATTTTATTGTAGTGAAACATGTATAACATAAAATTACCACTTGAACCATTTTTAAGTATAGAGTTCCATGGCATTATGTACATTTATGTTGTTGTGCAGCCATCACCACCATCCATCTCCAGAACTTTTTCATCGTCCCAAACTGAAACCCTGTACTGTCTTCTGATTTTTTCCACCCAACATTTTATCAGAAACATTTTTCCACATTGCAACTTACTTTTGTTTATATTTATTTAATTTTTGTCTTTTGTCTATTTAAGGCTGCACCTTCAGCATATGGATGCTCCCAGGCTAGAGGTAGAATTGGAGCTGTAGCTGCCAGCCTATGCCACAGCCACAGCAACTTGGTATCTGAGCGGGGTCTGTGACCTACACCACAGCTCATGGCAACACTGCCGGATCCTTAACCCACTGAGCAAGGCCAGGGATGGAACCTGCATCCTCTCGGATACCGGTCGGGTTCGTTAACCACTGAGCGTCAAGAACTCCTCAACTTACTCTTTTTTAATATCGTCATTTCTCATAGCTATGAGATATTCAATCCAGATAATGCTCATAAATCTGCCTGTGACAGGATTTTTCCATTATTTTCAGTTTTCTCTTTTGTAATCATTTGATAAGTATTTTTCTGTCCATAACACTTTCCATATTTTGGATTATTTCCTTAGAATAGCTAGTAGATTAAAGAATGGGAAGATTTTTAGCAATTTTTTACATGTTGACAATTTTTTTTCCTGTTATAGATAATTTACACTTCTCTTATTTGATTGATACATTCGTCCGTTCTTTCAAAGAAGCAAAGACTCAGTAGAGTCCTAATATTTGCCAAGCGCTATGTGGAAGACACACATATTCTTTACTCAGATGATTTCAGTATACTCTGGCCAACATTTGTGACAACTAAGGACAAAAGCACTGATTTACTTGTCCAAAAGTTTTATTGCATTTCTTTGATTTTTCGTGAGAAGGCATCCTTGCTAATTTGTTGATTCTTTTTGAGAATTTCCTTGTCTCTCTTTGTTTCCCCTTCCCCACCTATCCAAATATGTGCTGTTGGGCAAATTATTTAATCTCTAACTTTGTTTTCCTATTTGTCAAAGGGGAGTAGTAATTGTACCAATGCTGTGGGATTGTTGTCTACACTCAAGGAGACTTTGAGTATCTTAATGTCTCAATGAGACATATCTTAAGCCAGCGCCTAGCACATTGCAAGTACTTAGTAAACATTACCTGTTGTTGTTATTATTTCCCAGATGGAGAAAGTGAAATGAATCTTCTGTCAGTGGATCCAAGGAATGAGCAAACTAGAATTCTGTGCACTTTGCCCTGGCACTGTGTGTCAATTTTTAAACAAGCTTTCTGTGTGTTTAAACAAATTTACCAAGTAAAGAACTTCCTCCATCTCTCAGGAATAGAAGGACAGATTATTTAGTATATGAATGGGGGAAGGGAGTTGTTTTTCCTGCGACCTATTGCTGTTTTACATAGATCTGCTAAATTGTTAAACGGAAAATGTCCTTAAGTGGTTTTTTTTTTTTTTCTTTTTCCCAGGATTTAGGAATATTCCTTAATCAAAGGAATAGGAACAGTGATGTGTAAAAGTTAAGGTTAATAACCAAAAAATTCTGCACTGTAACCTTAGGAAGAATGAACTTAATGCTGAATTGAATTGACAAGTGTTGGACTCGTCAGTGTGCAGAAGAGCTAGCTATAAGACTCTCAGTTATGTTGAGTCAAGCCTCTATGCTTATTAAATTTTTTTTAAAATGTTTTCCTTGCTGAATATATATGCACACACACACACTATATATATATATATATATATATATACAGTTCTAAAATAAATCTGGTCATTAATATCACTTGCTTAATCTGAATATAGGAATATGTGCCTTGATAAATTGTGTGAATGTTAGATATAATTGAATGTCACATTGTCTTGATTTACAAAAACTAAAAGCTGAGGAACTGACAGATGTCAGTCAAGAGATTCCATTGTTTCTAGGTATTGTATATATGATGTCAAAATTCTGAATAAAATTTATGTTGATTCAATTGTGACCACATCTATTTTATAAAAATGATTAAAATATGCACTATACAGTCTTTTCACAGAAGCAAGTAAGTGTGGCATATGGGGAAACCTCTTCAAGCTGCTGAAGAAGTAGCAAACTGTAAAATACTTTACTGTCACAATATAGCATTATTTTCATCCGGATGAAATCATTCGTTGCTGTTTTCTTTGTGGGGGTAAAGTTCTTTTGTTAAATACCTAGATCTTAAAAAGCTCTCGGATATTAAAAACAAAACAAAAAACCTTTCCTATTCCAGCCGACGCATGTGAGAAGCAAAGATTATACGTCCTGATGCAGTTCTTAGGTTCTTCCGGAGGGAAGAAGTGGAAAGAGGCCGGAAGGTTTCAGAGCAGCAAGCAAAGTCAGTGAAGCAGAAAGTAAATCCAAATATTCGGCAAATGACAAATCAGAAAGGAGCCATGCCAGCTGTTCACGCTGGAAAGTTACTGAACATTTATTTTGGTTCAAGTTTTATTTTTGTATGAAGAAGGAACAATAAGTTTTCTACGGGGGTGGGGTGTCTTATTCCCAAGTACATGAATAGAGAACAGAGAGTTTGCAAGGCAGGTGGGTGTTTCCTCCGGGCACGTCTACGCTTCTCCCTACCGCCAGCGCTCCGATGGGACCTCCACCTTGGGGACAGAACCCCAGGACGGCACTGCTCGGGCGGCGGGGTTTCTCTGAGCTTGTCCTCCGGGGTCCGGCCACACTGCTTACCCAACTCTCGCTTCTCAAATGCGATTTCTGGAACAGGGCAGCCAGCGGTGCGCGGTCCCCTTTCCCGCCTGCTGGCCCGGAGCCGCGGCGGGCGGCAGGGCCCGGGTGGCGAACAAAGGCAAAGCGGAGCGCTGGGCGCGCGGCCGGGGTTGGCGCGCGTCTCTCCGGCAGGCGGCGGCGCGCCCGAGCCAGCATTCCTCAGAAGCGCCCCGAGCCCGCGGGGCTACGTCACCCCTGGCTCCGCCCCCGTCCCTCCCCGAGCAAAGTAACTCTTGACTAACAGGAGCAGCCTCTGCCGAGTATGGAGAGCTGCCGCCGCGGCCGGCGGGCGACGCGGGCGACGCTGGCGCCCCAGAGGTAGTTTGGAGACCGCGGAGCAGGAAAAAGTGCTGGAGGGCGGCCGTCGACTCCCCGCCCTCACTCCGCCAGGCCCGGCCGGCCGCCCAGACGTGGATTTCGCTGCGATACCCCCGGCCGCTCTTTGCAAAGCGGCTTGAAACTTCTCCCAAAGTCGACATGGATACAGCGGCGGCGGCGCTGCCTGTTTTTGTAGCGCTCTTGCTCCTCTCCCCTTGGCCTCTCCTAGGGTCGGCCCAAGGCCAGTTCTCCGCAGGTGAGTGGCCGGGGCGGGGCGCGGGGTGGGAGTGGGGGCGTCCGGAACTCCGGAACCCCGATGAACGCCCCGGGCCCGGGTTCGCCGGGGGTGGAATCGGCTCCACTCCAGGGCTGGGAACAAGGGTTTAGGAGAAGCTTTAGCGGCCCGGGGGTGTACCAGGCGGAGGGAGCGATGTCCCCAGACTTTATGCCAGGTGGGACACGGGGCACTCTCCTGGGCGCCACCGGCTCAGGTAACTTTCATCCTCGCGACCCATTGTTCCCAACAGAGGCTCGCTCGGAGCGCCGGCGGGCAGGGCTGTGGGGAGTGCGCGAGACCGGGCTTTTCTTGGGAAACTGGGATTCTCGGCGCCCGGCGCAGGCTGCACCGCGCCGGGGAAGAGAGAAAGAAAAAGTAGTTACGACTCTGGGAATGGCTACTCTGTTGCTCGTGGTGCGGGCTTGTGGCTCTCTGCCACTGGAGCGTTCACAAATTTTTTTTCCTCCGGGAAGCCATTGTCAGAAATGTGGAGACTCGAAGGGACTGACCTCGGCGCGCTTTGCCAGGTGCTTTTTGTCCAGGGAATAACCTCCCTTGACTATTGTCTAACTACTTCCCCGTCCTTCCCGCAGTCCTTTTCTCCTCCCCCAGTGGCGGGCTGCTCCTGGGCTCGCCTGGTGGGTTAGGGCACTGCGCGGAGTAGGGTGTGTGTGTGTGTGTGTTGTGTGTGTGTGTTGGCGGAGCCTGCTAGGTGTTTGGAAACATGATTCTAAGGATCGTCCTGGGCAGCGAGGTCTGGGCGCCGGGTCGGGGAAGCCTGACCCGCGGTGTGGGAGCCCACCTCTTCGGCAGAGCCACCGCGAAGCTGGCCCAGCTGCTCCCGGAGCCCGCTTGGATGATTGGGGACTGCAAACGACTGCCACCCGCCAGGAGAACCCAAAAGGAGGGATGCGGTGCGGTCTCGCGTGTTAAGCACTTTGTATTCTAGTAAAACCACTTAGAGAAGTCCATGAAGCCCCGTCTCTCGCATTCCCATCCTCCGTTCCCTTCCAGTTTTGTCATCCTTCCTGTCGGTTGCTTCTTTCGTTCTCTCCTCTGGGGGCTCTGAAGTTTCACCAAGTGGACGCTGGGGAGCAGGCTCCCGGGCAATCGTTTGCCTCCCGCCGGTCCTGACAACTTTTCTGGCCAGCCTACCCAGCTCAGCTTGGCTGGCGAGCGCTGCCTGGGTTCGCGGTGCAGATGGAGACGCAGAGGTGGCCGAGGAGTGCTGGAGAAGACGGGGGAAGCGACAGCCCCTCTCCTGGCTGTGGCCACAGGACGCGGAGAACGAAAGAACTTTGCACTTGTCAGTTTCTCTCGTTGTTGTGGCTGCCCGGTTTCCTGGAAATAAACTCAGATTGCTGTTTCCCGGAGTAATGTTTATTTCCCTTCCGTCTCCTTTCTCTCCTTTAGAACTCTATAAAAGGAATTAGACAACAGATTCAGGTGGCAGCCTGTGGTGTGCACTCAGGCAGATTATGCAATGCACCGAGTAGAGGAAAAGTTATGTATACTAGTAATGTATGCAGAGGATAACAGCTCAGTGCAATGAATGATCTGATAGCTTAATTTTCATTCTTTCTGGAGTAAGCATTACTGCAACCATCTTTGACATGTGATGCCAGTTAGTATTGGAAGCCTGCTTGATGTGAGACATATAATGTAGGCAGGTTGGAGTGGTTATTGATTTCTGCACAGTGTTTGTCACTGCACAGAGAGCCTTCGCTTGAAAAGACATGTAGTTTGTTAATTGAAAGTTGGAATTCTACCAGTTGCATGATTAAACTTACATGTATTTAAGAGTCGCAACTATTAATGTCTCAACAGTTAATGGTTATATTTTCAGCAGTAAAGAAACTTTTCTTTTTCTCTTTTCAAATGTTATTTACCCTCTAGTTAACAAGTAAATATTAAATTTCTTCTGGCAGAATGTGGAGGTGAGCTTTTCTGATCCTTAGAGTTCTTGTATCTCTAATGAACAGTTGTGTTCTTAGCCAGTTCTAAGTGATTTAACTAAATATGCCTGGCTTTTCTTTGGTGACAGAGCGAAACATTTGACTTTATTTTATATTTAAGTAAAAGGATGTGCAGTCCTAATAAACGCAGTTCCGCCAGGATTGTATCTCAGAATTTTGCTATTCAGGATTTACCTGTCTATCCATCTGTTTATCTAACTATCTATGCCCAGAAATGAATGCCCTTTATTCCCACAGTTCAAATTGTGGATCTGCCTTTCTCCATAAATTAAAAGTTTGTTTCATAAAAATTCCCATTTTCTGCCAATTTTAAGTCATTTATTATTCTACTATCATCGGATTATGTGGCAGATTTGTTGCAAAGACATGAAGTCAGATGGAGGTGTATTCTTTTTTGCTTTGTTTTCCTTACATTCTACTTTAAATGATTAATTTTTATTTCTTTTGGGAAATTTAAGTAAAACTGCTTCAGAAATATAAAATACATGTTCAGAGTTTTAAAATACCCTGTTAAATATGTTTTAAAAATCACACTCATCAGGCCAATTTACCACTTTTAGAGTGAAAGATGGCAGATTGTTGGATCTTTGCTATATCATGTGCCCACTCACCCACTCTGCTTTGTTTAAACCGCAGTTTGAAGAACAGTTTCATCATTTGTGACTTTTTTTCTTAGCTTTGGAAGTTAAAGTATAAAAATGCTGCACTGTGAGCCTCGTTAGAACTTAAACTTTTAGAACTTCCTCTAAATCTCAACTTAGGAGTTCCTGTTGTGGCGCAGCAGAAATGAATCTGACTAGGATCCGTGAGGAGGGGGTTCCATCCCTGCCCTTGCTCAGTGGGTCGGGGATCCTGCGTTGCCATGAGCTGAACTGTGGTGTAGGTTGCTGAGGTGGCTTGGATCCTGGATCCTGCGTTTCTGTGGCTGTGATGCAGGCCAGCAGCTATGGCTTCTGTTTGACCCCCAGCCTGGGAACTTAAATATGCCGCAGGTGCGTCCCTAAAAAGGTTAAAAAAAAAATCTCAATTTATATTTTTTCAGTTAAATTGCTCACTTAAAACAATGCCTGTTGTCAGATCTGTGTTGTGTCTGGGGAAATCGAGGCCAAAAAACACAAAGATGTACTGTAGTTTATTCACGGGGCAGTGTCATTGTCATCTCGTGATATCATAGTGTGAGAATGTTTTTCTGTGTTCGGACTCTGATGGCTGACAAAAGCAGTCACAGATGAGGTAACTTGGAGACTCAGCTTTGTCATCTGTAAAATGGGGATGATAATACCCGTTCTGACATTTCCACATGGTTTTTATGAGGATGGTATGGAATATTTATGTGAGCTAGCACTGTAAGTTATCAAGCATCATATGGCAGCTATCTGGGGTGTAATCATCATACATTAAGATAGCTAAGTGCCTTGACTTCAGTCTTTTCTTGCTCCCACACTCCTGTTTAGCACAGGCTCTTTAAGGAATGTATGTGTGTGTGTGTGTGTGTGTGTGTGTGAGACTTAGCCAGTCATTCATTTGAATTGTTGTTAAACATAAACATCCTAGATTGGCCAGACCATAATTTTATCAGCACAGTGAGAGATATTATTCTTTAATTTGTTAAAAAAAATTACCTCCTGTAAATCCTTACTTGAGCTGAACCTGTGGAAGTCATTGTTCACATTCATAGTATTCCAACTATAGATGAAATTTATTTTTAGTTAATTTCTTTAGCTGTCCATTCAACTATGGGCTGTTCAGCTTTTTTTATCTCAGTGGGAGAAAAATATGCAGCTTTTTAGATGCAGTCTTATCAGTGACCTAGAGAGGGACTATTGTCTCTCTAGTATGATGTGAGCCTGGAAATGCAACTCCAGATCCTGCCTTGGATATAGTTCCTGGCATGTCACACTGTTCATTCACTTGATCCCTCAGAACTTTAAAGCTCATCTAAGTGGTGCCACTTTCCCAGTGTCTCCTTTTTTGATGTCTCTGTATGTGAATTAAATTTCTCTTATACTTATTATCTACTGGGAAGATATATCAGAGACAGCTTTTTACAGTCTGCCTATTGGTTTCCTAGTTTTGATTGGCCAGAATCACTGAGTTCCTCAATTCATTTAAACTCCAAATTCGAAACTAGAATTAATAAGTGGTCTCCATACATCTGACTGTTGATTTTCCTAGATTGCAAGATGTCGTTTTGTGTCTGGCCAACCCAGACGGGAAGAAGCAGGTCTGGCTGCTATTTGGGCTTTGGCATGTGTGCTGCTGACAGCTCTTCTCTTTGTATTCATAAATGTGAATTTGAAAAAAATAAATCAACCTCTCTGCCACTCTGCCCCTCTCCCACACTCTCACCCACTCCCCTCTGGGAACAACAAAGCTCAACATGCACATACACAAAATCACAACCTTTTTCTTTCTACCAGATATCTTTTGGTGATGATCATGTTCTTAAAAACTGGAAATATGACTCAAGCATTACTCACAGCAAGCGCCAGTCCACCCACCTAACCTCATATTTCAGACAATGATGGTTGACTTCTTGTTTTTATGTCCTGTAACACACATTTAATTCATGTGATAGGGTCCTAGATAGAGAAGCTAGGTTGTTGCCAAGTAATGCTTTTGAAGTGCTGTGTTCTAGGTCTTCTCAAGGTGGGATTAAAGACAGTATAAGTCATGCTAAATATGGACCTGCTTTTCTGAGGCATGGAAAATGCTGTCCTCGCCTGCCTTGTGCTCTTCCTATTTTCCCTCCTTGCTCTTCGTGGAGGGCAGGAAGAGGAATGCTGGAAGATTGGGAGCAGGAAACATCAAGGGAGTTTACAGATTGTTCCAAAAGACAAACAAAGAACCCTGGGATTGTGTGTGTGTGTGTGTTTGATCTTTAATTTTCTAAAGGGGAAAAAAGGCTTTATTTTTGATTTGTTTATTGAAATCAGCCTTTGCTTTTGTCCAAACACATTTATTTCTTATTCCGTGGATGTAACAAACTTCCCTCAGACTTTACCCTTTGATCATATGTGTCTGGCTTGTGTTCCTTTATCAAATGGTGTTTCTTTTTGCCTAAAAAGGTTATAATTGCTTTTGAACATTACTTTTCTTCATCATAACTCATGCTGTTTGTCATGGTTCTGAATAATGGTATTTTATCAATTCAGGATATTTCTTAAATTGGTGTTTGATAACAGAGTACATCAGTCGAACTAATTTTTATCTCCTTTGAAGGTAGAAATAAACTCGTAAATCTATGAAATAATCTTTTACTATCACAAAGTATGTGTACTTATATATCGCTCAATGGAAGAGAGACGTTGAGTTCCTTTTTGGAAATGGGATAGAAAAAAATTGAGTGCCACATTGCCTGTTATTTTGAGATAAATGACATACATCTGGGCTTTGAAAAACTTTAAAAGTTTTGTTTGAATGTGTGAATCAAAGAGAACTTTGGAGGTAGTTTACAAACTTCAAATTCCATCGTAGTGGAAGTGTGTTTTTTGAAAAATGCCCTTAAAGAAACATAGTTCCACATAAAAGGTTTTATTCGTTCCGTGAAAATTCTTTTGGGAGAGGTATGTTTATTTTCCTGCAGTATTCTCATAGGAAGTCTTTTGATTTGTAGTTCATATTTTTATAATAAACCCTGGACTTACATAATGAAAAATTAGTTTTGTGAGGTTTTGTAGATTGTTGCGCTTCTGGGAAAACATTGGGCTTGGGATGTGAGAGGCACCTCGAGCCTCTTGTGGAACATTGCCGTCTCCCCACTAAACTCTGGGTGAGTTTTTGGCATTTTCCTCTGTGTGTTGATAATCCATAACAATTATAAGTGGCTTATTTCGCCACTTACCATTGTTTTAGGAGCAAATTAAGTAGCCTTAGATGAAGTAATCCATGTTTCCACTTTATATGATTATGGATACAAAACTCTGTTAATAAAAATGATGAGCAGAGCAGGGCTGGCTGATTCCTTTTACAGGTGTTATTCTAGAAATCATTTTCAAATGGGGAACTCGGAAATAAAGCCAAATGAAATAGTTACTAGTTACTGTTTGCATTTAATTTTGTCGAAAAGGCTGCAAGTTGTAAATATACTTCTGTGTGTGTGTGTGTGTGTGTCTGTCTGTCTGTGTTCTCTCTCTCTCTCTCTCTCTCTCTCTATCACACATACACTCACACCTTATCCATGATAGAACTTTTTGCTGAAAGGTCTGATAAGGAAACTAAGGTATAGGAGTTTGATTGGGTCAAACTCCTATACCTACATTTTGAATAGAGTAGTGAAAATTGACAATTATTTTGTCTATTTCATGAATGAAGGAATTGAAATGGAAACGCCATAAACTATATAGTATATAATACACTGTACTATACTTTAAAGGAGAAAATAAACTGTCCTCCAGATCGGTATCTATTTATATAAACTCTTCCCAGCATAGCCTACTCCTTAACCAGCTGCTTGTAGGCTGATTCGCTACAAACCCTGTCCAGGGCAGCAGCTGATCAGCTACAGAAATTTGCCTAATCCTTGTTGGGCAGTGGGGTGACCCAGCAGCTGCTTAAGTGGCAGACTGGCCACAGCCCCTTGATGTGATTCGACCCAGGTCATTCTGCAAATTCAAGAGTAGAGGGAGGAAGCCTTTCTAGAGCTTTCAGTGCCCATTTAGGGGTTGACGGCTGCTTGCTTCATGGTCATTGGCTTTGTCAACTACAAGATGCCCTGGAATTGTGCTACTTGAATTGTGGTCCCTGGAGCAGTAGCATCACCTGGGAACTTGTAATGATCTTATAATCACATATCAGAGCCCGCCTGAGACCTTCTGATCCAGAATCTGCATTTTAATAAAATCCCTAGATGAGTTGCTTGAACATTTAGTTTCTGAGAAACACTGCTCTAGGACAAAGAAAGCTCAGGCTGCAAAGATTTGCCACATGCACTTCACTGTAGAATTGTAAGAATATTGTGAAAGGATTAATTACAACATGAAACAAATTTCCCTGGAGTTCCACTTCTGATCAGTATTTACTTAATTATAATACTCCAGACACATCAAAACAACCATACTATTCAGGTTTTTCTTAAAATTTTCAGAAAATTTCGGAAGAAATGTTTCGTAATATCATAAAAATAAGGCTAAATAGTTTTGGTTGTGAATGTATTATATAAGAATATTTAAAGGTAAACATATTATCTGAGGAACCAAACATGATAGATGTCAATCATTTTTACTTAGCATACTGATATGTTGATGCAAGAAACAATATTCTCTCTCTCTCTTTTCTTTGCTAGTAGCCATAGTTTCTTGTTTTATAGTTCTTCTAAGTGTAATTTAAGGATCTTTGTAATAAGGAAGTCATTTATAGGATAGTCAGAGTTAATGAATGGGAGTTAGGTAGAATGCATTAAATATCAGTGGTGTTCTTTTTACTGTCTTTTGTGCTCATATTTAAGAACAGAGATTCTTGTCAGTTTTCTCCAGAGGGAAATTATGATGTAATAGACAGTGTACACTATTCATGTCAAAACACAATTTTACTTGCATTTTATAGCTTGCTTTAGCATTCTTTTAGAAAATGAATTTTCCCAGAAGACCTAATTGCCTTCTTATTAATGAGCCTGTAAGTGCGTTTTGTTATCCATTTACTATTCTAAATGTGTCTACTTTTGCTGGCTGTTTGAACAGTGAAGTCTCTGATTAAATCACTACTGCTCTATTTGTTTTTTGCCATTCACTAGCGACTCGGAAAATACTAGCATAATGACACGGTTATGGCAGAAACTAATGAAAAACAAGCGATATAAATTAGTGTTAACCCATAATAGTTGGTTGTATTGTGGTATCAGGAGCTGGAGTTTGGGGCAACGCAGAGCCAGATTCTCTACATGTGTCATACTGTTAATGAAAGTCTGTATAACCTGTATTGTTTTTAATACAAAAATATAGTTGCTGGGTTAATGAATAAACTACAAATCAGTGATTTGCACATTTCCTTATTTTAGACACTAGGGTTCAAAGGAAGGGGTTTATTGTGTACAGATCAGTTTTAGAGGAAAACTTAGTGATGGAGAGACGTTCCGAAAGCTACTTCCATCTTGAAGAACCCTAAAGTCTGCAGTTCTGATTTGTTACTTTTTCTAATTTTACACCAAATTCTAGAGCTTGCCTTTTGTACTAGTTCTATGTTTATTCTTGTCAGCAATAATTAGGTTCATTTATTCCCTCACACATTGGAAAGGAGAGAGCAAAAATCAGTTGCAAAAACAACTGTAGGAGCTGCCATTTGCTGAGTGTCTAACAACCTGCTGGACCTCGGATCAGTATTTTACGTAATTTAAAGTCCTCACCATAATTGGAATCATCTCCATTTTGCAAACTGAGGCCTGGAAAGGTTAAGTATTAACTTGCCTCAGGTGACAGTGTGAGGAAGTAGTGGAACCAAGATGCATTATTGAATATATATACACAGATGTAGCAATTAGGCTGTTTTGGTGGTTTGTTGTTACATACTGGCAGAAAATGCAACTGCAGGCTTGTTGTAACAAAAGGGAAATGTATTGCCTCTCCCAACTGACAATTGATTTAGGAGTTTACATAATTCTGCTGGGATATGGTCTTTCTCTGCCTGATCAACTTAGCTTTGAGATGCTCCAGAACTTCATTCTTAGGTTCCATATGGAGGTGAGGTGGCCTCAGCAGCTCCCAGGTTCTGGTCCATTAGGAAAATGTGAACTATGTGTTGGGCACCTGACCCCCCCCCCCCCCCCCCCGGAGGTTCACTGGGATTGGATTCGGTGAATCCTGTATCCAGCCCCTGAGGGGAAGTATGCCGATTGCCCTAGTTTACTGGTATTCTAGGCTTGGCCCTTAGATCCCCCCAACCAGGTCTTGTGGACTGATGGGGGGTGGGTACTGTGGATCAAACCATCAGTTGTCAACAGATAGGGGCATAGGTTCTGCAAAAGCAGCCAGACCACAGTGTGGTTGCTTGAGATAGAATGAAATAAAGCACTAGCAGTAAAAGCAAAGATCTGGGTGCACCTGCATGTGTATTTATAGTACTTGGGTGGTGGCTGGGGGTGGGGTGGGGGTGGGGAAGGAGGTGGTGGGAAAAAGGCAGTTGGATCAGATAGTTCCCTGCTCTAGACCACTAGGTGGTAATGTCAGGAAGAATTCGTCTCTAAGGGGAAGAGGGTGGAGGAGGAAAAAGGGAAAGAGGCAATCAGTTCCTGGCATGTTTGTGTGCATTGAAAATCAGCTGTTCGTAATTTAGGGAGTGTGCTGCTTTTTTTTTTGTTTTTGTTTTTAAGCCCTACTTTAAAGCATGCATTTTATTATTTTCATGATTTTATTCTCTTTGCCTTATAATTGCATAAGTACAACATTAAAACTTGACAGAATTTTGAGTGTTCAACTGGACCTTTTAAATTAATGCCCCTTCATTTGATTTAACTTGCTCAGAGTCATATAGCTTGGAAGAACTTGTGGTCAAACCCAAGATTTTGATTTATTTGGTCACTGTTGTTACAACATATACTTTGTTTCTGCTTAATGGTAATTTATTATTTAAGGTTTTCTTTAATTATTTTAGTTTGTATTCTGAAGTTCTGAAACCGCGGTTTCCAAAGGCAAACCTGATTTAACAACTGGCTTGGATTAGAATAGTAATCCAAGTGTGAGGTGATAATAATTAGTATGTGTGTGAATGAAAGAGACCGTTTTAGATAACTGCTTGTTTTTTCAGTTATCCTACAGGATTTATATATTTATGTGTATATATATATTTATGTGTGTGTGTATATATATATATATATACATGCTTGAACAGGTGTTGGCATATATGCATTTGTTTATTTTTAATAGATGCCAAAGGGTAAGCTATGCTGTGATAAATGATGCTAATTGACACACAGAAATGAAACCTACTAACTCTTCACTTTGGAAACAAATCTTGAAAAACTCAAGAGATGAAGGTGAACTCATTTATAATTTTGATCTTCTCACCTCTGCTGCCTAACTTTGTAAATACTTATCTGAAAACGGGGGATATTGGACAGAATTGCTGTGAAAAGGTACTGAATAATGAATAAAATGTAGAGAAGAAGCAGCTGTGTGCCTAGCCTCCCCTCTCACAATGAGAGATTTATCTCTCAGGCCTGAGTTACATATGAGGCCTAAAGCTAACTGTGACTGGGCCAGAGGCCCAAATGTGGCTGTGCCAGTTTAGACCAGAGTGTCATCCCCAGGCACTTCCACCATTGCCAAGGGCCTTCTTCTGGCCAGAGCAGCTGGCCTGGCACTTAAGGATGAAGACAGTGGTTGTAGAGGAAGCTTACTAACTTCTGTTTGCTCAGCATGCTTCATTCTGTCACTGGAGGTTTATTTTTACACACCTTTGTCTATTAAAGAACTTCTTGAATTATTATTTTCTTCCCTGTGTGTTGATATTTTCTTTCTGGCCCTTTTTTTTTAACCCCTTATTAGATGTTCATTAAGTGTGATTGCTGTGACTTTTTTTTTTTTTTTTTTTTTTTGCTGTGCCCGTGGCATATGGAAGTTTCTGGACTAGGGATCTATCACGTGCTACAGTTGTGACCTGTGCTACAGCTGTGGCAGTGCCAGATCCTTAACCTGCTGCACCCACCACAGGAGAACTTCCGATAACTGTGACTCTTGTATAGTGACGTTTGTAATAATTTGCCTTAACAATCTGGTTGTTTTGAGGCAGAGTGCTATATAGTCTCGATCCTTTTTTTTCCCTTCAAACTCATATTTAAGTACTTACTTTTAATACACGAGGTGAAGGGTTTAGCAGTGACCTGCTTCTGAGAGCAGAAGGATTCGTTGGATTGTTTGGAGATCTGTGTAGGAAACATTTCAATGTACAGAACTTTGGGTTTCCGTAAGACCGTCCTAGCTATGTCACTTTCTGGCTCTGAGATTTGGAGGTAATTGCTTTACTGCTTGACCTTAATTTCCTTGTCACTAAAATGGGAATATTACAATGAAGAGTGATTTTAATATCTTCTCTAGTTACTCAGTAGGACACCTTTAAACGTAAAATGAGTAAAATATGAGGAAGTGCTTTTATGATTGGAAAGTACTGTATAAATTATTTCTGTTGGGAATATAAACTTGGATAATAAAGAAATTGTTGTTGAAGGCACAAAATATATGGTGAAGAATGGAAATGCAAACAATAGATACTTTGTATATTTGCATATTTAAGTTATACATTGCAGTCTAAGTTATTTGCATATCTAAGTTTTGGGGGAAAATGGTATGAAAAAGAAGATCAGAAGGTTCTGGGGAGCAATGAGTAATTTTATTATGTATCATAAAATATAGCTCCTCAGAATCATTTTCACATATATGTGTTTTCTATACATATATCTAAATTTTACTCTGTAATGCTCTAAACGCTTTTGTATTTTGGCCAGATATGTTAATAAAGATTATGTGATTATAAAATATTTTTACTGATAATTTTTAAGCATATGTTTTAAAGACTGTGCTCATATATAGCCAGTTGTGTGTATAGTTTTTCTTTTTAAATATTGTCATGAAGAGAGAAAAAATGTTCTTGCTTTCTGAGCTGCTTTGCCTAATAGATGAGAGCATGATTTTGAGGTTTCCATCACTTTATTCTTCTACTCCACATTTCTTGGAGCATCTACTGTGTGTCAGTGGCAGGGCCCGGATTTGCTGGTGGGAAGAGATGTGACTCTTATGACAATTAAGGAGCAGTAATCTTCGCATAGCTCCACATGTAGTGATTCACGGGTGAAGCCTGGGGCTGTTTTGTGACCAACCATACCCCTGTGGCTTGACATGCCTCAAAGCGCAGTCTGTCTCTCACAGTTTGCTGGTCCACTTTAGAACTTGACAGACAATGCAGTGTGTCAGCAGTCTTTCCCTATCTTTGGGTCTACACACCCAAAGCTAGAAGCCTACTGAAAAAGAATTATGCAAAGAAATGCCATGATGATAGTAAAATTCCACCAAGTGGAATTTCTCAAAAGTTGCATAATCTGAAGTGTAAATAAGTCAGCCAGAAGACTGCATGTTTATTTTTGAAAGTTCAAGTATTCTCTCTTTGGAAGCATTCGTAAATGTGCCTCCATTAGGCCCTGATGTTTTGGCCGCAGATTCCTATGGGCTTATGACCTACAGCTGCTTAGCCACTGCCGCTGGTGCCTCTGACCTGCCTCCTGTACTGATTCAGTGGAGCGTATTGTCCAAAGTAGTAGCTGCCACTAGAGATCCGAGAGGCAACCAGGAATAATGAGGGTGAACCTTGACCATCCCCCACATTCCCCTTGCACCTGCATCCTGGAAGCAGAGCAAATTCTATTCCTGGCGCTTGGATCAGTCATTTTGAATGGGGGCAACAGTATTGTCATTTAGATACACCCATTGCCCTACCAGGAAATGGAGATTCTGAACCTCTGTATTAAAGGAGGCTCACAGGACTTACAGCGGGTGAATTAAGGGGAAAAGTGATTTTGGAAATGTGTGAATTTCTTCTAAGCAAAATTAAAGTTGCCAGATCACATAGACCCAAGCTTCAGAAATAGAAATTTCGAAAGCTGTTTTGTTATAGTGAGTCACTAGCATTTTATGCCTATTTCACATATTAAAAAAAAAATTGATTATAGTTCATTTACATTGTTCTGTCATTTTCTGCTGAACAGCATAGTGACACAGTTATACATCTACACATACTCTCTTTCTCATACTATTTCATCATGTTCCATCACATGTGATTGGACATAGTTCCCTGTGCTATACATATACAGCAGGACCTATTGTCTACGCAGTCTAAATATAACAGTTTGGATCTATTAAGCCTGAACTCCCAGTCCATGCCACTCCCCCCCCCCTCCCCTTTGGCAATCACAAGGCTGATGTCTGTGAGTCTGTTTCTGTTCTGTAGATAGGTTCATCTATGCTGTATTTTAGATTCCACGTGTAAGTGATAGCGTATGGTAACTGTCTTTCTGACTTACTTCACTTAGTATGAGAATCTCTAGTTGCACCCTTGTTGCTGCATATGGCATTATCATGTTCTTTTTTATGGCTGAGTAGTATTCCATTGTGTATATGTACCACATCTTCTTTATCCACTCCTCTGTTGATGGACATTTAGGTTGCTTCCATGTTGTGGCTCTTGTGACTAGATAGTGCTGTAATGAACATAAGAGGGGGGAAATGAATCTTTTTGAATTGTAGTTTTATCTGGATATATGCCCAGGAGTGGGATTGCTGGATCATATGGTTTAGTTTTGTTTAGTTTTCATTTAGTATTCTGAGGTACCTCCATACTGTTTTCCTTAGTGGTTGTACCAATTTGCATTCCCACCAGCAGTGTAGGAGGGTACCCTTTTCTGAACACCCTCTCCAGCATTTGTTTGTAGTCTTATTAATGATAGCCATTCTGACTGGCCATTTCTTATTTAAGCAAAGGAAACTCAGAATATATAGCATGATATTTAAGATCACAGACTTTGGAACGTGCCTGCCTGCCTGTGAATACTGGTTCTCACATTTTCTTGCTATGTGACCCAACCACATTCCTTCAGTTTCCACATCTGGTAAAATGGGATGATTCAAGTACCTATCTCGGATATTTGTCTTGAGGAATACCTATTTAAAGTGCTTAGAAGTGTGCCTTGCACACTAATAAAAGTCATTCACTTTGGCTTTTATCATTATCATCATCATTATTACTGGACTGAATTAA
This sequence comes from Phacochoerus africanus, assembly GCF_016906955.1. Lineage (NCBI taxonomy): Eukaryota > Metazoa > Chordata > Mammalia > Artiodactyla > Suidae > Phacochoerus > Phacochoerus africanus. The sequence continues at coordinate 34,631,139 of NC_062545.1, forward strand.
ACAATGTTTGCAGAATACTCTGATCTCTTGCTGTTATCTTTTAAAATTTACTTTAAAATAAAACCCAACAGAGAGTAGATAAGAGGATGCCTAAAATAGACCAACTCGTCTGCCGGTTAACAAAGATTACAGCAAGGACTATAAACAATATAATTCAATGTTTATGAAAATGAGGCAGTTTTTGCATTGATTCCTAGAATCAGAATTGTAGGACAAATGACAAAAACAAAGACAAACCAAAAAACACCTACAAAATCAAAGTTGCCAAAGTACATAGACCCAAACTTCAGAAATAGTGATGGGTGGGGGGTGCTAGAGTGAATGTGTGAAGGAGATCAAGTTTTTGGTATAAAATACCCAATATAACATTTGGAAAATGCATTTAATATTTTTTTTAGTGAGCTTGGAGGAGATGGAAAGTTTGGGGCATTGGTGAAACTGCTTATTCTCTGGAGAGATTTAATCTCAGTTAAAATACGAAAACTCTAATTTGGGAATAAGATTAAAATGGGAGTTGACCAGAAAGTTGAGGAGTGAGATCTCTACCATTTCAAGAAGTTTCTATTTGAGTGAGACTAAGGTCCTGTCTTGGAGCAGCACTCAGATTTAGAGATGAGATGTTTGGACTTAAGCAGAGAAATGGGAGGCCTCCTTAGCTCCTAAAGAATGTTGTTTTCCTAAAGGATATCTGTATGCTTCATTTGCATTTGACATGAGGTAAGTAAATGCATTACTGGTATTTAGAACATCCATTTACCTGTGAATTCTAGATAATGTTTACTCTTTTCTTTTTGAAGGTTGCTGTTGATATTTAATCGTCCTTAGCCTAGGAGTTTCAGATCCATTGAAACCCCCAGGCTTTTCCAAACCATTGTCAATGGGGTAAAGCCCTTTTGGAGTTCTGCTGCATAGAGCCTGGGGCTGTCTGAACTTCTGACAGCTGTTAGCTCACTTGCAGAATTGCTCTTTGGCTAGTCTGTGAGGAGGGAAGCATTTTTAAACTCAACCAAGGATTTCATGTCCAATTCAAGCTTCAGATTTCTAGGACTATTTCACCTTCTTACTACATCTCTTTTGGCTTTAATTGAAACAAACATCCTTTTCCATGGGTTATACCTGTGAAAATATTCGCTCTCCAGATATAATTAAACCTCCCTGTCAACTTAGGAGAAACTTTTTGCACCCATAGACTTGAATCTTGCTGAGATAAGTGCTCAGTGCTCTTACAATATTTAGTCCACCATAATAATGCAGTTATGTATCCTGACTGAATACTCCCGCTAATATGGGTCCTTGTACCTCTGCTGGCAGTAGGCCCTCTTCATAAGCTCCTTTCCATTTACAACTTTCTTAAGATGTTGTCATTTTGGCACACTATTTGACCAGGTTCATGTCTTCATAAAAAAGAGCATTAAAAAAAAATTCTCTGGCACCTGTAATCTTAAATATGGATCCACTCAAAAAAGAAACATATATCTGGACTGTTCTGTGCTCCAGAATCATGACCTCGTTATTTGTAAAGCAGACTGATCTTTATATGTTTCACAACAGCCATATAAGGGGTATTGAATCCGAGAGAGATTTACTGAGAATGGCAGACCTGTGTTTGGAGTGAGAACATAGGCAGTATATGTAAGTATAATTATACAGCAACTATAGTTTTAGCTAGTGTGTTTCAGACTGTGGCTTCTGATCTTTTTGCGTGGGGGCACCGGACAAACCCCTCACCAGGCGTGTTACACCAGATGGCTCTCTCTGAAGCAGGTGCTCTTAATCCTTGCTGTTAAAGGTAGAGTCTCTTGGATTCTGACAGTGTCCTTTTCTGGCCCATTCTTATCAGGAATGCAGATCCTAGGTGAGGCCTGGGAATTGCTTGCAGGGCTGTACTGGAATCCTTAGGGCAGATCTTTGAGTTTCCCACAGGTACGTGCCATTCCGTGAAATATCCCTTTGAGATCGTTCCTGGTCTCTTGGCATTGTGCTCACAGTTTGGAGACAGGAAAGCAGTGCACTCTATCCATCCCCATCACTCCTTCGTAATTACACCTCAAAGGTCCCCCGTTAACCAACACCTTTTAAAAAAGCATGTAATTTTATTAAGAGTGTCTCATGTTGCTTTCAAATATAGTCAAGTAAAGAGGAAGAGAGAAAGGAGGGGCAGGATGTCATATCAGCAATGATGTTTTTTCTGGTGCCGCTCCTTGAAAGCAGTGAAATGTTTCCTTTGAGGTGGAGACTTATTGTTGTTGACACCCTCATCTACTGTCGTTGGGGTTACAGCTATACCAAGCGTTGTCTTTTATGTGAGCAGTGACAAAAAGGATATATCTGTTTTGTATGTTATGGCAATAGATGTAAACTGTAATGACAGCACGTCAAATAGTATGTCCTTTTGAGCTTGTTAAAGTGGGAGATACTTGTCTAAATTAGGGCTCTCCTTTTGGCATTACCTCGCCGGGGCAGGCAGCATTGCTCTGTGCATTCCTGTGATTGATTAGGATCCCTGTTGGAGGCTGGTGAGCTCAGGGCCTCTTCATTCACTGAGATGTATCAGGCACTTTGTCCCAGTTCTTTCATGTTAATTCGGTTAAGTTCACCAACCTTCAATGCATGTCCATTTTGTGCCAGGCTAGAGATGTTTAGCCCAGAGATGAGAGAAGGATGAAGACGTTGACTAGGTCCCTGTCCTGAAGAACCTCACAGTGTAGTTGGAATCTAGAATAAATAAGGTATAATGCAGATTTGAGGGTTCAGTGAGAGAGGGGACATGGGGAAAGGACAGTCACTCACTCCTGGGGTGATTAGTTAGGCCTTTCTGGATCAAAAAGGCATCGTGGCAAAATTCCCAAGAATGGGCACACAATATTCAGGGAAACATGAGGACGTAATAGTGATGATGGTTGATGTTTAACAATCAACTCTCAAAAAAAACCCCAAAAAACAAAAAACAAAACAACTACCCAATATAGTATTTCCACCATATGGATAAAGAGAAATAAATAACCTCAAAATGTAAGTGTAGTATGTATGATAATAGTAAAATGTACAGTAATTAGAAAGATTTTGAGTTAGCGCCTCTGATTTAAATATAATTTATTCAAATGTAAGTTTCTATAATTTATTTTTTTAATGGCTATGATTAACAACTGACTCACAAAATTGCTGAAAAATTTAATAACTGACTGTCAGGTGCTGGTATGGGCTTGCTCCAGTATACCACTCAGTGCATTATAATCTTAGATGTGTGGAGGTCAGGGGCCCAGTGAGTAAATCCTTTTTTAATGATGGGATCTTTCTACAACACTCTTCCCAAACAGCAGAATTTAGCGTGAGAAAGACTGCTCCATCTCGAAACCCAATTAGTGAAGATTTGGTTATCAACAAGGTTTAGGTTCATAGATATAAAATGCTGCTATCAGTGGCTTTGGAGCATCCAGTGTGGAGCCTAATCCCAGAAAAAGTCCCAGGAAGACTTTCTGCTTAAATTTCCTTACTGCCCTGGGTGACTATTTTTGTTACAGGTGATGCTGTCAGTAGTCGGGCTGTCCTTAAGAACTCTTAACTTAGAGCCCTGCTAAGTTTAAAGAGTTAGCATCCCAGTGCTTTTGGATTATGTACATTTTCATGCTAAACACTGTCTTTTCCAGAATATTATACAATGTGTGGGGGGTTTCCAGCCAATATAGCTTGAAAATTGTGGTGTAATCCTTGTAATAACACACACCACTTGTGGCCCACAAGAGCACCCAGCATTTGTGTGATTCAGAAATATTTGGAGAATAAATGTCGTGGAAGTGAATGAATTTGCATCCCATTCTTCTATGCATTGTTACTTTGGTCAAAAAGAAATTTTTTTTTCTGCCTTTTTCTAGGGCTGCTCCCGCAGCATATGGAGGTTCTCAGGCTAGGGGTCCAATCGGAGCTGCAGCCACCGGCCTACGCCAGAGCCACAGCAATGCAGGATTCAAGCCGAGTCTCAGACCTACACCACAGCTCACGGCAACTCCGGATCCTTAACCCACTGAGCAAGGCCAGGGATCGAACCCGCAACCTCATGGTTCCTAGTCAGATACGTTAACCACTGCGCTGCGATGGGAACTCCATCAATTTTTTTTTTGACGTATATGAAATTAACCTTGACAAAATCTATCTTTTTATGTAAAACACATATTTCTTTAATTTATTTGAGCTCTTGCTTTAATGATCTTTTATTATTTTCACAGAATTATACAGTTGTTAGCTAAACTGGCTATTTTACTTGATTTAAATATATATGTATTTTTCCTTCTCCTTTTTTCTTCTTTCTTTTCTTTCTTTCTCTTAGGGCTGCACCACAGCATTGAATCTAAGCTGCAGCTGTGACCCACATCACAGCTGTGGCAGTGCCTGATTCTTTAACCCACAGCACTGGGCCTGGGATTGAACTTGCACTTCTGTAGCAACCTGAGCTGCTGCAGATTCTTAACCCACTGTGCCACAGTGGGAACTCCCAAACATTTTTTTCATTAATCTCTACCACTGTCACATACAAGTAAATGTTTGTTTTAACACATGCTCTCCCCTCCCCCCCCAAAAAAAACGCAATGAGTTTTATTGTATTTATAGTTGTACAACCATCATCACAACCCAATTTTACAACATTAAGGCAAGGCTATTCCATGTTCTAAAAAAAGTCCTGTAGGTTAATCCTGCTAAACAAACATCCCTATGCCCCATATGCCTTTGTTAGGCTCTGCCTATGAGGAAGGTAGTGTCTAAAAGTAAGACGTGCATACATTAGCATATATTGCAATAGATTTTTTTTTTTAAATGGGCAGGTTGTGAATGTTGTGTGTGTGTGTTTTTCCCTTTTGGTAGGAGGGGGTGTATATGTGTTTGTATTGAGTTTTATAATATATGACAAAATGCTGACAGTGCCCAAGTGACTTATTTTGGCAAAACGGATTTCTCTCTGTATATCATATATAAAGTCTTTCATCTCATATCTGAAAAAAAAAAAAAATCTGTCTCCCCTCCTTCCCTCATATAAGACAATTTCAAGAATTTGGAAGCATTCCAAACTTTACAGTTTGAAACTAATTCCATAACAAAATTTTCCCAGTCTGTTCAAAACAAAATATAGATTTTCATTATCCTCAATTAGTGGTCTCTCTTCCTTGAAGAAACCAAGTGGGAAGAGAGAGATAAATATTCCTCAATATTAATAAATATGTATAAGCATACCTCAGGGCTATTGCAGGTTTAGTTCCAGATTGCTGCAATAAAGTGAACAATGAAGTAAATTGAGTTACATGAATTTTTTGTATAAAAGTTGTTTTTACTATACTGTAGTCTGTTAAGTGTGCAGTAGTATTATGTCTATAAAAAAGTGTACATGCCTTAATTAAAAAATACTTTATTGGTAAAAAACGCTAAAGTTGTAGTAGTAACTAACATCAAAGATCACTGATCACAAGTCATCATAACAAGTATAATCATAATGAAAAAAATTGAAATATTCTGAAACTTGCCAAAATGTGACACAGTGACACAACGTGAGTAAACGCTGTTGGAAAAATGGCACTGAAAGACTCGCTCAACTCAGGGTTGCCACAGACGTTCAAGTTGTAAAAACCTCAGTGTGTATGAAGTGAAATAAAACAAGGTATGCCTGTAGTATGTAACTGACTGAAAGTTTTCTTTCTGCACTGATATGGTTATAGGAAAGAGGCATATGTTAACATAAGCTCTCAGAGATTTATTTTATAAAATCAATTTCTACTGTATGACCTGGGATCAGTAGACTTTAAACTCAATCTCCCTTATTTTTATGCCTGTAATACTCTTGCAATTAATTGATATTCACAAAGATGACTGAATTAGCTGTATAATCAAAGATTTAATTATGCTAGGTATATTGTAATTCATAAGGCTGGAAAGCTTACCAGTAGTGGTCACAGTGATTGAAATGAAAGACTCCCCTCCAATTTTGAGTTAATCATATGATTATATTACCAGGGACAACCCATTTTAGAACATCTGTTTTTGAGAGGCAACTTCTACTTTGTATTACTTTGTATCTCAACACTTTATCCTGAATAAGTAGGGTCTGATAAAGATTGGCAATTCACTTTTTGCTATATTTTGCTGCTTTTCCCCTGAACCCTGCTGGCATGACGCAACAATGATTTTACCTGAGCATCACAATTCGACCTGATTTTGTGTCAGTAACTGAAGCCATTGGTGTATATTTCTCTGGGCTGTTCACATGTCTTGTCTACACTGTCATTTCAAGGGCAAACAGTATATTCTTTTAAAAAATATTTTAGGTCCACTAACTTATGACATTTATTTTTAGAAATACTATTTTTGGCAATTAACATTTTAATGTTTACTGGGTCTAGCCTTTATAAGCCTCGGCTCAGTGTTTCAGAATGCACATGACCACTCATTTTGTGGGTACTAAATTCAGTGTAGTTGGTACAACCAGTTTTTTTGTTTGTTTGTTTTTAATGAAATAGATGAGACTATAACAACAATAATAAAAATAGGCATGCATCTCATAGAGGAAGTATTGTTTCATGAAACTTTGATTTTGATTAAATAGATTTATATATATCTTTATATTTCTGTGTACTGAGTCACAATGTGAGGTGAATTTCCCTCTGTGGGTCTGACCAAAAAGTGGGAAAGCCATTGCATTTTTTCATATAATGGTCTCTACAATTCAATGAAGTAATCCAAGGTTTATGATGTCTCCAAGGTCAATGGTTTATAAACTCCAAGGTCATTCTTTAACTATTATTATGGCACCTCTGGTGGACTATAAAGAACACAGGGTGTGCTTAATTTGGTGAATTACTGATTTTAACTTACCTGGTCCTCTTTCCTTACCCTCCATCTAGGGATAATCACCACCCTAACTCTTTACTGGCTTTTAAGGATCAGATAAGGTAATTTATGTAAAGATGCTTTTCCCACCTTAAAGGAGCTATACAAAAGTAAGGTATTATTATTACAATAACTTGCTCTCTGGCTTATCAAGAACTTAATTGACTACCTGGTCTGCCTAGAGATTGTTGGACTCAATGCCTTTTAAAGTATTTTTTAATCTTAAAAGTCTACATTTCATCGTTTTGTGAGTAGAGATCACTCCTGTTAAGTAGTTTTTTAAAATAGTTTTTTGGTTCTTGTTTATGACAAGATGATATGAATAAAGTAGCTCTGACTTTTATTTATATGTACTTTTCCTATTAGGGTGTTACTCTTGACAAAACAACAGAAGGCAGTTCTACTTTGGACATATTTGTACAAGCTCATTATTCACATTTGTCTTCAAATAAACCTGTATCTTGGTTTTAAAAGAAAAATAACACTATGAAATAAAATTGGATTTTCAACAAAAGTTTGAAATTCCAATGGTGGTATTTGATGGAACACCTAAAAAGTTCTAAATAAAAAGGTATCCAAGACTTATAGAAAAATAACAGCAGTGGAAAGAAAAACAGAAAACCTCCAATTAATTGTAAAACTTTTCAGTGGAGGTATTTTATTTTATTTTTTCGTCTTTTTGCCATTTCTTGGGCCGCTCCCACAGCATATGGAGGTTCCCAGGCTAGGGGTCCAGTCAGAGCTGTGGCCACCGGCCTACACCAGAGCCACAGCACTGCGGGATCCAAGCTGTGTCTGCAACCTACACCACAGCTCACGGCAATGCCAGAGCAAGGCCAGGGATCGAACCTGCAACCTCACGGTTCCTAGTCGGATTTGTTAACCACTGAGCCACGGACGGGAACTCCTCAGTGGAGGTATTTTATTTTATTTTATTTATTTATTTATTTATTTATTTTTTGTCTTTTTGCTATTTCTTGGGCTGCTCCCGTGGCATATGGAGGTTCCCAGGCTAGGGGTCAAATCGGAGCCGGAGCCACCGGCCTGTGCCAGAGCCGCAGCAACGCGGGATCTGAGCTGCGTCTGCAACCTACATCACAGCTCACGGCAACGCTGGATGCTTAACCCAGTGGAGGTATATTAATAAATAAAAGTAGCCAGCAAAGTAGCTAGTTGTCTGCCTGCTGCCTGTCCTCTATCCTTCTCTCTCTTTTTTTCTCTTATTCTTTCTCTTTCTCTCTGTTTCCTCCCAGTCACCTATCTTTTTATGTGGCCATCTAGTCAAACTTCTTAAGATATGTTTTTATTCCACATTTGTTCTATGGTCTAAATTTCAGAAATATAATGATAAAAATGTCCTTTTTTTTTTTTTTGTACTTTGTATGTCAACATGGAAAAATCTCATTGTGTCCATGCCACAGGCTCAGAATTATGATCATCATCATTAAACAGATTTCTCAGCATTTAGAGGAACAGGCAGTTATCTGGACAGAGGGGCATTGATGCCTCTCTTCTCCAGCAGCCCCTTAGTCTAGTCGTAACTAAAAGCATAGGAGGATATTGGGATGCAAATTAGGCAGAGGAAGGCTCTTTGCCAAGTGTTGTTTATTGAGCTGAGTAAACATCTCCCAGTGGGTTGGAGAGAGGTGGTTAGTTTAAGTGGGCAGGAAGAACCCCCATACTTGCAAGGGCTGAGGTTTCTCAAAAACAAACAAACCAAACCAAAACAAAAAAACACAGCAAAAAACAAACCACCAAAGTAGATTTCTGGGCCCCTATGCGGAGGGGCAGGCCTCCGGGCTCCTCCCCATCCAGGAGCCCAGGTAGAGAGAAGACCACCTGTTTCTGAAACTGGGAACCAAGAGTTTGGCAGTTAGCATCCTTCAAATGCAAGTGAAGCCGTGATTTATCTTTTTAACATCTCAACGAAAAGGGAAAAGTGTTAAGGAGATAGGATAACTTTCAGGGGATTTATTTACAGTGCCTAAGAGAGCTAATTGTTTTACTTTTTCACACTTCAGATATAAACAGTATGCTAATAGCAAAGTGTCCATACCTATTCATGAGAAAAATTCTCTAGAGGACTTATGTTAGTTAACAGGTTAGAAAACACTTACTGTTAGAAAAAAATACTTCAAAGCATGAAAATACATATTCTTTTTAAGTGTTCAGCAATTCAGATTTTAAAATGATCCATAGAAGCACCTCATACCACCTCCAGTTAATGAGATTTTACTGTTTATGTGTTAGCTACATCTAATAGAAAGGGAGGGGAAAAAAACCCTTCCTATAAGAGATAATTCCTTAAACTTTGGATTTAAACTAAAGGAATAGGGCTCATCAAAATATGCACAAATTAATACTGGGAAGAATGTGCATAGTGATAGAGTAATGAGAAATAAAGAGGGGAAGTGGGAAGGATTTAGTCAAAACAGGAAAGCCAAGGTGTATAATTCATTTTTGACATGTATTTACTTGGTTAAGTGTGAAATTTTACATTTACTCATTTCAGAGCAAGATAAAAATCTCAAGTATTTAGAAGCAATTTTATTTCTGTCTACTTTGTGGTAAATGTTTTATTTTTTCAGTATAGAGCCAGGGATAATTAAGTTAAAAATATGTAAAATGGAGTTGAACGTTATTCATTTCCCTCATTCCGTGGCAGTCTTACATTAATATTAAGATTAGTGTTCTATTACTGATTAACACTTACGTGTTTATTTTGTATCTCCAAAGTGAAAATTTACTTTGCTGATAGTACAAAGTACAGCAATTTTGACAATTACTGTAAGGACATTTTACAAGTAACTAGTCCCATGTTGCGTTTGTGGGAGGGTTATTTATGGCACAGAGTTATTTTGTTATCCTTTTTAGATATTGTCTTTTTTAGTTTATGAGAAATCTAGTGTTTGTTGCCTGTAATGTTTTTCTGATTCCAGAGCCACTGTGGTCTACTTTGGTTTGCTGTGATGCCAAGCACTATAAACTTTTTTTTTTTTGGCCAAATTCATGGCATATGGAAGTTCCCAAGCCAGGGATGGAACCTGAGCTATGCACAGCTGCAGCAGTGCTGATCCTTTTAACCTACTGCGCCAGGCCAGGGATTGAACCCTCATCACTGCAAAGACAACACTGGATCCTTAACCCACTGCACCATAGCGGGAACTCCTTTATAAAGGTATTTTGAGTAAAATTATGAGGGAAACTATCATCTTTTCTGTTTATAAATGATTTTATTGTAACATGAGAGCAATTCCATAAACCACACCTGAAATGTCACATTATAGCATCTTTAGCTCATTACCATTCCTTGTGTAACAGTTACGCTTTCTATCAATTTAGAAGCAATTAGAGTTGCTTTATACAATATTTATTTGTAAATAAATGGATTTCTGAGGATGGTAATAATTTTGAAGGCTGTATCTGTTGTTGCTAATGTTCAAGTTAAAGGAAGTGACATTTCAAAGATTGCTGTCTTTCTGATCCTCTAGGACAAGACGATGTAAGGATTAAATGTGGACATGGTCTCAAATCCCAGACCCTAAATTAAATGTGGTATTTCATTTGGATTTAGTCTTTTATATTAAAAATAGACATTGGTTGAGTACTAACTATATATATAGCATTTAGTTAGAAATTGTCAAGATATAAAGTGATGATGAATTCTTTAGTAGGTTATATATAATAGTCATAGGGAGTTTCCATTGTGGCTCAGCGAGTTAAAAACCCAACATAGTGTCTGAGGATGTGGGTCTGATCCCTGGCCAGTGAGTTAAGGATTCAGCATTGCTACAAAGCTGCAGCGTAGGTCACAGATGCGGCTCAGATCCAGCGTTGCTGTGACTGTGCTGTAGGCTCCAGCTGCAGCTCTGATTCAATACTTAGCCCTGGGACTCTTCATATGCTGCAGGTGCAGCCCTAAAAAGAAAAAGAAAAAAAAAAAGACACTCATAGAAAGAATTTTATAATAAATATTGTTTTTTTTCCACTTTACTACTGGGAAGGAGTTTATGACTTGCTCCCCCTCTGACCTACTTTTCAACCTCAAGATTTAAGAATATGCTTGTTTCCAGCTATCACCTTGCCGGAATCTAAGCGCAGACTTCCTCGTTAGGCTTGCTTCTTCTCCCAAAATTCTGGAGGACACTCAGTGAATCCTTAAATATATAGTGAGCACCTTCACCATAGCATGTTTTAGAGACTGAGGACATGGTCCTTTACATCATGGATCTTACCGTCTAGGGCAGACAAATGCTAAACAGATAGTTATAAATAATGAAGTAATCATATGCTCGCCAAGTTGTGTAGAAAAATAGAAGGAGAGGTCCTCCGAGGAAGATTGCCTATGCCTTGGAGTCACTGAGAACCAAAGGAATTCTTGCCGTAAAGAAAGCTGGGCAGGAGATTCCAGGCAAAGAGTACAACCTGCATGAAGATATGGAGACTGGAGAGAAGAGGACAGAAGCCCCACCATGGTTGGAGAGGAGGCTGTGAAAAGGAGCTTGGCTATAAGTCATCATGAGGGTTTTGTTACAAGGAAGAAAGGGGAACCAAGGTGGAAGAAAGACATGATCAGGTTTTCATTTTATAAGGGCCCAGTGTGAAAGATGGTTTGGAGGCCATATGGATTTTGGGGAGACCAGCTGGGAGGACATCTGTAATCCAAGGGGTGATAGTGGTCTGGATGAGGGTGGGAGGGAGAAGGGACAGGGAGAAGAGAGGTATTTTGAAGGTACACATGGTACAGCTTATCGATAGATTTGTGGGGACCTAGAGGAAAGGGTGAGAGATGCTGCCAAAGCACCTGGTTTGAATGGTAACATTGAAGAGACAGGGAACATGAAGTTGAGTGTCTTGGACCTTTGCCTCCCTAAGTATTTAAAAACAAAATTGCATGTTACTTTCCCCTGCCTAATTCTATTTTTGGCATCATGAATAAATATTCTTTTCAAATTTTTTTCTCTTTCTATTATGGTTTAAGGTATATGTGTAAGTATATGTGCATTTGCATCTTTTGAAAACATAGTCATCGAAAATTCCCCATTTCCGTTCCAAACAACTGGCTCCTTACCCTAGGGCACCTTTCTATATTGATTTTCTCTCCTTTATACTTTAGCTTCCTTGAGTGATAACCTTTAGTCTTTTCTCTTTTTAGAAGTTCTTTCCCTGGTACATTTCTCTTCTTTAAGCTTATATATAAATACATATATATGTGCATGTATGCCCCAACGCATCAGTACATAGAATTTCTTTTAGATTGTACTGTGTTGGTGTGTAATAAAATATGGAAAAAGGAAGAAAACGTAGGAAAAAAATGTGTTCTTTAGTGAGTTGTCTTAGAAAATGGAGATATAGTAGAAGGTTGCTGAGTTTTTTGTTTTTTTTTTTTGAGAATAGCAAAGACTACCATTTGGCTGCTTACTAAAGTCAGAAAAAATAGGAATTCAACTCTTATTTTCCCCCATACACTTTCAGGGCATTATGAGAGCTTTAATGTGAATTGTAAAGTGTAGGAGGTACACTCTAATTCCCTTTCACACACATAAATCAAGTTTCAGGCTCTTTCGGAAATGTTTACTAGAAAACATCATGGGTAGACTTTAAAATGCTTTTGGATTGCATGACGGCATGGTGCCGCTTCGATTGAAGGCTTGTAATATTTTATTTTCTTTCCCAAAGAGTCAAGATAAATCCTGTAAACGTTTTTTCTCGTTTAGTTGTTTGTTGTACCATTGTGCTTGGCTCTAACCTTTTACCCCCCCGGGAAACAAAAGTGTTTTCTTACACTGGTGCTCCTGCTGAGTCCTCCAGCTGTTGGGCAGCAGTTTCAAAGTTGTTCCTTATTTACACACTGTAATTCCGGTTGATCAGAAAACTTCCTGAGTCTTGTCTCAAGTATAATACACACATGATAAGGGATGCATTTTGAAGGGAGTGCAGCCTATTTTATTATTTAATATAAAACCTCGTTAAATTAGATTTTGTATCCTTTTAAAAAACCAGGTCTGTTGAACTTCAGCACAAAATGTAGCCTACAGAACCTCAATCACATTCATCAGTAGCAGGTTTTAGGCTCTACTCTGTATCCATTCACCATTAAAAATAACTGTAAATGTGTTAAGCCATGAGTGTGTGCCAGTCACCAGGTTGGGGTCTGGTTTGACTTTGCCCTCTAGGAACTTCAGTCTGTTGAGAGAAATGGACATGGCAACAAGCATCCCAACCCACTTAGGATGAGGTGCTGAGACGGGACAGATGGGAGAGGAACTGGCTCTCCCTGGAGGAGTCGAGGAAAGCATCACAGATGAGGGAACAGTTGTGTTAAGCCTTATCCTTGGAGTTTCCAGATGAAGAGCAGGGGAGTGGCTTAAATATTTACCACGGAACAATATGATAAATTCCATCATAGTGTTAGGTTTTGGCATTATGGGGATACACTGTGAAGGCAGATTACTCAATGAGGGGTGGGCTGGATGGGATTTACTTAGTAAGTGATACCACCTTTGAGATCTGACAGCATGCCTGGATCAGAAGGGTAAGAGAACTTGGCGCAGTGGGATTGGCGGCATCTTGGGAGTGATGGGATGCAGGTTCAATCCCCTGCCTGGCACAGTGTGTTAAGGATCCAGTGTTGCCGTAACTGTGGCTTAGGTTGCAACTGCAGCTGGGATCTGATCCCTGTCTTGGGAACTCCATATACTCACAGGGCTGCTAAAAAAAATTAAAAAAAAAAAAATAGAAGGGTAAGAGAGAGCCAAGGAGGATTTTCTAGGCAGAAAGAGTAGCCTGTGAAGGGGCCAGAAATACAGAACTGCCACGGGCGTCTGGAGACACTAGAGATGAATGTGGCAACTTCTTGGGGTTAGATGGTAAAATCCTTGGGTCCTGTGCCACAGAGTGTCAGCTTTATCTTAAAAGCAGCCTGATGACGTTGAAGGATTGTAGGTAGACAGGGGAGTGATAGCATCAGATTTCCACAATTAGAAGGTGATGTTAAATTCATTTAAAAAATTGGATACATTGGCGTATCAATTCCCAGGGGGAGCTTCACCACCTAGAACCCTTCCTGCCTTAATGCTTGGGCTTTTAGTTACCCAGTAGCCTTGCTTAACTTTTAGAATCCTGTGCCTATGGTAATTTTTACTACCCTTATCTTTGCTGCTGTCAACCATTCTTTTCTGCATTTGTCATGTGTGTGGTACACAGAGCCCCAGCCAGGGTCATGAAGGGCAACTGGAAATGTAACAAGATTACAAAAATTACATATTAATGAAGCCTGATGTTTAAGTTGTTGGTTGATTTTGGTGTTTCTATGAGTACTTGAGTCTGTCGAAATTAATCTGCCATTCTCAACACTGCCTTCCAGCTTGGGAATTGACTGCAGGTAAAATAATTGGAAATTACTGGTATAACCCAAACTACATTACGGCTGCCATACACGGGAGCCAGGCTGCTTTTGTCTGCTTCCTCATAAACATTCTTTCCGCATTCTTTATCAGCACATAATCCTGAGACACAAAAAGCCCTTGTGTCCCACTGGGAATGTGAGAAAATCAAGCCTGTATATTGATTTTGCTCCTAGTTAGGAACTACTAATATTTCTATATTAACTACCCTGGTTTTGAATTGAGATCAGCGTTTTCAGCAAAATGTGTCCTACATTTCCCCCCAAGGCATCACCATTCCCATACAGTACAATTTAAAGACAGATTATAAATGCCTGTTTTCATCCACCTGATGCTGTGATTTGAGGGTACTTGTTAGATATGTAAATTTAATGGCACTCAGCCTAATACTAAGCGCTTAAATAGCACTTTCTATGTGCCAGGTACTTTATGTAAATTAACACATTTAATCTCTGCAATCACCTGAGGTAGATATTTTTGTAAGAACTGAATTGTGGTCCTACGTTCCTAGGTGAAAGCCCTGACCCCCATTGTGACTGTATTTGAAGGCAGAACCTTTCATGAGCTAATTAAAGTCCACTGAGGTCATAAGGCTGGGGCCCCAATCCAGTAGGACTGGTGTCCTTATAAGAAGAGAGAGACACCAGGGATGCAAGTGCACAGTGAAAAGGCCATATAAAGACACAGGGGGAAGGAGGGAAGCTTCAGGATAACATTGCTAGTACACTGATCTTGGACTTCCAGCCTCCAGGACTTTGAGAGAATAAATTTGTTGTTTAAGCCATCTAGTGTGTGGTATATTGTTAAGGCAGCCCTTACAGATTATTACCCAAAAATTTTGCATATGAGGAAATGGAGGCACAGAGAGATTAAGCAACCGGCTCAAGGTCACACAGCTAGAAAATGACCAAGTCGGGATTCACCCTTGAAAAGTGTGATTATTTAATCAGTGTGGTTAACCACTGGGCTATACTGGTTCTCATGTAGATGGAGCTTCCCACTACCTGGGCCTGGCTGTGTGACCACATACAGCCTTTGGCATGTTTCCATCTGTGCTTTTCTCTGCTTACCTTTTTGCTTCCTAGTGTTTAATATCCCAGGGATGTTCACTTTAGGCTGTGCTGCAGAGGAATGATATATCTGCAGAATCACTTACTTTCATCATGGCTAGTAGTTTGTGTGGCTCAAGCAGTGTCATGGTTCAGAATGAGCAGGGTCAGCAAACACTTGAAATTCTTCTTGTCATGCATTAACTTTTCAGATGATAGCAAAACTCACCATCCCTGTTTCCCAGCATTAGTTTCATTATTTCTGTTAAAGACTGATTTCATGGAATATCCCTGACTGCCATCTTTTGGAAAGGAATTTCTGGGAAAGGACAGAGAAGGAAAAGGAGAAATTATTGGAGAATTTATTTGAGTTAAAGTATTCATGTTAATGCCAAAGACTGACTGATGAATTGAGTACTTAATTATATAAAGTGTGTATGTTTTAAAATGGTCTTTAAAGTATAATGTTTTTGGTAGATACTCAGACCTCAGTAAGAGTAAAGAAATGGTGCAGTTGTAACAATGCAGTAACCATTGAGGGTACATTATGGTATCTTGCCTGAAAATACAGAGTGGATTACATACATAGCTACATTGAAATTGGTCTGGGAAATAAAAAGGATTTATTTCTGAGCTTATTAACCATTTCCCATGAATTTGCAAATTAGTAGGTTATATAGGAAAGCAAAACTTATCAGTCAATATTTGGACTTTTGTCCCAATTCTCCTTATAAGATGTAATTAAAGAAAGATTAGGAGTTCCCTGGTGGCTCAGTAGGTTAAGGATCCAGTGTTGCCACTGCTGTGGCTTGGGTTGCTGCTGTGGTGTGGGTTTTGGCCTAGGGGAACTTTGCATGATAAGGGTGTGGCCAAAAAAAAAAGAATAAATTGTATGCTTTGTCAGGTGCCTTTCACATAAATATAATTTGATACAGATATTTAGACAGGTAAAAATAATAAAATTACACTATAGTGATTAATCTTTATACTTTATATTTTACTTAATTTTATAAGCTTGACTATTATATGATGTCTGGCTTAGTTTCTGAAATCGTGTTAATATCACTTCACTTACTATGATAGAGGCTTGAGAATAGCATCATTTCCTAGTGAGGTTCCCTTTGGCTTACGAACCAACCCATAATTTGCTTTGTGTGAAGGACTCTTAACCAGGATTAGAAGAAATAGGAGAAGGTCTTGTGTTTTACTATAAATGTGAAACTTTAAACATAAACTGCCTTAGAATGAGAATGATTGATGATGTGTTGTTGATTTTTTTTTTTCCTTTTGGAATCATTTTGTTATCTCTGTATTTCTCTGTATAATTTCAGTAGAAACTATGTTTCATGTTCAAAATAAGACATTTGTCTCATAATTACCTTATTTAATACTTGAATGTGCACTCCTCAATTTATGGCACTGAAATTGGTTGCTGTGGAAATATTTTCAAAACCCTAGGCTTATAATTTGTGGAAAATATATTAGAGAATCACATGAATTGTTCTTTTTTGTTGTTGTTGTTGGCATGCAGAAATTCCTAGGCCAGGGATTGAACCTGTACTACAGCAGAGCCACAGCAGTGATAATGCTGGATCATTAACCTTAGCCAGGAAATTTCTTCCCTTTTTTTTTTTTAAAAATATGCTCTTTTCTCAAACCTACTAACAATAAAAACAAAATAATAATTTATGGGCGAAATAAATTATTTTCATATATAAAGTAGAATTTTTCCCTTCCCATCAGAGTGGCTTTATGTCTTACTATATATATATATTTTTTTGTCTATAAACTCGTTCTAGTTTTAAACCATTTTATTTGCCAGTGAAAGATGAAAGTAATTATTGCATTTTTCTTTAAAGCTGAAACTTACTTTTGTGTTCTAATCACATTTTAAAGACTTAAACGACATTTAAATTTATTTGTTGAAAAACTTCAATATCATTATATCAATACAGGTGTCCTGATTTTCTTCTTTTTTTTTTTTATGGTCTTTTGTCTTTTTAGGGATGCACCCACTGCATATGGAGGTTCCCAGGCTAGGGCTCTAATCAGAACTGTAGCTGCCGCCCTATGCCACAGCCTCAGCAATGCCAAATCTGAGCTGCATCTCCCGGCAATGCCGGATCCCCAACCCAGTGAGTGAGGCCAGGGATTGAACCTGCAACCTCATGATTCCTAGTCGGATTTGTTTCCACTGTGCCATGATGGAGAACTCCCCGATTTTCTTCTTCTTCTTCTTCTTTTTTTTTTTTTTTGTCTTTTTGCTATTTCTTGGGCCGCTCCCGTGGCATATGGAGGTTCCCAGGCCAGGGGTCCAATCGGAGCTGTAGCTGCCAGCCCACGCCAGAGCCACAGCAATGAGGGATCTGAGCTGTGTCTGCAACCTACACCACAGCTCATGGCAATGCCGGATCATTGACCCACTGAGCAAGGCCAGGGATCGAACCCGCAACCTCATGGTTCCTAGTCGGATTCGTTAACCACTGTGCCACAACGGGAACTCTCCGATTTTCTCCTTGAACCACATTCCTCCAATACCCACTCCCAGAAATTCTAAATCTGGCTACCAATTGGCAAAACTAATTGTAAATACGGTTTTTTTTTTTTTCCCCCTCTGCATTCAGGCAATTTTAACATGCAATTATCTAATACATTTCTGATTCTGACACTAATTTTGATGTGCATTTTTTTTTTTAACATCACCCAGCAATTCCCTCTGTTCCCACCCTGTCCACCTGGAGATAACATCAGGGTCCACAGGTTAAGGGCTCAGCCCTTAAAAGACTATCCCTTCTTCAGATGCCAGTTGCAAGTCTGATAGGCTTTCGATCAGAGGATCCCACAGCCTCCCCACTGGGTTCGATTAATTTGCTAGAGCTGCTCACAGAACTCAGAAACATTTTAGATCAGCAGGTTATTATAAAATGATATAAATTAGGAACAGCCAGATGGAGCAGAAGCATAGGGTAGGTCTAGGGAAAGAGCTCAAGGCTTCCATGCCCCTGTCAGGCGCTCCACTCTCCTCACATCTTCATGTTTTCACCAACCTGGAAGCTCTCTGAACCTGGTTCTTTTAGGGTTTTATGGAGGTTTCATTACAAAGGCAAGACTGACTAAATCATTGGCGATTGATTCAACCTCCAGCCTCTCTTCTCTCCAGCTTCTCTTCCTTCCCCCCAGGGGGTGGGGTGGGGTGGTGTGTGTGTGTGTGTGTGTGTGTGTGTGTGTGTGTGTATGTGTGTGTTGGGGGGGTGCTTGTGAGGGGGTGGGATTGCAAGTTCCAACCTTCGAGTCACGTGGTGGGTTCCCTTACATAGGTGCTTTTCAAAGGTCATCCCGTTAACGTAAACTCAGGTGTGGTTGAAAGGGATTTGTTTCGACTATCAAGACTTTTTTATTGCTCTTTTCACTTAGGAATCGGCAAGCGTTTTAGGACCTTTGTGCTAGAATCAGGGGCAAAGACCAATACATATTTCATATTATAAAGCCCAATGTCCCAGTGCTCAACATGGAAAATAAGTGGAATCCTGTTTGATGGATAATTATCAACTCTTATTTAGTCCAAATATTACATTCTTCTGGATCCTGGCATAGGCACCTGTGGTTTGTAGGTGGCCAGCATCCTTCCCCGTGCTGATAGCAGCATCCATTTTGCCTTGTGAAACTATACCTCCTCATTAATATGCAGGCTTGGGGGGACTTTTCTTCATGGTGTCTTTGATCCAGTGCTGGGTAGCTAAGACATTCTAGGGAAATAAAGAGTCCTACCCTAGGATTTCCTAGACAAGAACGTCTTTGCTATCAGGTGGTGAAATTTGCAAGATGTAGAATGTGAGAGCTTGTGGCATCCACATTTCCTGCCTTGTGGAGAAAGAAGAGTAATAGAGAGAGAAACTGGAGATTTCCCATCATGTTGAAAATCCCTGGTTGTGACTATTAAAATCAAGGCAAGAGGCCTGAAATGGAGTTGTTTATTCTAATCCTCAGGCCACCAAACCAAGAGTTAATTACAGTTTTATCTCCCAGAAGTGGAATCCTAAACCAGTCAATCAGGAATCACCTGGTCAGCTCTAATTGGGTAATCTGCCTGAGATTCTTGCCATCTTCAAAAGGAAAGTAGCCTTGCACTAACCAGTCCACTGTGTTGCCCAGTATTCCTTGTTCCTGCTAGGAACTATAAGCCTTTTAGTTTTTACATGTCCTTGAAGTTGCTGTCTATTTGCTAGATTGGGTTCTGCCTGATTCATGAATTGTTGAATAAAGCCAATAAGATCTTTAAAATTTACTCAGTTGAATTTTGTTTCTAAACTCAACTATTTATGAGAACTAGCTTTTTTCTTGCATTTCCTATGGTTTATTATTCAACATTTCCTTTGATTCCACAAGTCAGTACATTTCACCTTTTCCTAAGCTAGTTTGAGTTCAGTTTCTGTCAAGTTGTGTTTTCTGTGTTCACATTTTACCTCTTTTTTAATGCATAAATTATTTTCAATAGTTAGAATCACAGCACAAATTGTTTTGAACTTTCCCCCAATTAATACATCTAATAATGATTTTTTTCTAAGTATTTTCTTCCCTTTTTTCTTTTAAACTGGCTTGTAACTGGTTTCATTACTCCAGGGAGTATCTTTTCCCTCTATAGGCAGTATCCTTACATAACACCCTTCCCTTATTGGGTACATTTGGTTCACAGTATTTGAAGGATAAAGATTCATTGACAAAGAGAATATAGATATGAGACAAGTATTCAGTTTTTAGAATGCTTAAAATTCTAGTTGTCTAATGCAGTCATTATTCACATTGGTGTGCTCTGTCCCCAGGGAAAGGTTGACTTTAGAGAGAAAACCAAATGTATGGTAGAGCGTTGTTGGAATTGGGGAGGGTAGGCACTTACTGATCTTGTCACAGAATTCAGAATATTGAAAGAGCATGGACTTTGGAGTTCAAATAAAACTAAATACAAATCTCAACTCTGCCAGTTGTGACCTAAGTTACATTAGTTACATTGTTTGACTCCTTGGTCCAAATGGGGATAAAAATACCAATTTTATGCCTCTGTTATAAAGATGAAATGAAGAACTGTTACCTAGATTTTCTTTAAAGTATGCTCAACACCCAAAGAAAACTGCCGATTCTTCTTCCCTTTTTTTTTTTAAAATAAATTTATTAATTTTTTTTTTCTTTTTCTTTTTAGGGCTGCACCTATAGCACAAAGAAGTTCCCAGGCCAGGGATCAAATAGGAACTATAGCTGCCAGCCTACATCACAGCCACAGCAACATGGGATCCAAGCCTTGTATGCAACCTACACCACAGCTCCTGGCAACGCCAGATCCCCTACCCACTGAGCGAGGCCAGGGATTGAATCTGCATCTTCATGAATACTAGTCGGCTTCATTTCCACTGTGCCTCAACAGGAACTCCCTCTTCTTTATTCTTAGATACCTTCTTTTCCATTATTGCTTGTCTGATCCAGCAGGATCACCATGTATTTCTTCTTGGACCCTGTCAGCTTTCCTCCTCTGCTTCTGCATCCTTTCTGTGGTGATTATGTCCAGTCTTCGTCCCTGTGGAAGACCTCCTCCCAGTTGCTAGATGGGACTTCCTTTTGTTCATTAGCATCTCTCACTGTGTCAGCAACCATAGCCCAAATTTCTTCTCTTGCCTTTTCCTTTTTCTTTTGTTTTGCTTCATTTTATTTACTATAGCAACACACATGAGTTACTTCTCTGTCTCTTCTCCACAAATGGGACCCTGTATTTAAGCTGTGCAGTACGGTGATTCGATATACATATATATATAGTGAAGTGATTAATATAGTCCAACTAATTAACATATCATCTCCACCATAGTTGCCATTTTTGTGTATGTGATGAATGCACCTGAGATCTACTCTCTTAGCCTCTTTCCAGTGTTCAAGGCAGTATTAGTATAGTCACCTGTATGTATTTTCAATAGATGATTTGTTAGGGAAAACATTTCAATGATGTGGATCTTCAAAAGATTATGTTAGTATCAGATGTCAGGCAGGTCTTCTCCTTTCCACTTTATTTTTCCACCAGTGAAGGAAATTGTTAGAAACTTGATGGTGGCATAACTGATTGAAGATTTACTAGCGCAAGCACTGCTTACTGGCTTAGACCCTGACAATAAATGTGTAGTTTGTGCTATTATAAACACTTGTTCTGTATTTAAAATGTCATTACTTACACTATTTTTTAAAAATGCCATCATGGGTTGATTGCAACAAAGCCCAGAAAATACCACTAGTACTTCTGATAATTTTCCCAATTATATAGTTGAATTGTAATTATATAACTTGGATTTATTTGTGAGTAGCATTAAAACTTCACATAATTGAGAGTCTTATATGTAGATCATTATTCCTTTCTGTCGTGGGTTCAGAGACTCTACTCTGATGCTTTTAATTGTATGACCATCCTGTTGAGATTGTCTACTAGTGAAAATGGAAATTTAATTTTTATGAGGTTTATATGTGTTTTGAAGCAAATTAAAATTACAGCAGTTTGGATTGTAGATTTAATTTGTATTTTCTGACAGGAAGGGAACTGTTAAGTTTTAAAATGTGATTTGGTTTGAACAAACTCTGCTAATTAAATTTATTCTTGAGGA
This sequence comes from Phacochoerus africanus, assembly GCF_016906955.1. Lineage (NCBI taxonomy): Eukaryota > Metazoa > Chordata > Mammalia > Artiodactyla > Suidae > Phacochoerus > Phacochoerus africanus. The sequence continues at coordinate 34,653,096 of NC_062545.1, forward strand.
CACTATTGGTAGAAAAAATATAGATGGAGATAACTTTTCATTGCCTCTTTCCGCATTTTGAAATACCTCAATATTTTAACATTTTGTTCTTTAAATAGAACATTAACAGAAAGGCATTTACAAATGACTTATTTGCATTTTAAAAGTTTACAAAGGATTACTCAGGAAATATTTTCTTCCCTAGTTTACTTCTGACCCTGGGAACAAATAGTGTTATCATTTGATAACTGTCTCAACAACTGTCTTCACAGATTCAGTCTTCAATTTGTTGAAGCTAGTATTAGATTGTTTAACTTGTTAAAACTTGGAGACAGATGTCTGTTGATGGTTAACAATTCACTTGATAATGTAAGTTAAGATTATAAATTGGATTTAAAGTAACCTGTCAAAAGCATTATTTTTAAAGAAGATTTAGATTATGATTTTACTCTTGGGAGTTTAAATGTTGCTAAGCATTTACTGTTAAGATTTCTGTTAAAGGAAGTAGAAAGGAGAATTAGTGGAACTGAAACCCACCATTCTTGGGAAAATCAAGCTTTGGTAAAAGAGTCCTGCCCATTAAACCTGTTTTAGACTGTCTTGGAAATATTTGAAGTCCAAGGATGATAAATAAGCCCATGAATACCACTTGAGAAAAGCCAGCTCTTGTTTTCTTTGTTTGGTTTGATGGGATTTGATAAATATGGCCATTGTAACGTGTGCATTTCTAGGATTCATCAGTTACTATGTTTGAAGGACACTTTGGTCCGTTGTCAGCATATGTTTCTGAGGAATCAGGGGGCACTGGGGATCTATAACAGAACCATGAAGAGGGGAAAATAAATTGAAAAGGAAATGACTGACCCTGGAAATTACCAGGACATCCTGCCCAGGATGTCATTACCAAATCTGTGTTCCGTTACTTTTATAAAAAGATAAAATCTATACACACCAGAGGACAATGGCAGACTGGGACATAATTGGCCTATGACGATAAAGAACATTTCATATCGCATCGACCTAGTACTTTTAATTAGAGTTTCAGTTTAATTACAGTATAATTTTCAACTAGTTGTTGGCACTGTCTGATGATAGGCTATAGATTTTACTTAAGACTTCACATCATGTAATAACCATGGTTGCATGCAAAGTGACATTGAATGCACAGCACAGTGTCCATGAGCTGGACCTTAGGGAAATGTGTAGCTTCCTTTACTACATTAGATTTCCATTACTATGTTGTTTTCTATTCCCTTGTTCATCTGTATGAGTCAATAGTTACTCAGAATAGAGTCAGGCTCAATATTACTGCATTTAAACTATACTCATTCATAATATATGAGAAAAAGAAGATGAGAAGGAAAAGGAAATGAAAAATCAGAATTATATTATTTTTGAATTATATTACTTTTATGAAAGACAGGCAGCTTTTTTTTTTTTTTAAACACCCAGAGTAGCAGAAAATAAGATGTAAAAGTCAATAGGATATAATATGTTGGCAGGAAAAATCTCTCTTGATAATGTGGTGTATTGCTTAAGCATTTAAAGATGAATACAGGGAGTTCCCATCGTGGCGCAGTGGTTAACGAATCCGACTAGGAACCATGAGGTTGCGGGTTCGGTCCCTGTCCTTGCTCAGTGGGTGAACGATCCGGCGTTGCCATGAGCTGTGGTGTAGGTTGCAGACGTGGCTCGGATCCCGCGTTGCTGTGGCTCTGGCATAGGCCGGCGGCTACAGCTCCGATTGGACCCCTAGCCTGGGAACCTCCATATGCCGTGCAGGAGTGGCCCTAGAAATAGCAAAAAGACAAAAAGACAAAAAAAAAGAATACATAGAAAAATTACTGGGCCTAGTGTTGGTGGTATTACTGTACTATTAAGAGCCCATGTCTAAACACTTAATCATTAGATATTCAGATTAGTAAAGTTTTATTTTATCAATAATCCTGTGTCTAAGGAAGGTAGCATCAAGTGTCAAGTTGGCTCAGCTAGGAGGAAGGTGTTGTGTTGATGCATCCAATGGTTTTATGAGCAGGATACCACCTGGCTCCTCCTTGGTCTGACTTCATTTGTTGTTGTCTGGTATAATGAGAACTCGTCATTGGCTTAATGCCTTTACTTGTAAGAGACAGATGCTATCTGATCCCTCCTGTCAGAATAATTCCCAGAATAAGCCATTCAACCAAGAACAATTGGTGTCTTGTGGGTTGCAAACAGTAGGGGATTTTCTGTATTCTCTCGCACCTTGCCTTTTCTGTTTGTGTTTGTCCCCCGGTAGCAGAAACTGTTCACTGACTGACTAAATGAAGGGGCACACCAGTGGCTTTTGAGAAGATAACTGCTTTTCTGTGATTTGGCTATTCTTTATTACTGTGATGTAACCAACTCAGTATCCGAAAATGTCCACATGGCCAGTATACTTTTAGCATTTCTGTTGAGCCTATCTCCTTCATGTGTTTCTATATGTCTCTTCTGATATATACATTTTATTTTAAATGGGTCTCTATTTTTGTCCTCCTTTTCTTTCTCCACTCCTTCTGCTCTCATTTCTCATCCTGTGATCACGTATCATTCACAATCAGGACTTTCTTTTGGTCTGTCTTCATTTCAGAGTAGTTAAAGCCATGCGTTGTGGCTGAAAACAAACACAGCACAGTGTAATGTGAATGAGACAAGGAATATGTTTTCACTTGCACTTGTAGGCTGGAGTGGCTATTATAGATCTGGATATTTCACTTGTTGCTTCACTTTTTTGTTCAACATTATCCAGCACAGGTCTCCCTAGAGCTTTCAGTTACTTGGAGTGAGGATTAAAAACAGGCAAACAATGAAGTTCCTGCTGGGGCGCAGTGGGATCGCGGAGTCTCTACCGTGTCTGGATGAAGGTTCCATCCTTGGCCTGGCGCAGTGGGTTAAGGATCTGGCGTTGCCACAGCTGCCACATTGTGGCTGGAATCTGATCCCTGGCCTGGGAACTCCATATTCCATGGGACAGCCAGAAAGGAAAAAAACAAAAAACAGGCAAACAAACATATAAGAAACTCTGTAAACTGCTAATAGGAATTCATGCTTGAAATCCAGGCAGCAAGATTTATTTATTCATTTATTTGTATATTTTATATTTATTTTTTGGACCGTGATTCAATTATAACGAAATTATATTCTGAGAAGAAAATGCACAGCAGCCAGATGGTTCATTTTAGAACAACTCTTGAATTAGTTAAGAAGCCTTTTTTGAGCTCTTGTCTTCTGTAAAATAGTGTCCTACCTAGTCCTGGAAGAGGTAAAAGACCTGCAAGACCCAGTTCCTTTAAGCATGTAAATCTTGTTAGAGACTCTTGAAATGTCTGTTTATAAAAATTCTTGGTAGAAACAGAGATAGCTCACACTAAATTATCAATACTACAGTTTAAAACAAAAGAGCTGAAAGGATGTAATGTGATCAGAGTATGTATAAGGTAACTGAGGAATGATGATTGAATCTGGTCAAGAAAGGAGATAGAAATGGAGGAGAAAAAGATGTGAAAAGATTCTTTTTTTTTTTTTTTTTGGCTATGGCATATGGAAATTCCCTGGCTAGGGGTCGAATCGGTGCTGTAGCTGCCAGCCTACACCACAGCCACAGCAACACTGGATCCTCAACCCACCCGCATCCTCTGGATGTTAGTCTGGCTTGTTAGCTGAGCCACAACAGGAGTTTTCAGGATTTCGTAATAAAGGGACCCTGATGTCACCATCTTTGCAATACAGTGCTGCAGATGTTGAATGGGGAAACAGCTAAATAATGAATTAGTTAATCACTTAAAAAGGGCGTCTTCACTCATTCATCTTATGTCAGCCAACCATCTCAAGGTCTAGACTGGTTAGTGTCTTGGCGATTGTTGTAGGTCATAAGCATCCAACATTATAAAGCAATACAAATACAAAACATTTTGTATGCAAAAATTTAAAAAGATAAAGGATTTTATGTTCTAAATCTTGGCAAAATCACTGGCATTTGAGAGAAGGTAAGTGGCTGGTTAACAGTTGAACTTAAGTAATTGGCTGTATATTTAGTTTAAATAGTAGGATAAAATTAAAGAATATGTATGAGATGATGGAAATGCATTTTCAAAATTACTTCAAAGGATAAGGTGTAATTATGGCTTTTATATAATTTTTTTTTGCTCTTTTATTTTTTTATTTTTATTTTTGTCTTTTCTAGGGCTGCATGTGCGGCATATGGAGATTCCCATGGTAGGGGTCTAATCGGAGCTGTAGCCACCAGCCTACGCCACAGCCACAGCAGTGGGGATCCAAGCTGAGCTGTGTCTGCGACCTACACTACAGCTCACAGCAACGCTGGATCCTTAACCCACTGAGCAAGGCTGGGGATCAAACCTGCAACCTCATGGTTCCTAGTAGGATTCGTTAACCACTGAGCCACAACAGGAACTCCTTTTTTGGCTCTTTTAAATTGGAAATACAAGCCAATTTGAGTCCCACATTTGTCTTAAAACTGTTGTCAAGACTCATCCATGGGTTAAAAGTAGAAGACTGTCTTTGCAGTCTGACCCAGGAGTGGGGTTAAAAGTTATGTGGGTGTAGATGTGACAGAAAGACTGACTTTGAGAAGAGAGCTATAAAGATAGGTAATGAGAGATGAGTTTGGAGACTCAATGGAAGTATTTTTAAGGGCTTGAGTGGACCAGTGTAAGATTTTAGGCCTTGTACAAGATGATGGATACATTAAGACTCAGAATTGGTCTTGGTCATGGTGGCTGATGTGATATTGAGAAATGTCCTGCCACAGTGGGTAGAATGTTGGACTGGAAGTCATGAACCCTGTGTTCCATAGCCTTACCTCCATCTCCAGACTGGATATGTAAACATGAGGAAGTTACTGCACCTCTTTGAGCCTTTGTTTTTCATTAGGAAAATAAGAGTGTTAGACAGATCTGTCAGCATCCTTATGTGGTAAAGGTTATTCTGAAAATTCAGTGTAGTAGAAGAAAGTGAAGATGAGTGGATGAGCTAGAGCCTTATTGTTAATTCATGGGTCAGGAATAAGGGCTTGGGCTGGAATGACATTTCAGAATGAAGAGGAAAGCAGAAATCAGGGAACTGTGGTAGAGGTAGAAATGGCAGAGTTTGCAGGCAGGTTGAAGGTTGAGGGCGAAAAAGAGGGAAAGAGTCAAAAATAACTTTACATGTTGGAGCCTCAGGGATTGGGAATGAGTGAGCATTGTTGACAGTTACGGGGAAATTTGCGAACACTTGCTTATTGTTGCGGGAAGAAGATGAGCTCAGATTTTTACATGTCAAATTTTCGATGACATCTGAGTGAGATGTCCTGCAGGCATCTGGAAAGTACCAGAGTGAAAGGAATGAGAGAGGTCAGGCCTGGCGATGGCTCCTGGGTGTCAGGCACAGACTGTCTTTAGAACTGCAAGTAAATGAGCTCATTGAGGAAGGAGTAGGAAGAAAAACAGCACAGGCCTAAGGTTGGAGGGAGGCTGCGGGAAAATCCTTCATAGGGCTTATAGGCAATGGTATGGAGGTTAAGGTCAAAAACAAGTTAAAGAAATGGGAGAGGCCAAGGGGACCCCAGATTGAGGAAGCTGCTGACTTTGGTTTTGAGTTAGTAGGTGATCTTGGGTAGTGTCCTAGTATTATTTCCAGAATATTAATGTGTAAGAGAAAATTTTATGGAAGAAGTACAAATTATAAGAATAGACTCCCTATTTTAACCACAAGACAGGATGTAAAAGTTCTAATATGTAGGAAACTAAATAGAATTAGGTAAAATGCAGGACACTCAATTTCGTGCGCCAAGAGAAAAGAAAAATGTTTCTCCCCCTTTGAAGTCTGTCTTCACTGAGCAATTAACAATGCTTTCTAATTATTTCTTTTGCAAATCCTACATAAACGGTACTACTCTTTCCCCAAACAAAGCATATCCCTTGCAGGAAGGCAGAGAGGGAAAAACCTATGTGTGACATCTCCTCTTCAGGGATGTCTGAGATTAAAAATATACCCCCTCCCAATCTGTTTACTGCAGAGAGGCCCTGGGCCAGCTTTGTTTGATCATCCCCATCAGTAAACACTATGTGTGAGTCTAGGTGGATTTTGTTACAGTGGAATTTGGACAGTGGGATTGAGTCAATACAGGACTTTATGAGGCTGTTGAGTTTGTAAATAAGAACTTGAAGCAGGACGTAGAGTGGGTAACTTCTACCCAAGGATGGCTAAGATTACTGTCTCCTTCCCCCCAGCTAATTTTCAGTGTCATTGATCATTTCAGAAGTAAAATGCAGGTTTTTTTTTTTTCTTTTTCTTTTTCATTTGTGACATCTAGTTTCAGTAACTTCGCACTGGAACCATGTAGTTTTGTTGAGGCTGGGGAAGTAAAGCACTAGTGAATATTTGGACTAGTGAACACAGCACTACCATTGTAGCAGGACCTGAAGTCTTCTGGATCTTGGACAGCCTAGTCCCTGGGCGGTTTTTTGTCAGGTCTCCTCTGATCAGTGTTTGCTAAGGCTTTACCCCAGCCTCAGACCCACTCCTTTTACCCACTGAGAACGGGAAAGAACGGGAACCCCACTACCTTGGGTGACGAAGATTAAGCCGAGAGGATGGTGAAAGTTGGGGTGATGTGGAACCGAATGCTCAACTCATCTGTTAATCCAGGGAGGAAAAGTGCTAGTAGGGAACAGCTACCGAATTTTGTGTCTTAGGAATTTTAGTCCTAACGCTATATCTTATCCTACAACTGAATGCATGTCTAATTTGCCTACACATTAACAAAACTTTAAAATTTACTAATTTTTCTTCTAGCTCCAATACTTCCTTTCTTTGGCTTGGGTAGAACTATGAGAATGTTCTGCCAAGTAACAGGAACCCAGGCACAATTATCTTTCCTTTTGCTGAAAAGCGAACAAACAAAACCCACGTGTATTTGAGATCATCTTTCTTTTAGAGTGGCAAAAACTTTGGAAAAACACAAAATGGCAGAATTCCCTTGTGATGCAGCAGGCTAAGGATCTGGCCTTGTCACTGCAGCAGCCCAGGTTGTTGCTGTGGTGTGAGTTTGATTCCTAGCTTGGGAACTTCTGCATGCCACAGGTATGACCAAACGAACAATCACACGGAAAAACCATGCACACACAAAAGGGCCTGTATTCTTGTTTTGCAGCATGATTTTGTTTGCTTTTGTTAGGATAAAGGTCATATTAGGTTCCACTGAAAACATGTATTCCACTTTCCAGAGGAGATAGGTGATCAAAGGCACACGAGAGCAGTCCCAGCATAAGTGAGTAGTAGTACTTCAGATATGAGGCAGTTCACAGGGAGGGAGAACAAGCCACCACAAGCATCTGCCTCCTACCGGTGGATGCATCCCTTTGCAGTCACCAGGGCTCAGACACAGTGATGGCTCTGGACAGGATCCAGTGCGGAGAGAAGAGGGAAGTTCTTAAGTGTATGCTGACATTGCTGTCAGAAGACAAAGGCCTGGGGAGGAAAGATGCAGGCAAGAATGGAAGGAACCCATGAACTATATAAGCACAATTGTGCCAGTTCTTAAGTTCTTAAACTCTTTGATCTTTGTTTTCCTCTTTTTCATGGAGCATTGAAATCAAAACAATGTCTTCAAAGATGGCCTACATTCATTAATTCCAAGTAGGAATGCCTTGCCTCTTTTTTCAGTTAGTTTTATTTAAAGAGCATCTGCACATCTGCCCTAAGTTAGGTGATGCTTAAACATCCCTTTCCTTGTTGCGCCTCATTCTTTTCCCTAATGTAATGGTAGTAGCAGTGGCATATGGAGAATGATGGCAGGGAGTGGAGCTATTAATGCCTCACAGAGTTACGCTGTGCCTACACAGAGAGGCCTGTGAAAAGTGGGTGGTTTGAATAAGAACTTTATTATCAACTTTGCTGTATTCTTAATGGAGGAAAAATGTATTTAGTTTGTACATTTCAATATGTTCTGTATGTGTTGTTTACATCACAAACATCAACTGCTTTTTTATACAAAAGAAGTTTTTTTCCCCTCTGAGTGTTTTAGAAAGAACAAGGTAAGCATGGCCTTTCTTTTTTTTTTTTTTTTTCTTAAGTGCCTTTAAATAATATTAGTTGAGTTATGGTGGTTATTCCTCTTGAAATTTGGCTTTTAGACTTTATGGGTTGTAAAAAAAGAGATTGCAGCTTCCTGGTAGATGTTGAATGTAACCATGAAAAGAATGGTGCTACCTTTTTTTCTCTCTCTGGCTACAATATATCTCCTAGAGATTCCCCAATGTAACTGTGTGTGTTTTTTAAAATAGCATTTGTTAGCTTTCTGAAATAAAATTGGCTTGCTTTATTTGTCTGTCAATAAATGTGTTACTTTTTTTTTTTAACATTTAATTCGGGGTAATTACACACCAAAATGGGTAAACATTTTTATTCCGTGTGGCTTTCTTGATTGTTTTACTTATTTGTAAAATTTGGAAATCACATTTTAACTTTTTATTATCTCCTATTAAGTGCTTAGAAAACTAAATATATGGAAGCATCATTATTTTACAGACTGATGGTAACTAAAACCTAGTCAAATTTGATTTTTAAAAAAGTTTCAAATTGATTTTTTTAAAAAGGCAGTTTAGAAAGAATCCATGTTTGTTGACAGTTGTCTTCTAGAACTTAATATCACATCATCTAATGTTCCTCAGTAATTATTTGTGGGTTTCCAGTACTTAAATAAGAAAGATAAACCTGCAAAATATACAGTGATTTTGTTAAATCAAAATGAAATTATGTATTTTTTTTTAGCATGAATGAAAATAAATTATTTAGGAAGTCCACCAAATCATAGCAAAGAGAGTTCCCGTCGTGCCTCAGTGGTTAGCGAATCCGACTAGGAACCATGAGGTTGTGGGTTCGATCCCTGCCCTTGCTCAGTGCGTTAAGGATCCGCCGTTGCCGTGAGCTGTGGTGTAGGTTGCAGATGTGGCTCAGATCCCGCCTTGCTGTGGCTGTGGCGTAGGCCGGTGGCTATAGCTCTGAGATTGGACCCCTAGCCTGGGAACCTCCATATGCCATGGAAACGGCCCCAGAAAAGGCAAAAAAAAAAAAAAAGACCAAAAAAACAAAACAAAACAAAACTGAATATGCATATTTTATACACTTCTGAAGCCAAACCTGCTTTATTAAAATAACTTAGTGATTCTCTAGAATTTATGCATATTTTATCCTAAGATTAACACCTTACTTACCTAGTTTCGGATATGTTGACCTCCCACAAGAAAGAAGCTCAACACACAGCATATGCTGGACGTATTCATAACCAGGCTACTATGTGAGATTTTTTGAGGGTTTATTTACCTGACCCTGATACAAACAAGACTGCCTCTTGATACGACAAGAGATGATGCTAGTGAGCCCAAGGATTGCCATGGGGAGGTATAGTTTGGGGCAGTGGAATTAGATCTGCATTATGAGGCCCTCTTTGGGGAATTACAGAATGGAATAATGAATGAAACGTGACAGAAAAACCGGTGTTCAGCAAATATCTGTTCTCATCTTTTGTGAAAAAGACTTGGACTTTCGAAACCAGTGTTAACTTTGAAGAACTGATGCAATGCTGAGGGAACAACTTTAATAGAAGTATAAAATATAGGATGGAATACTTAACATTGAACATGGTACTAGGATGTGGCTGTACACCTCTTTTATTAGAAAGTGCCATCTGTTTTTTTTTTTTTCCCTCTAAAATAATGTCAAAATGTTTTTCTCATCAGTGAAATAAAATTGACTCTCAATCAAAATGGAATCCCAGATCAGTCCTTAACCTCTATGCTTCAGATCTGCTTAAGGCAACAACCTTAGGAGGGTATCAACATTTTTAAGTGCAGCTGTATTATTTGCTCTCAAACATGCTTCATACCAATCCTTGAGAGTTCCAATTACCCATCTGTTTCTTCCTCTTTCCTTCCTAACACCCAAACCTCTACTGTCTCTTTAAAATTTTGCATACCTGCATCTCCTGCCCATTCCCGTATCACTGTAGCTAAGACCCTCAGAGTCTCTTTCCTGGACTATTGCAGCAGTCGTCTTATCTGCTCTCCTGCCTTGGCTGCAGATTTGACCTCCTCTAACCACTATCTTTCACTGTGCTCTCAAAGTGATTTGTCTGATGGAAAAATTTGATCGTGTGAGCCCCGTCTTAAATGTTCACTGCTTCTCTATGGCCAAAGGAATATAGCTTTAGCTCTTAAATCGTTTCTATGTATGAGGCACTCTTTAAATATATGATCTTGTATAATCCTCACAGCAAGTAAATGAGGTACTTACTAACCCTCATTATCTCCGTTTTACAAATGAGGAAACAGACATGGAGTTTAAGTACCTGGCCCAAGGTCACAGAGCTGATAATGAAAGGGCGTGAATTTGGCTCAGGGAGCCTGTCTCTAGACCTACTGTCTGTAAACACTGTGCTGTGATGCTGCTAACTTCTTAGCTTCTTGTAAAGGCAGGGTTTGCAATCCAAGGTGAACAGAGAGAAGATGTACTCATTTTATATCACCCCATACCTGTGTACGTGGCCTGCCCTGCCACTTCTTATTAAGATAATTGTTTTAAGTTTTACAGTATAAAATTAGGGTTGAAAGGCAGTGGATCTTGGTCTGTGAGCTGGTATTTCAAAAGTACTAGTGGTTCTTAAAATGTTAGGTACATCGTATGGCTTCAGTATTAGTTGAGTCATTAGGCGTTTTTTTTTTAGATGTATTTTGTAACCTTTATACATGCTCTTCTCCTTTTAGAGGTTCTTTTTCTGTCCTTGTGTAGTTTACAGTTTAGGGCGTACATTTTGCTCTAGAGAAAAATATAATGACACTGAGTCTTGGTATGAAGATACCTCACTCCAGCCTGAGGCAATCATAAGTTTTTAGTTGTTGCAGCAGTTCAGAAAACTTACATGGTGATAGACAGAGCCATTGAAAGCTTTCTGTCTTAAAGTTTGATTTGAGAAAAGGAATACACAGATACAAATATACAGCCTCATTTTACCAACTCCCTACTATTCTTTCAGTTCGATTTATTCTAAGCATTTATTCTGTCTTCTGAGGTCATTGATTTTCCTTCTACTGTTGACTAGGTTACAATGATTATCTTTTTCATTGAAAAATGTGTTGTTTCCTGGTTATAGTTCAGACCTTTGTGAATGACTCTGAACAAGTCATTTTCTAATGTATCTTCCACATGAGAACCTTTCATCTATTTGATGACAGCCATAATGCCCCCATGTGTCACTTCTCCTTTAAATAATGTTCAGGTTCCTTCCACAACATGACTTGCAAGTTTTTTTTTTGTCATCATGGTCCCACTTTGACTTAAAAGACCCAAGTATATAATAAGTAGGTATAGTTTAGTGTCACCTAGAGTATCAGTGGTGGGTATCTTAAAAAGAACCTAGTTCTTCATCCCCATTAGGGCCTAATTGTGTCCTCCCCTCCATCCCCCTCAAATTCATTTGTTGAAGTTCTGACTCTCAATACTCAGAATGTGACTGTATTTGGAGATATAATCCGTAAAGAGGTACTAAGGTAAAATGAGGTTATATGAGTGGGCCCTAATCCAGTGCAACTGGTAGCCTCGCAAGAAGAGGTTAGGACTCAGACAAGTATAGAGGACTTGTGAGGACACAGTGAGAAAGTGGCTGTCTGTCAGCCAAGGAGAGAAGTCTCTTGAGAAATCAAATCTGCCAACACCTTGATCTTGGACTTCTACCACGAAAATGGTGAGAAAATAAATTTGTTTTTTCAGCCACCTAGCCTGTGGTATTTTGTTATGGCAGCCTTAATAAACTAATATAGTCCCTAACCTTTGTGCTCCAATTGCTCAAACTCAAGACAGTGGTTACTGAATCTTGTGTCCCTTGTAGATTATGTGAAAAGGAATGACTTTATGGGCAGACTCACAGTAGAGATTATGCAAACTATTAGGTTTTGTTTTTGTCTATTTTGTCTTGGATGTCTCTCTTCTACTTTGTACTGCAGAAATGAATGTTCATTTTTGAGCAAAACAGTGGAAGTTAAAAAATACAGCTTTTAAATACATCTGGTAGCTTCACAGGATAGGTTTTGTATGATATCATAAGAACATAAAATTACATTTGTAGTGTTTTGACAATGAGTGCATTATGTGGATCTCATCCTGAGGAAACACCAGATAATTCCAAAGAGAGAAATATTCTAAAAAATACCTGACTCGTCTTTTTCAAAGTGACAATGCTATGAAAGACAAAAAAAGGCTGAAGAATTGTTCTGAGTTAAAGGAGACTGAGAGATATGAACATTAAATACAATGTATGGTTCTGGATTTAGTCCTAGGCTGGGAAATATAGGTAAAAAGTCATTATTGAGAATATTGACAATAGAATATGAATTGTACCAGGGATCAGAAAAACTCTTTTCTCTAATGGGCCAAACAGTAAATTTTTTTAGGCTTTGCAATCCTTCATCTGTCTTGCAACAATTACCCAACTTTGCTGTTCACATTGTGCCATGGACAAAACAGAAGAGGATGGGCATGTCTGTGTCCCATTGAAATGTTCGTTCTTTCTTTCTTTCTTTCTTTCTTTCTTTCTTTCTTTCTTTCTTTCTTTCTTTCTTTCTTTCTTTCTTTTTTTTTTTTTTGTCTTTTGCCTTTTTTAGGGCTGCACTCGAGGCATATGGAGGTTCGCAGGCTAGGGGTCTAATTGGAGCTGTAGCCCCCGGCCTACACCAGAACCACAGCAACACAGGATCCAAGCAACGTCTGTGACCTACACCACAGCTCACGGCAACACTGGATCCTTAACCCACTGAGCAAGGGCAGGGATCAAACCCACAACCTCATGGTTCCTAGTCGGATTCGTTTTAACCACTGAGCCACGACGGGAACTCTGAAATTTTATTTTCAAAGTCACTTGGCAGGTCAGCTTTGGCCCAAGAGTTTGCTGAACCCTTCGTTATGTAAACGTGTTGTAGCAATGATAAAGTTTTTATATGTGATTACAATATTGTGGTTGTGTGACAGAATATTCTTCTGGTTTGAAAATATAGGCCATGGACACACTGGGGGTTAAGTGCGTATTGTATGCCACCTGCTGTCAAATTGTTTAGGAAGCGTAAATCAATTATATAGCATTATACAGAATAAATGTTAAAAAAATATATGGAAAGAGAAAACAAATATGACAAATTGTCAAAAATTGGTAAATTTAGTTAGAAAGGCTTTACAGGAGTTGGTTTATTATCCTCACAACTTTTATGTAAGTTTGAAATTATTCCCAAATACGAAGATAAAAGCAAATTAACAGAGTTCCTGATACTTAAAGAGGGAGGGGAGCAAAAAACAAAAGTAGCTGTCACAACACACGTGCAAACACACACACACACATGCACGCACTTGCTGCATTTGGCTTCATTGCACCATCTGTGACATACTGAATCATGTGAATAAACAGAAACCACAAAACCATGCTTCTGGGGGACTATTCAAATGAAAGGCAGAATTCATGAGAGAGGAAAACAAAGAACAGAATTAAGAACAAAGGCTCAGCAGAACCTCCTGATCTCACTCGCCTTTTGTTCTCTCTTGAGGGACAAAGCCTTGGAGATGTGGAGGTGTTTCTGTTTTTGCACCGTCTTCCTTGTGCCCCTCCCAGTCTCGGTCTCACTCTCTGGCTCTCCCTCCCCGCCTCCACCTTCTTGTCTCTGTTGGCCTGTCTTTCATCTCCTTCTCTTCCTCTGCTTTCACTTCTCTTTCATAAGTAACACACGGATTTGCTTCTGACATAGTCTTATACATTAACTCTATTAAAATCACTGCAGAGAAACCATAATTAGCACAACTATGTTCAAAGCATTTGAAACCCAGCCCCCAAACTGCACAATGAAAATATCTAATGTTAGCCTCACACACACTCACGTATACCTGCTGGACCTCTAGCTTGTGATTAAAAATAGGAAGGGATATGGTTCAGCTGTGAGTCCATTAGCCTGGTCCATTTCACAGTCAGCCACTTTTTCCTTATTGATTGGCCTGCTTTTGGGGTGCGTGTGCATATGTGTGTGTGTGTGTGTGTGTGTTTTGGAGGCTATTTTGTATCTATTAAATACATTCCTGATTTCCATTTTTTCACTTTTTTGTAGTTGTTTCCCTTCAAGACCTCTTTTCGTCACTAATACCATCTCTATCAAATCTCTATTGCCCCATCTTCGCTTTGCCCCAAACTCTTTCAGACGGCTTTCCTTTTGTTTTGCCTGTAAAGTAGCGTTTATTTTATTTTTTAAAGGTGTAAATGTGATGATGTAACACATAACACACTTGTGAGATGACTATCACAATCAAGTTAATTAACACCTCCACCGTCTTACATACTTACCGTCTTTGCTGTGTGTGTGGCGATAGCACTTAGATCTCCTCTCAGCAAATTTCCAGTGTACAGTGTAGTATTGATAACTGTAATCATCATGTACACTAAATCCATAGAACTTTCTCATCTTACAAATGAAAAGTATGTTGTATCCTTTGACCAACTTCTTGCCCTTTCCTTCCTTCCCACCACCCCCATCTGTCCCTGGACACCACTCTCCTGCTCTTTGGTTCCATGAGTTTGACTTTTTTTTTCCAACCATCATTGTTTTTCTTCTGGAACAGGGTTGTCCTAGGCTTTTTTGCTCATCATCTATAATATCTAGAATCCTCTGCCAATTCATTTTTTTCCTGTTCATTTCCTGCCCCAAGTTTTGCTACCACATGTATTGAAAATCCAACATTTTTATTTGTTCAGTAAAATTTTACACATGCATAAAATCACATGGTTATCAGAAAACTGGATATTCTGAAAATACCTTTACAACTTGGCATCTTTATGATAGTGGTTGGGAAAATGTTGCATATATGTACTCGTTGAATGTTTTCAACCACTGGCCTCAATTGTCAGTTACTCTCAGGCATACTAAATTCATTTAAAGCCAAGAGAACATTCTTGCATAAAATTTGTTTTTATTTTTAAACTTTTGTAATACTATTCCTGGGCCAGAGATCAAATCAGGGCTGCAGCTGGGGCCTGTACCACAGCCATGGCAGCACTGGATCTGAGCCCCATCTGTGATCTATACCGCAGCTTGCAGCAACACCGGATCCTTAACCCACTGGGTGAAGCCAGGGATCCAACCCCCATCCTCATAGAGACAATGTTGGATCCTTAACCTGCCTAGCCACAGTGGGAACTCCTAAAACTTGTTTTTAAATGATGTCCTTCACTGATATTTGTTAAAGGCACTATCACATATTCTAATGATATTTTGACTCTCTAATCTGTTAAAGGAGACTTAAGTTAGTCTGTAATATAATGTGGCTTCAACTTTCCTTCTCTGATTTCTCATTTTGGTGGCATACTTTTTTTAAGAGAGAAAAAAAAAATACATGACACAGTTAAATGCAGTGGAAATGAGTAGTTTGTTTTTTTTTTAACTGTAGATATTAAGCAGTATAATTAGGACTTTAATAGTTTACAGGAAAGGCTTTTTAGCCATTAAAAAAATGTATTATTTCTTCTCTAGATATGTCCCTTATTGAACCTGGAAAGATCTGTATGTTAAGAATTGTTTAAAAGCAAAATTCTTTCATTGTATTGCTTTTTATTTTTTTGCCTCTTCTAAGATTAAAAAACAAAAAAAAGGTTGCCTGCAACTCTAACTGAACTACTGAACTTTTCTTTTATTTGAACTTGGTCTTTTTCAAAGATGAGTAAAGTGACATAGTAAAGCAAAGAAATTGTTACAGACCTAAAGTGGAAAATACTAGGTTATAATGAATAATTTTGTGAACTTACATCAGATTTCCTTTAACATGATTACTTTTGTTTTTTAAAAAATACTCATTAGAGGTTAACAAAATGATTTCACAGAAAAGAAAACAAGCTCAAACAATAATTCATAATTAGCATTTGTAAGACAGGGAAACAAAGAACTTTAGAGCTCAAAGGAAACTTGTAGAACATTCCATTAAACTCTATTTTATTAAAGATAAGGAAACAGAGGGCCAAGGAGAAGTTACTATTTTTTTTTTTTTTTTGGGGTGAGTTCTGAAGTAGACTATGAGTTTTTTGTTTGTTTGTTTGTTTTAAACTACTCGGGATGGCTAGTTTACTATTGTGCTTAGGAATAACACCATGTTTGGATATTTTGTTCCAAAGTTTTTATTATATTGGCTTTCTTTGGCTGCTGCAAAAAATTTCTATAAAGTTAGTGGCTTTAAATGACCAAAAATTTATTTATATTTCTGGAGGTCACAGGGCAGATGGATCTCACTGGGCTAAAATCAGGACAATTCTGGGATTCTTCTTTCTGGAAGCTTTAGGGTGGGATCCATTTCCTTGCCTTTTCCAGTATCTAGAGGCACCTGTCTTCCTTGGCTTATGGTCCTCTTTCTTTATCTTTAAATTCAGCATGGTTAGGCCAAGCCCTTACCACATTGCCATCTCCCTGCTTCTCTTCTTCTGCTTCCTCATCCATATTTAAGGACACTAATGATTACATTGGGTTTACTCAGATAATTCACGATAACCTCCTCATCTCAAAGTCAGCTGATTAGCAACCTTAATTCCATCTGCAAACTTAAATTCTTGTTTGTTGCATAATCTAATATATTCAGTTTCCAGAGACTAGGATATAGACACTTATGGGGGGGGGATTATTCTATCACAAGTGCTAATCTGAGTACTCATATTAACATAAACATTGACTAGAAGCACCAAAATGCTTATTTGTTTGGAGGCACAGATACAGACTTTCTTGATTAATTTTTCCTGTTTCTTCCCATGTCCTCAACTCTTATGTTAGAGCATCTCCTTAAAGCTACTTTAGGGTGTTAATAAATAACACCAGTATTTTGTTTATTGGATTTGAAGTGGTGTTCCAGGTCAGGATATAAATTATTTTGGAGGTATCTTCAGGTTATTGGAAGCTGAGCAAATCAGGCATGTTCTCTGTGTGTACATTCTCACCTTAATGATTTGTAACAGCAACTTCCCTTGGCATATCTCTGCAGCTAAGTATACAAGATAACCTTTTGTTTCTTGATAGATGGCTTAATATATGCTTTCTATCTAGATAAAATAAATGGAGGAAAACACTCATTTATAGTGGTCATTTCTATTTTTTCAAGGTGAGATACTGGTCTGGTTTTGTTAATCTTGCCGTGGATATTGTGATCTTATTTTTCTACAACTGTGAAAAGTACATTTTTCATGGCTTTCAACAAACTACCTTGTTTCAAAGTTGTGAGATTTATTTATCAAAAGGAACTTCTGTGAGGGCACTTACATTGTGTTGGTGAAATCAGATACATTGAGATTTTTTTTTTTTAAGATATTTAATGTGTATATTGAATTTCCTGAGCCTGAGGCAGTGTTTCTGTTTGGTGCACAGATTTTAAGGAAGTATTTCTGATTGGGATAGAAGCATTGCAACTTGAAAAAAGTTGGAGAAATCTTTTATTAAAGGAAAGTGATAAACGCTAATTAGGGGTAAGATAAGAGAAAATAAAACAGACTTAGTAGCAATCTGTTTCTTGGGGGCCAGGTGTGTGGACACGTCTATAAATGAATGGCCAGCAAGGAGGTTTGGATGCTGTCCACGAAAGTCATGGAAGTACTGATGGATTTGTTAGGAAATTCTTTTCTTTAAATCTATTCCAGAATCATTTTGTACTCATAACATTTTATATCAGAGATAATAGATTGAACAGCAATGTAAACTTGAGCACTGAAAAAATGAGTCAGTCTAAATAGAGACAAACTGCACTGCTTGAAAATAAACTTTATATGATAAAAAATGTCTGGTTGTGATATTGACAGGCAGTTAAATGAGGGTCCTAATAAACTCCTGCTGAAGGGTCTAGTTAACTGAAAGCTTGATATTCAAGATTTGTGTGATGCTGCCAGGCTGAAATTTGATTAAGATTGTATATGGGTAGTTCACATGTATTTAGCAAACAGAGGAATAGTATCTTATTAATAGGTATAGAAACTGAAAACTCCAAATTAGTTTGTCCTGATGACTCAATCACTAATAGAAAAAGACTCATCTTCATTACCAAGTAAGAATTCTCAAATTAGAAGTCTTTATTTGATAAATAAAGTGTCTACCAGTCACCAGATTGTTATGCTTGATGGTGGATGGAGGATACTGAATATAAGCAAATTTAATCCTTGACCACATGGAGTTTATCATCTAATGGGGAAGATACATAGATACATAGCATTAAGGTAGATACCTATGGGGATCTGGAAAAACTTCCCGCAGAAGGTGAGTTGGGATTTGAGGGATGAATAGAAAGTAATAAAGTGAAGAGAGAGGAATTGTAGGAGGGGGCAAAGCATTCAAGTTTGAGGGAACAACATTTATAAGACTGTGTGACTGAAGGTGCTGGAGTCCACAGTGTATGGAGTTGGAGAGTGTGTTGGGTGAGATGAAGATGATGAGGAAGATTAAGGATAGACAATAGGAAGTCATTCAAGGATTGTAAAAATAGTGATGATAAAATTAGATTTTGATTTCAGAAGATTATTTTAGCTACAGTGTAGAAAGCAGAATGGAAACAGGTAAGATTAGCACCGAAAACTGAGTTGATTGCTCTGTAGTGATCCAGGTGAGAGAATTTGGTAGTTTGGTTGTCTTGGAAGATATGGAAAGAGGGGAATGGATTTAAGAGAAAGTTAGAAGGTAAAATCCCAAGATTTAATGATGGATTGGATGGTGGGATGAGAGAGAAGGTGGAGTCAAGATTTTACCTGGGTTTTTCTGGGTAAATCTGGATGAGAGGCAGTATTACTTACTGAGAAAGGGAGCCCTGGAAGAGGACTGCATTTAAGGGTGAGGTCATAGGCTTGAGTTTGGATATGTTTGAAATGCCTTTGTGACAGACAAGTTGAGGGATCAATTAGGAAGTTGAGTATCTAGGTCTAGAGTGCAAAGGAAATGTTTGGATTATAGAATTTTATGAGACGTCTGTTGTAGCTTGTAACTGAAGATGTTTTTGATACTGGTAACAGATTCCAGCATTTAATGGTCAATGAGGGGATCGTGAATCTGCAAAGGAAACCTAGAGGTGGCCAAAAAAGTTGGAAGAATTAGTAGCTACACATCATGGCAACCAAGAATGTGAAGAGGAGGGAGTGGTCATCAGTATTAAATTCTGCTGAAACATCAAGAACAGTGAAGGATGTGTTGCATGGGTGATGTGAAGGTCACCCACAACTGTAGTCAAAGTGGAATCAATGGTGTGAACTGGCAAGATTTCTTAGGGGAATGGATACTTAAACTTAGCAGGGTGGTCATTTGCTATTTTATAGAATTTTCATCTGTTTGCAGGATTTATTTCCCCTTCTTTCTCCCCTTCCTCCATTTACCTTACCTTTTCAAAACCCAAATAGGATTTTTCATTGTTTACCGCACACTACTTGCCCTGCTATGACTATAACTTTCCTTTGTTCCTCTTGTTCAAAATATAATAGTAAAAGCTTCTTTTGTTATTTTTAGTATCTTTTAGGAGTCTTAGTCCATTCTCAGCTTTAGTCTCCTGGCATTATTTGAGGGTACATTTATTGATAATTATATTATAATTTTATTTTCTAAGTTTTATTTGAATTTTATGTATATTATGTATGTTAAATACCTTGGCTCAGAGAAAGTACTGAGTGAATTGCTTTTAAGTATACCTTACCTTTTCTAACTGATGGGTTTTAATCTCATATTCAGTTGTTTGTTTGTTAGAATGAGCCGTATTTTCTTTCCTCTGTACTCATAAAATCATTATTAGTTTTTTCCCATCCTGAATTAAAAATAACTTATTTTAAATTGTCTGTATATCTGACCATAGTTGCTATTCCTATTCCCTTCCCTAGTTATTAGGAAGGAACCTAATTCTCTCCCATGTTTCTAGTCACTTTGCATTTCAAAGATTTTCAAAAATTTAAAAAATTTCTAGTCATTTTATGCATTTCAAAGGCTTGAAATGCAACCACTGCCAGTTGTTACCCTAGGGCCAGTAAGAGTCTTGAACATTATGCATAGGAAACCCTTCAACTGTAATTGTTTAAAAAAATCTATTTTTTGGTATATTTGCCATTCTTGCCCATACTATTGTCTTTTTTAAATGTCAGGACTAACTTGCATGGCAGTTAGTATGGATTTCTAACACATGAATTAATAGGTAAGTTATTGTATATTGAGTATATTTTTCTTCTGGTTAGAATGCTTATATTTGTAATTATAGCATTGACACAAACTTGGAGGTAGATATTATGAAGACAGATTGAATCAAGTAAAGTGGCAATAGCTGCTATAAAAAAAAAAGTTACATTTCCCCTGAATCAAAATTGTCACGGCTTGCTTCCTGGGCAGACAACCAGTGTAGTCACAAAGGACCTCAAATTCAGAAGGCGGCACACACTTGGCATTTAAAATACTGTGATTGCTGTCTTAAAATTCATATTAATTTCATCTTTGATTTGGGTTTTGTAAACAGAGCCCCATGGCACAAAGAAGCAAGAGATTAAGGCTTGGACCCTCAGCTCACATGTGGTCCACTTCCCTTTGCCTCCCATCCTCTTGGGATGGGTTCTTGAACCCACATCCTCCTACCCCACACAGTCCAGTAATTCTTTCCTCTCTGTCCCTGAAGGGACCTTGGATGCTGGTATGGGGAGGATTGAATCTAGTGTATGCCTCCTACTTGTTGAGTTATAGTCCAAAGCTCTAGGCACCTCTGAGGGTCTGTCACCCCATGACTGCTACCGCACCCAAGAGACATTGAGGAGCCAATTAAAAAATATTATGACTGATTGAACACTGTGGAAGAAAGAAAGGTAAAAGATATGTTTCCTGGTTTTTGAACAAAGATCTCGCATGTTCATTTTGCTATGGTTAAATTGCGTTGTTGGCCTTGACAATTGTTAATAGTGAACTGGTGCCCAGAAACAAACTTTACTTTTACAGCTTACGTGGTTTCCAAATGAGATAGGTTGGGAGGGGTGTGGGGGGATGTGCTGGGGGTTTGGGATAGAAATGGTGTAAGATTGGGTTGTGATGATCATCGTACAACTATAAATGTAATAAAATGCATTGAGTAATTTAAAAGGAGAAAAGAAAAAACAACTTATTGACTGTATTATAGTATTAGAAATAAGGTAAAATATTTTCAAAATTTTTAGTTTTTTCGAAACATGGTATATGAAAGGATTCGGTTGTACTTAGAACTCAAATATTTATAATAATTGTCTTTTTACAGGTCATCAATGTGCATTTCATTTGATAAACCCTCACAATAAACAGAAGGAATTTGAATTTAACATATATTTTTTTCACAATTAATAACAAATATTATATAATTATGTTTACCTGTTATTGAAAAATAAGCTGCTTAATAGTATCCGTTTAATAAAAAGTCTTTTTCACAATCTTTTTAAGATTGTAGTCGCACTTCATGACAGTATTGGGAGACTTATTTTAAGTTGAGCACGATCATTCACTACCTTTCCCTGGCCCCCATTGTGCATTTCAGCCATTCTTTCACCTTCTCTTCACTTAAGTTACCAAACTATTTTTGTTGGAAAATATAAATTTTATTTATTTTACTGAAGGTTATGTTTGCTTTGCACCTGGCCTTTCAATACATGAGAGTTAGTGTAGAGCTACCCATGGCAAATTCTCAACCCCCTTTTCAATGTAAAAATCAAACCCAAGAGAAAGAGAATAAATAAATTGAATTGAATATTTCCATCCACAACTTGTGTGACCTCTGTTATTCCCACTTCTGTAGCCAGCAATGTTTTTGTTGTGTTGTTGCTGTTGTCTTAAAAAATAAACTCAATGACTTTATTTCTAAAATAGAAAATGATATTGATGTTTCTGTTTGAATTTTCTTTTTTGTCATGAGTTAGAGGAGTTGATCCTGCTGGTGTTAGGGATGCTCACTGGGGAATGTGCTGGAGACATTGGTTGGCCATCTGTTACTGTTGCTGTTTCTTTTAAAACAAAGTTTCTAAAGGGCTCTTTGTGAAATACATAAAGAGATACTCAAAGATTGCTGAGTTACTGCTTTTGATTTAGAGTTATATCAGTACAGCTTTTTTTTTTTTTTTTTAAGTTTTTAGAGGTCCGCTTTGTTGATTTAACACAAATTAACTTCTAGCTTTCTTTAATGTTTCCTAAGACAGATCACATAAATGGACATTTTGGGCTATTAATGCATGCCTTTCTTCCTCAAAAGTTTGAGGAGTTTTAAAGAATTTACTTTGGCTTCTATGCCAGTTTTTAAATCTAGTTTATGATTTAGCATTTTCTTTCCATCTAGAGGTTAGACTGCCCCTCTAACCTCTAATAGTTAACTTAATACTTTGTGATTTTTTAAAATGATTTCTCACTTGAAACAACTGCGTAGCTATATAGAGATACATAAAGCTTTTGTGTTGATTTTAATTTGGCTTTTACCGAAAACATTATGCAATGTTTGCATACCAGGCTTAATTTAGTTTATCTCTAAATTTGTCATGGGATTCAAGGGTGAAATTATTTATTTAAAAGTAAGGTTTGACTTTTATAGAGAAAGCTGAATTATTTTGCAGAAATTATAATCGATTTGAATTAAAATGCTTCAAATTTTGCCTTCTAATAGCTACCTTAATTTTATGTTGTCGTTATCTTTAAAGTGTAAATTTGTTTTATATAAAACTACTTAAGATAAAAGACTAATGATGAAGAATTCAGATAAGAATTCTTAGAGTGATTGGTGGATGTTGGCCACTTGTGGTATGAGGGTACGGTAAATGGGTAAATCGAGACTTTAGTAATTGGAAGAAGCGAATGTATATCAAGGCATGCAGCATATGTAAGTCAGCAGAGCTCCAAATCTTGGACCTAGAAATCACAGGCTAGAGGCTACTCAGTGATGAGAACACTAATAACATCAAGCAGACTGTTAATTTTAACTGCTCTAATACAGGCAATTCAAGTGTAAAGGAGCACAGAGTGAGGATAGGACAAACCTGGAAGAGCAGTGCTGGGGTCTCCCAGTAGTGAATAAATTCTGTCACCTCTCACTCATTTCTGAGCACTTTGTCTGCATTTGTCATAGAGGAAGAATCACTTTCTAACTTGAGAGTTTTTAAAAATGTTTTCCTCTCTTTCTTGGTGATATTTTATTGAGGACAGGCATACACTGTACCTTTCTTTCTGGTCTCCTCTGTAACCCAGTCAATTGATTCTTCCAGTGTCATACACTGTGGAAAGGACTGTAGAAGTAGGACTCAAAAATGTTTCACATACAATTAAAATATGCCTGTTTAATTCCTCTGATGGTCTTTCAGTCTCCACTCTGTTTTCACTTTATGTTCCTTATTCCTCATTCTTTCTAACTATTCTAATGATTCTTTATATTTTTTTTTTCCTCTGATGGCCCTCTCTGCTTTCTCACTCTCTAAATCTATGCATAAATGATAGCTACTAGCCACATGTTATCTTTTGAGCCCTTAAGGTGTGGCTAGTCTAAATCGAGATCTGAGATGAATGTTAAATTATGTTATATAGGAAAGAATAAAAGATCTTTCCATTTTGAGAATAATGTTTTGTATATATTTTATGAACTATTATTAAAATTAATGCCATCTGACTTTTACTTTTTAAAATGCAGCTAACTAGAAATTTTAGAGTTACATATAGGGATCTAATTATATTTTTATTGGAAAGTACTTCCCTAGAGCCTTCCATTGATTTTTTTTTTTTTCCCCTAATCTTCTTCAGACATTTTCCTTCCTGTTCTACCCTTGCCCTCCATCCATGCTCCCCCTGAATATTTTCGCCGAGGTCAAAATTAGAAACATGGCAAAGCTCCTTTAAAAAAAAAAAAGTTAGGTGGAATATTCAGCAATAACAAGCCATGAAGTACTGATACACACGACATGTGAATCAACCTCAAAAACATTATGATAAATGAAAGAAGCCAGTCATTATAGAACCTATACTAAATGAGCGCAGTTACATGCAATGTGTAAAACAGATAAATCCCTAAAGGCAAAGTAGGTTGTGCTTACCCAGGAAAAGGGGGAAGGTGTTGTATGGAATGGCTACAGGTAGGTACTATTTTTTTTTTTTTTTAAGCAAGAGATGTAAAATCACAGTGGTGATTCCTGTGCAACTCTGAATATACTGAAAACCACCGAACTGTACACCTTCACAGGGTGAATTTTGTGGTATATGAATTATATCCCAATCAAGCTGTTAATATGAGATCTCTTGCATCACATCAGAGTATTCGGGGGGTTGGTCTTTTTGGTGCTCTGCTTTTCTTTTTCTGTTTCTTAGGACAAATCGCCTTATTTTTTATTAACCAATTTAGCCTTCTTAGACATTAAATGTATGTTCTTGTTAATGTTAGTAGTGGTCCGGTGCTGTTGTCTTAAAAAAGGAAAAAATAGGTCAGTTTGTGTTGGAACTTTTGTAGGCACTCACAATCCCTTTTTAAAATTGGTGTGGGCAGAAATAGTTATTTTAATGCAGTTTTCCCCCTAAGGGGACTTGTTAGGCAAATGTATTTAAGTGTCATTTTAATGCATTTTTATAGCTTTTATTTATTCCTTTATACCTCCATGATTTTCCAACATCTGATGAATTGTGGCTTTTCATTAGGACATCAGGATTTCTTACATGTTAAAAAAAAGAATAACGAAGAGAAAAAAATCTGTTTTTCCCAAGACGGTTACATATATCTTTTTATACTGCAAGTGCATAAATATGTATTTTTTTCTTACAATTCCGGACAATACATGGGTCTGTGTGCAGAAGAGAAACATTTTGATTAAATTGGTCTATTATCAAAAAATGAAAAAAAACGTTAGTGTGAAAGAGTATTTTTTAAACAATTTTTTCAAGCTGCATTTTTTCCTTTCATTGTTTTCCTTTAAAGATGGCTGCAAATTGCAATATCTTAGGAAAATACTATTTTTATGCTTTTGCCTGTAAGTGTTCATTATTTTATATCTGTCCTCCATTTTGACGTGCTTTCTTTTTTAAATCTTCAGAATAAATATGTAAATAGACAGTTATAAAACTAACATAAATTATGACAGATGCTACCTGCCCCTTAGATCCTCTTGACCTTAAGTGAGAAGAAAGTGGAGAAATTAAAGTTTGATGGTTTTATCATTTCTAACAGAAGTTCAGCATCTTTCATGGGGAAACTTTTACTTGCTTCTTTTCCATCAGTTGCAGTTGTGTCTCCACTACATTAGGTGTGCTTTGTCCTTCTAAGAGTTTTATCGTCACCTAAGTGGTGCCAATGCCTTAATGAGCAAGGGACCCCAAATTTGCAACTCTATTTTTCCTTAGTGATTGTTTCTTTTGGAAGGAAAAGCACATTCTTCATGATTTTCAAGCCACATTTGGGCCATATAACAAATAAATAATCAATGATGTATCATGACTCTCTGCCTCTTTGAATCTTTTCCCTTTAATTATAGGCTACTTGCTATCAACTGAATGTTGGTTCCTCCCCCAAATTTGTTAAAACCTAATCCCCAGTGTGATGGTATTTGGAGATAGGGTCTCTGGAGGTATTAGGTCATGGGAGTGGAACTCTCCTGAATGGGATTAGTGCCCTTCTAAAAGAGATCCCAGGCAGCCCCCTTGCCCACCTCTGCCATATCAGAACACAATGAGAAGATAACCATCCATGAACCAGGAAGTGGGCTCTCACTAGACTCCAAATCTTCCAGTGCCTTGGTCTTGGACTTCCCAGCCTCCAGAACTGTAAGAAGAAATTTTTGTTATTTGTAAGCCACCTGGTCTATGGTATTTTGTTGTAGAGCCCACATAGACTGAGACTTTACTGTAATCTTCAGTGTAAAGTTATTTTGAAAGGTAAGCACCATTATTGCCTTATTTATTAGAAATGACAACCCATGAAAGGTTGGAAGAGCTTTAAGACAGACTGTAGGCCTACCTCATTTTATTATGCTTTGCATTATTGTGCTTCACAGGTAGTATTTTTGTTTGGTTGGTTTTTTTTTTTTACAAATTGAAGGTTTGTAGAAACCGTATCAAGCAAGTTTTTCAGTGCCATTTTCCCAGCAGCATTTTGCTCACATTATCTCTGTGTCACATGCTGGTAATTCCTGCAATATTTCAGGCTTCTTCATTATTATTATCTTTGTTATGGTGATCCATAATCAGTAATTTCAGATGTTACTACTGTGACTTTCTGAAGGCTTAGATATTGGTTAGGATTTTTTTTTTTTTTTTTTGGTCTTTTTGCCTTTCCTAGGGCCGCTCCCACTGCATAGGGAGGTTCCCAGGCTAGGGGTTGAATCGGAGCTGTAGCCACTGGCCTGTGCCAGAGCCACAGCATCGTGGGATCCAAGCCACGTCTGCAACCTACACCACAGCTCACGGCAATGCCGGATCCTTAACTCACTGAGCAAGGCCGGGGATCGAACCCACAACCTCGTGGTTCCCGGTCGGATTCGTTAACCACTGCACCACGACGGGAACTCCTGGTTAAGATTTTTTAGCAATAAGGTATTTTAAAATTAAAATATGTACTTTTTTTTAAAGATGTAATGCTGTTGTACACTTAATAGATTACAGTTTGGTGTAAACATAACTTTTATATGTACTGGGAAACCAAAAAATTTGTGTGACTTGCTTTACTGCAATATTTGCTTTTCACAGTGATCTGGAACCAAACTCCTCTTATCTCCGAGATATTCCTATCTATATTAGCAGCTCTTGTAGTCCATAGTGCGAGGGGCCAGCCTGAGAGCCTGTGCTTTTTCACTGGTCCAGATGACTCTGTTTGTTGTTGCTGTGGATATCATTTTGTCTTTTAAGCAGCTCTAGCTACAAAGGTTTCAAAGTCTTCTATTCAGAGTCCTTAGAAAGAACTCAGATGATGGGAGAATGGCCTATATCATTTGCGTCCAAAGTGGACTTGATGAGGTGCAAAAAGGCATTGATGCCTGTGGCTTTCTTTCCTTTTTCTTTTTTGTATATTTTCCCATTTTAACAGTGGGCTTAAAAACTGTAGGATAGGAGTTCCCATCGTGGTGCAGTGGTTGACGAATCCAACTAGGAACCATGAGGTTGTGGGTTTGACCCCTGGCCTTGCTCAATGGGTTAGGGATGTGGTATTGCCGTGAGCCGTATATGGGTCACAGATGTGGCTCGGATCCCATATTGCTGTGGCTCTGGCCACAGGCCAGCAGCAACAGCTCCAATTAGACCCCTAGCCTGGGAACCTCCGTATGCTGTGTGGGAGTGGCCCTAGAAAAGGCAAAAAGACCAAAAAAAAAAAACCAAACCAAAAACATACATCAACAACCAAAAAACCCGTGTAGGATATGGTGAACTTTGCCATGTTTTGTGTACCATATCTTGACTTTTGTAGAAACTGGGTGTGTTAATTAGTGTGATAATCTAATTACAAAGGGGTGTTTTAATTTATTGGATATTAAAACATGAAGGAACACAGAGATAATGATTTGCCAGATGAGGAGTCTACCAAAGATCCACCACACTTAGCATCTTCTTCTTTGATATTACACTTCTGATAAATTTAACCACAGTACCCAGCTTTTCTTTTTTAAGGGCTGCAGGTGCAGCATATGGAAGATCCTTCCCAGGCTGGGGGTCGAATTGGAACTACACCTGCCAGGCTACACCACAGTCATAGCAATGCCAGATCCAGGGCATATCTGTAACCTACACCACAGCTCATGGCATGCCAGAACCTTAACCCACTGAGTGAGGTCAGTAGTCAAACCCCCATCCTCATCTATGCTAGTTGGGTTCGTTTTTGCTGAGCCACAATGGGAACTCCCCAACGTACTCATCTTATTTTTTTCCATTTTATTTTATTATTATTATTATTTTTTGCATTTTAGGGCTGCGCCTGTGGCATTTGGAAATTCCCAGGTTAGGGGTCGAATTGGAGCTACAGCCTCTAGCCTACACCACAGCCACAGCAATGCAGGATCCATAACCCACTGAGCAAGACCAGGGATCGAACCCACGTCCTCCTGGATACTAGTCAGGTTCATTACCCCTGAGCCTCAACAGGAACTCCAAGTACCCATCTTTAAATGTCCCAATTTTCAAGCCAAGAGGATAGATTTTTATATGTATGTAATTTTAGGATAATTGCATGTATTTCCAAAGTTCAGTTGACTTTAATAATCAAAGGGATATATTTATTGTTTAATGATCTTGAGAAAAGTTACTTATCAATAATTCTAGGATAAATACATGTATGCATGTATTTTAAAAATTCACTTGGCTTTAATAATCAAAAGGATATATTTAACAATCATGAGAAAAGTTATTGATCATATGTGTTTGCCTTTTTATTGGCAATAGAGATGGGTATAGGGGACAGTAAGAAGAAAATGAATATAATGGATTGCTTTCATATGCTTAACAAAGAATTACAATTAAAAATGCTCTGGTGAGTTCCCGCTGTGGTGCAGTGGGTTAAGAATCCAACTGCAGCAGTGCAGGTCACTGCAGAGATGTGGGTTCGATCCCCAGCCTGGCTTAGTGGGTTAAAGGCTCAGATTTAGTCCCTGGCCTGGGAACTTCCACATGCTACAGGTGCAGTCATTAAAAAAGAAAAATGCTCTTCTTTCAAATGGTATGCTTTTTAAAAATAGTGAACAATTTAACTAAGACAACCATTTACTTCTAGTCAATATTCAGATATCTGGTGTATGACCTTTTCTGAGGCTGTGTTTCTCATTTCTTAGTATAGAGTTTACTTATTTCGTGGGTATATGGCTACATACCCCTAGTCTGTGAGGAGATTTGTAGCTTTTTTTATTAACTTGATTTTGTCTTTGTTAATAAAGGCGATGAACTGGTTGGCTTAATTTCAAGGACAAGCAGTGCCTGTCGGTTGAGTTACTCTTCATCTCTCCTCCTTTTCCTGGCTTTGTGCCCATCTGTTCCCCCAAATAATTACCTCTCTCCCAATGTTTAGTTTTGATGAAGGGAGGGGATTGTGGTTGTGGTTGTTGTTGTTATTGTTTATCTTTACGACTTGGACCATTAAACTCAGGTGAGACAGAGGGAACTTGTCCAAAGGCTCCTCTGGAAAACAGGGTGTTGCCCCAGGAGAGAAAGCTGAGACTGAATCAGGGCCCTGATTTCCTGGCCTTGTATACCACTTGTGCTTTTGACAGTACAGGTGTTTGAGGGCAGTTCATGTGGCAATGCTAAAGAGTTAACATTAATAGTACTGTGGCTAAGCAGATGGCGTAATTAGCCCACAATGGGGAAGGACAGCATTTTCATGTTTGAATAAAAAAGGCTCGCCGTGGGTGGTAGAGTAAGAGGTTCTAATTGACAATATCTTAAAAAGATTAGGAGACTGAGGGTTTCCTACATCGTGGTTTAGGCATATATGTGCATGCATGTACATACACCTAATCTCTCAGCCTGTTTTATGTAGGTGTGTTGACCCTTGTTACATTTAGAAAAAAAAATTCTCTGTAAGTGAATTCAGCTTAGTCCAGGAAATAGGGCTAAATACTGTGGAGGATCCAGAAAAGAATTTGGTCTTTGTATTCAAATAGCCCATTTTCTGGAACAAATTCCTAGGACAGTGGCAAATTCATA
Organism: Phacochoerus africanus; assembly: GCF_016906955.1. Taxonomy (NCBI): domain Eukaryota; kingdom Metazoa; phylum Chordata; class Mammalia; order Artiodactyla; family Suidae; genus Phacochoerus; species Phacochoerus africanus. The sequence continues at coordinate 34,682,759 of NC_062545.1, forward strand.
GGATGAACAAATTCATAGGATAGAGGACCCAACAAACATTTTTATAGCAAAAGTATATTGTACATGATGAGTTATATGAGTTATGTAGCCAAGTTCAGTATTCCTCAGAAGGAATTTTCAATAAGATGGTGGAAAGAAGTTCAAGGACTAAGTGTCTCTTCATCATCTGACATTGTCAGTGCTTCTCTATGTGGAATAGTTTGCTTTTGTCAAATTTGATTTATTCTGAACTTGGTTATATATATTTATGTAGCACAACAGTGCAACAAGCAAGAAAACATACTCAGATGGATAAAAAGACTGTGGCAAGCCCTTCTGTTTGTATAATTTGAACATGTTTTTCTCAGTAAAAATTCAGGTTGAAATTGGTTGTCTTCTGTTCAAACTGATCTTACCCAAGTTTTTATAATAAAGTAAATTTAAAATAATGCTTGACAGTTTGGTTAATTATTAGATATTTGCAAAGATATTTTTCCTCCTTGTCAGTCCATCTGCTCTTAGGCTACAGTCATTATGCAGAAACATTGACATCTCAATTATTTCCATGGCAACAAATTGATGTCAGGATCTCACGTTTGACTTCACTGCAGGACCAAATGGAATTTGGATTACCAGGGTAGATTGAGGGGTTCTTATTGAAGCCCAGGTCTTTAAGAAAGAGAATTAAATATCTTTGGGAAATAATTTTAAGCTTTTTTTTTTTTTTTTTTAAAAAAGAGAATCTAAGACTATACATAAAAATGTATGAATACTTTTCTATCTTTATATGCAAAGACATAATGAAAGGCACTTACTCTCTGTGACAGTTGCAGGTAAGAGTTCGGATCTGATTTAATGCTCACTCAACAACTTAGAAGGTTAGAGATTCAGGCAGATGTCCATAGTATAAAGGAATAAAGGTCCAGAACCATCCTACTTTTAGTTATGTAATATATATGAACTCTCAATATATGATACCTCCGCCTTAAATTATATACTCGCTTTGTCTTTGGTTTAGAACATCATAATTATAGATCATCCTCTATGCTGTGTGGGCTGCATAGCTTCAAAGATTTGCGGTACTTTCCTTTCCTTCTTGTGTCATTTTGTGCTCTGGTGAAGAGTATTTAGTGTTCTACTGTTTATTGCAGATATGAGTTCAGTTCTACCCACTCTTTATTGCTAACTGTCAAGGGAAAGGATTAGATTTGATTCCTATAAACAAACTTCTCTATTGACTCTAAAGTTGTTTCTGATACTTCTGTGTTCCGTAGCCCTTTGTATGTAACTTGTTATAAGGTTGACCTCATTACATTCAAGTTCACTTGGGTTTCTGCCCTGACTAGATAGTAAAGACAGGGCCCATAGTTTTATGCTCTGTGTTTCTGGTACATGGTGGGTACTTTAAGTCTGTCTAAAAATCGATGTGATCTCGTGGATTATCAGGGTATTACAGATTCTCAGAACCTTGATGGTTTCACACCATTCTACTGCTGAATCTTAAGTTTTGCAGGTTTAAGATTTTGGTTTAGTCTGTTTTTCGGGGACTGATTCATCATAAGCCAACTGAAAAGAGGTAAGCTTATGATGAATAATTGGAGATAATTCCCTGATTCTCTCTGTTACCTTCTTTTGATGACTGCATCCGTGCAAGGGATAACTTTATAGATTAGATGGTTTCTGGGTGAACCAGTCCCATAACTTGGTGAATTAGGAGTTCAGAGGTATGTTGGTTGCTGTATAAATTGTCTCTAGGATGAAAGAGTTTTCTCACTCTGAACTGAACTGGACAATCACCCCTGCTGCAGTGAGGGTTAATATTATATATCAACTTGACTGGGCTAAGGGTATATGTGCAGACAGCTGATAGAACATTTCTCTGTGTTTCTGTGAGGGTGCTTCCAGATGAGATGAGCCTTTGAATTGGGAGACTGGGTATGAACCCCCACCCCACACCCAATGCTGATAGGCATCATCCAATCCTTTGAGGAAATGACTAGAACAAAAGGCACAGGAAGGGTGAATTTGCTGTCTGCTTGAGCTGAGACATCTATCTTCTGCTCTTAGATGTTGCAACGGTTGGTTCTTGAGCTTTCTCACTCAAACCAGGACGTATACCTTTGGCTTCCCAATTCTCAGGCCTTTAAACACAGACTGGCCCTTACACCATTCACTCCGGTTCTCAAGCCTTTGCTCTGAGTTATAGTTATACCACTGGCTTTCCTGGTTCTCCAGCTTGCAGATTTCAGATTGTGGTACTCCTTGGCTTCTGTAATTGTGAGCCACTTTCTATAAGAAGTGTATATTTATATTTATGTATATGATATATATTACGTATAAAATATGTATTACACATGTGTAAGTGTGTGCTTTGGTTCTATTCCTATTGGTTCTGTTCCTTTTGAGAACACTGACTCATACAGCTGCCAATAACTATGTTCTCCTCTTCCCCTAAAATGACTTGCATATCTCTGCCTTTCCTTTAATTATTACTTTAGACAATAGAGGGTGAGTAAACTTGTAATAGCTTGCTTGTGTGTTACATTCTAACTTTCCTGAGAATGCACTCTGGGACTCTGGGACGACGACTGCCAATGTATGTCGGAGTTTTACTCTGATTCTGACATTGTGCTGGGTCCTTTAAGGGCATCATGACATTCAAATTATTTTCATAATCCTAGGAGAGAACTACTCCTGCTTCCCCATATAACAGAATGGAAAAGAGAGGTAGAGAAATGTGCAGTAACTTGCCTCAAATCATATCCAGGAAAAACAGTAGAAGCTGAGATAGAAATCTGATTCTGAAGTCAGGGATGTTGCCATTGGGCTCACATACAGATTGATGGATTTTTTTTTTTTTAAAGCTGTAATATGCTGCTTATGTTTTGATCTTTATCATTTTCAGTATTGGAAGGTGAGCTTGTTTCCAAATTCTGAGACAGTCTCACTGTGGTACCTAAGTGGGAATGGTAGTTTCTTGCCTGCTGTATCCCTGCTTTCAAGGTCACAGAAGCAGAGAATTGACATGAGGCTAAAAAGAAAATGAGTGTACTTAATGATAAGAATTTATAATGAGATTTCAAATGAGCAAATAGACCCATTTTGGGATCATTTAATTTTTTTCTATGCAGCTTAATAGCGTTGCAGTAAATGTTTGCTAATTTAAGAATTTTGGGCAGCACCTGTCTGAATTAAGGAAGTCTGAATCACAAAATAATTTTGTGGAAATTAAGTTTTATTACTTTTCTGATACATGTAATTGGCCTAGCTCTGGGAAAACTAAGCTTCTCAGTTCCTTGCTAGAATGGTGTCTTTTACGTTATTACTCTAACTTCCATATTGTTTATGCTATTAACTGCCTTTCAATTTTAATTTTTTTCTACATAGAGGTCAGTTCTTTGTAAGTCTTTCATATACAGCATCACATTTAATATTCGCAAGGACTCTTGTTTTTTCAGACCAGTTAATTTGATGCAAAAGGAGAACAGTAAAATGATCTCTTCAGGACATGGCTGGTTGGCCAGAGCCTGGTTTAGAACCTGTGTCATTTGAGGCACTTTATTTTGTTGTTGTTGTTGTTGTTGTTGCTATTTCTTGGGCCGCTCCCGCGGAATATGGAGGTTCCCAGGCTAGGGGTTGAATCGGAGCTGTAGCCACCGGCCTACGCCAGAGCCACAGCAGTGCGGGATCCGAGCCACGTCTGCAACCTACACCACGGCTCATGGCAACGCTGGATCGTCAACCCACTGAGCAAGGGCAGGGCCCGAACCCGAAACCTCATGGTTCCTAGTCGGGTTCGTTAACCACTGCGCCACGACGGGAACTCCTGAGGCACTTTATTATCACTACACCAATCTATGCTGTTTAGACAGTCGGTATATTATTATTATCAAAGTTTGTTTTGCAGCATCTGCACTTGTGTTTTTCCCCTCCCTCTGTCCCTGTTTTTCTTCCTTCCTTGGTTCTTTCCTCCCTTTTATCCATCCATCAATCTTGATTTATATTTCTGAAATATGCAGAGAATGTGTTTGTCTTAAGCAGATTTTGTGCTTTTTAATTTTTTTTTTTTTTGCTGCATTTAAAATGTGCCTTAAGTTCTTGTTGCAATTCAAATCTATGCTTTTTGGATTGGATCACTTCAGAATGTGGTTAGCTGTTTCTTAGTGTTTTGTGATTTGGAATATCCATCTAAAATTTATCTGAAATAGTCCCTGTAATTGACTATTGCAATGTTTTAAGGCAGGAATAAAGTAGATCCTACCTTCTGTTCTCTAAATTCTGCTTGTATTCAGAACTCTGAAGATTGTAATGGAACTGCCCCTGGCTGTCTTGAACAAACAAATACCATTATAAGGAAGTTAGGGTGCCTAGTTCCCAAGGGACAGGAGTGTGGTGAGTTTCATTGTCAGCTAGAATCAGGAACTTGGGGCTATTTATCTTCTTTGCCTTCGCTGCTCCTATCATACCCTCTCTTTTCTGCTTCCCTCTCCATCAATACTTATTCTTCATATCCCCCACTCTTTCCTGCCCTCCTTTATTCCTCTTTCCTCCTCCTTCTTCATGCCCTTCTCTCACCGCTTTTTCCTCTTTTCCCTTTTTTCTCTTGCTCTTCCCTTTCCCTCTTTCCCTTCTCCCCCTCTCCTCAAATCCTTTCTCCTTTCTTCTTACCCTCTTTCCTAGCAAGTACTCTTACTGCATCATATCTCAATTAATACAAGGACTCGTGGCCTCACATTTAGTGTTGGTAAGATTGATCAGTGAGTTCAGGTGGTAAAAGCCTAATTCTTTTATTGTAGAATTTCTCATCAACCTTATACCTAACTAATGGTTTTGTCATTCACTGATGACCATTGCCTTGTTTAGGGTTGCAAAATAGAGCTTTCCTTATTATAGCATTCCTTTCCCATATATTATCTGGATTCCCTTCCTGCCTGCCTGCCTGCCTGCGTACCTACCTGACTTATTTCCTTCCTTTTTCTCTGCTCCCACTTCATGTGGAAGTTCCCAGGCTAGAGTTCGAACCTGCACCACAGCAGTAACCAGAGCCACAGCAGTGACAACCCTAGATCCTTAACCTGCTGAGCCACCAGGGAACTCCTTGAATTGTTTTCTGCAGAATTTTTTTATCTACTACGGCTATTTGGTTACCTTGAAATACAGTTTATATGAGACAGTTTTCTTCCTTATCTATGAGTTTTCAGCATACTAAGTTGGATCTTCAGAATGCATTGCATTTTAAAAAATCTCCCCAGATTATTTTTGTGTACAGTTGTGGTCAGGCACCAATCTCGAGCTTAGATATGTCTCAAATCCCAAAGTTTTACTGCTTATTATGAAAGCAGATTTACAAGATAGCTATTGTTTTTTACTACATGATATGTTCTTTTGCCAGACATTATCACAGCATATGGATTTCATTCAAAGCAATTTATGTAGGAGTGTTCTGGGAGGTGCCTGTTTATTTTTGTTAAGTTACAAACTAAAGTAAATGAATCATAGAGGAAGCACTCTGCAGGCAACCTGAAAACAACAATACACTAGCACTTCTTCAAGGCTTATTTTGTGCCCAGCTTTGTGCTTAGCTCTTCAGAATCATTTGTAAAGCTCATGTGACTCTCATAACACCTTATGGAAACATCTAATTTTTTATGCAACGGAGGAGGAACCAGAAACTGAAATTTATCTACTGTCTAAAGTCATGGGATCAGCAAAGAGTGGAGCTGCAGCTGGGGAGTGCAGACGGTTGGGATACCCAGAGTCTGGGCAGCGGATCCCAATTCTCCACTCCTTACAGAGTGGGATGTTTCATATGCTTACTCCCATTCTATTCTTTGTGTGGATTTTTTTTCTGCTTTTCTTCTGTGGCCAAAAAAAATGGAATGCCTCTGTGTTTTTAATCTTCCAAAAAATGGTCATGTGTATAGTTGTATATGATGGTTGGAATTTTTATTAGACCATTATAACTAGTCTTTTTCAAATGGTTAAATGTGGTTACTTACCTTTGTAATATCATTCAGTCATAACGCCTGCAGGTTAGTTGTTTTTAGCTCTTGTGTGTGTCTGAGGAAACAGGCTGAAGCAAGTTAAGTACTCAGCGTCACTCAGTGAACTTTGAACTAAGGCTTCTCTGATTGCTCAGTGTTTATTCTTAACCACCTTGTGCTGGGGAGGTAGAGGAAGAGTTAGGAATTAAGAGTGGTTTGGACAGTAGCACATAACCTTCTCCAGAAGCCACTTTAGGTTTCTCAGCCAACAAACACCATGCATTTTAGAGTATGGGCCAATTAACTTTCTCAATGTCAGAACTTGGTCATATCTCTGTAGTCTGTTTTCTTTTTTTAAGTTACTCCCTAATGAAGGAACAAGGTATTGACTAATCATGACCAGCTCAGAATTTTGCTGTGGTTTTTCAGTAGGTGTTGCTCATTATTTGGAAATAAGCACTCAAAAGACATCTTGTATCTTATTTTTCTGTGGTTTGCCTTATTATAGATAAAGAATTTAAACTTCTTAAAGCATGCTGGTGTTATTTTCTCCAGTGATTAAAGCTTAGATTTTAGAGGTACATAATTTTACCTTACCTGAATTTCTTAAAATCTGGAAGCTCATAAATAGACTACAATGAATCCTTACAATATTCTTTGGTAGAAAAGACACAGTCATTAAACAGCAACAAATTAACTTAGAGGGAGAAATACTTTGAAGGTATATACCAAACACCCTTGTGTATACTGCAAGTGAAAAGAAGACTCAGATGGATGGCCTTATTTATTTAAAGAGTAGGGGGAACCTTTTATGTGTGAGTTGGAAAAATCCAGAAAAAGTGAAAAGAGACCAAAACAAACAAAAAAATCCACAGGAAATATAATAAGCAGAAATGAATAGTGGCAACCTGAACTGGCTAACCATGCATTCTGAACTGGCAGAACAAGGGTGTTGACTTTGAGAGTGGGTTTCAAGCTGCTACATGGCCTGTCCCCAAATAGTTCTGGTATGACTAGGACATCTCCTTGTGAGACTACAAGCAACTTGAGGGCAAGAACCAAGCACTTTCCTTTTGTGTCCTAAGGAGTTAACATAGTGCTTGGCATTTTATAGGCTCTGTTAAATGTGTACCGGAAAAGTGTATCTTATACTTATTAGGGGTTTGTTAAAAATTCTGTTGAGAGTTATGAAGTAATGAGCCTTTAGGACAGTGGTTCTTAAACTTTTTTGGACTCATAAGGACACATTTATAATCTTAAAAATTATTGATACAAAAGAACTTTTAATCAGGTGGATTATGTCTACCAATATATGTCATATACAACATTAACACTGAGAAGTTTAAAAAGCAGTAATAAAATAATTCCATTACATGTTAACCTAGAACATATTTTTGTGGGGAAAAAACCCCTACATTTCCAAAAGGACAAAAAAATAGAAGACTACCATTTCTTTACATACTTTATTTATTTTATATTTTTTTTGGTCTTTTTGCTATTTCTTGGGCCGCTCCCGCGGCATATGGAGATTCCCAGGCTAGGGGTCGAATCAGAGCTGTAGCCACTGGCCTCTGCCAGAGCCACAGCAACGCGGGATCCGAGCCGCGTCTGCAGCCTACACCACAGCTCATGGCAATGCCGGATCGTTAACCCACTGAGCAAGGGCAGGGGCCGAACCCGCAACCTCATGGTTCCTGGTCGGATTCGTTAACCACTGCGCCACGACGGGAACTCCTCTTTACATACTTTATAATTCTCTTTAGTTTCTAGTTTGCTCAAAGATAGCTCGTTTTTTATATATGCTTCTGCATTCAGTCTCTTGTGATATATTTTTGTGGAAAATAGGAAAGAAAAGGGATGTGTATTTTAATATGCTTAGCAAATAATTGTGAATATTCTTCTTTGGTACTGCACTAAAATTTTACAGATTGCAATTTTTTAAAAGTTAATTTCAGGAGTTCCCATCGTGGCGCAGTGGAAACGAATCCGACTAGGAACCATGAGGTTGTGGGTTTGATCCCTGGCCTTGCTCAGTGGGTTAAGGATCCAACATTGCCGTGAGCTGTGGTGTAGGTCACAGATGCGGCTCGGATCCCACGTTGCTGTGGCTGTGGCTTAGGCCGGTGGCTATGGCTCCGATTCGACCCCTAGCCTGGGAACCTCCATAGGCTGTTGATGTGGCCCCAAAAAGACAAAACACACACACAAAAAAGTTAATTTCAATGAAGAATCGAAACCTTTATCGATGAACATTTTGTACTTTGTTACATTAAAGTACAGTTAGTATTTTTTGTTCTTTTTTTTTTGAAACTGGAAATTGAAAGCAACTGAAAATTGACAGTTAATTTTATTTCAAGATAAAATCAGTATAAAGTTTCTAAAAGCCCAAGGGGCGGCACATATAGGAGGTGACATGGCATGAAGACAATATGAAATAGTAGAAATAATACACTGTAGCGATTTAAATATAAAATTATCTATCATAGACTAGTTGATCTAGATTTCAAAATTATTACCTAATAGTGGTAATTTGAAGGCTTATAAGATTATTTAGTAGTTAGCATTTTTTTTTCCATTGGGATATAGTTGACTTACAAAGTTTTGTTAATTTTAGGCATACAGAAAAGTAAATCAATTATGCAAGGGCATATATCCATTCCTTTTCAGATTCTTTTTCCATACAGGTTATTACACAGAATTGAGTAAATTTCCCTGTGCTATACAGTAGGTCCTTGTTATTTTTTGTTCTTTGTATAGATCTTTACCCATGCATGATTTTGTAACCTTATGAATTGGTCAGTTGGAAAATACCATTTCACTAAGTCATGCACATCTTCCAAATATTGACATATTTAATTATGTGTATAATCAAACAATAACATTTCTTAATATTAGAAGGTGTTTTAGGTGTTGAAAAGATATCACGCTCAAGATGGTGGATAACATTTTCAAGACACTAATTTTGACTTAAAAGTTCAATTTTTATCATTGGTAGCAGACATTGAGAGTTATTTTCCTTGAAGTGACAGCTCACTTGCTTTTTTTTTTTTTTTTCCCCGAAAATGTCAGTCATATCTATTTCTGAATAGGTTGTCTTCAGTCATTCATTCAGGTAAAATATAGTGTTTAATGAAAAGAGTGGCTAGTTCACCCCATATCTGTCTCATAAGTGCTTTTCCTTCAGACAGTTTATTTCATCGTATTTTGATATGCAGTGGAAATGCTTTATGCATACTTTCCTTTGACACATAGAATATTAAAATGGCATGTACTAAAGGAATGTGATTTTAAAAAACGACTAATTTTACAGGTTTATCAAAGACCTTCTTAAGTGAAACTGTATTTTATTTACGGTGATTGCATGTCAGTGAATGACTACAAGTAAAATTTAGTGTCCCTGTTTTGATTCATGCTAATGGCATCCACAGCTTGACTCAGCACTGCTTTTGCATCATCAATGAAAAAGATAATGGTGTCTTCGTATCATTATGAAAGCAGTTTTGACCTCGTGATTTCTAAAAGGGTCCTGGGGAAATCATACTTTGCGTATCATTGATTTAGGGGAGCAGTTGTCATGCACATGTAAAGCAATTGTTCTTATATTAAAAAATTATCTTGCTATATATATTTCTAACAGTAGAATTTCTTTCATGCATTAGATTAAGTGGTTTTGTTTAATCGGTTCATTAGCAGCTTGAAAAAATGAAACTGCTATTACTGAGAAGAGGATAATTTGTTTTTAATTTTCAAATAAATCAAGTACAATAATGCCACATAGTGAATTTCTTAATAGTGATCTTGCTTATCATCATATTATGTCTGTATTCTTAGAAGCAAATATGGGTTGAGCGGGTAACATACTTCTCCACTGTCTATGTATTAATTATTTCTGTGCTTGGAGAGTTATGGGTTAGATTTTTATTCTACCACAGTTCAGTCTCACCCAATAAGTGTATAGGTAAATATAAGGATAAATGTGTTTGATGCTTGCCTTATTGCATTGCATTCACATAGGTTCTATACACGAATGTTAAATATTTATTCCTCATTTTGGTTAACAGTCAATATAAGAAAGTGGACCTTAGGGAGAAAAAAAAAAAACCTGTTTTTTTTTTTTTTTTTTAACCGAGGGAACAGATCAGATTATGTAATAAGTCTTTCTAGTTTTTTTCTGGCTTTGTCCCTTTTCTCTCAGGTTTCCTTTGTGAGAAAAAAAAAAAAAGGAACACTAATGTGTGAGTTAGAACCATGAGAGAGGGTCCTTCTAACAGTAATAATTCCTATAGCACATTTTCTTTTCAGGTTATACAGAACTTAAAGCAGTCACATAGGTTGATATCAAACTCCAAGAATGACCAAAATAATAAAGTTTAATGAAATAATAAAATACAGATATTAGTCTGCATCTTAAATAATGTAAAGTTATGTAGATAAAGGAATAGACTATTAGAAGTATTTTAAAGGAACTTCTTTTCGCCTATGCGTATGAGGTTTTGTGAAGCCCCTTCCTGATACATGTGCATGTTTACATTTAAAAATTATTGGTAAAACATTTGAACACATTTTGTAAAACTAGGGTGGCATAAGAAAGAAATGTTCAAGAAACCAATGTGCTCTTTGTTTCTTAGGTAGGGCAAAATATTTTGCTAGGGAACCTCTTTCTTTCTCTCTCTCTCTTTCTTTCTCTCTTTCTTTGTCTCTGTCTCTCTTTCTTTCTTTCTTTTCTTTTTTTGTCTTCTTAGGGCCACTTATGGATGTTTCCAGGCTAGGAGTCAAATCAGAGCTGTATCCTTAACCCACTGAGCAAGGCCAAGGATCCAACCTGAGTCCTCATGCATACTAGTCAAGTTCGTAACTATTGAGCCACTATGGCAACTCCTGGGGACCACTTTTCATGTTGTGCTTGGTTAATATTTTTTGTGCTAGGTTAATGATGAAAGTTTAAGTTGTAAATGATATTTATAATTTCTTGCCCCCACCTCACTCCAGACATAAAGAGTAAAACCATCTTTGATTCCTAATGGCAAAGAGCTAGCATCTTAAGGAGCCACACACATAAGTAATTTATTTCCAGTAGTTATTTAGTGCCTCATATATGCCATGCTCTGTGCTAGGTGTTAAAGATAGAAGAGGAACAAGATAAGGTCTTTATTGTTTAACAGAAAGAGACAGTGGGGTTTGTAAGTGAGCGACATTTGTTATGAGGTCTGTAGGTACAGGTGTCTCAGTAAAGGTTTAATTTTATGGAGAAGGGAGTATGTGAAATGAAAAGACCTGAAAAGTATTTGCAGAACAGGTGACCAAGTGGAATTATATGTACGCAAATGGCATAATACTTATAAACAGCAATCATTTATTGATTCTCTAGAACACTAGAACCAAGGTTCTTAAAAATTTAATGGTTCTTAGTTTAGTCCACAGGAGTTTACAAGGCATCTCTAGCATCTGTTATGTGGCAGGCCCTGGCGATGATGGCATGAATGGCATGGTCCCTATCGTTGGCTGGGCCACTATCTAGTGGGAGAGTCACATAATGTCAGCTCAATGTAGTAAGTGCCCTGAAGGAGAATCGCACAGAAGGGCATCTGGCCGTGGCTGGCCAGATCAACAAGACATTTGTGTTTGCTGCAGTGTCAAGAAAAATGTTCAGTGAGTCATGAAATATTTTCTTATGTACCGGGCACAAATATTTCTAAATAAAAAGACGAGCTTTGTTTTTGCACTGGGCATATTTCTTACCCTTAAGGAGAATGTCCTGATTCTGCAGCCTGGAAGATGGCCATGGTTTTTCTACTCCTTTCAAGCACCCATAACAGGTTAAGCTTGGTTCAAACCTTGATCCCATCACTAATTTGCTAGGTTCGTGAATCAATCAATTACTAAACTGTACTTTCAACTGTTATAAGAGAAACATAGTAGATAACTCCTTGTGTGTTAGTGAGCATTTAATGAGATAACCTATGTACTAGTGCTTAGCATGGTGCCTGGCTGATGGTGGATGCTCGTTCTATGTTAGTTATTATTATTTTGTCTTAAAGCTCTTTTTTTTTTTTTTTTTTTTGTCTTTTGAGGGCTGCACCTGCGGCAAATGGAGGTTCTCAGGCTGGGGTCTAATCAGAGCTGTTGCTGCCAGCCTACACCACAGCCACAGCCACAGCCACCTGGGATCCGAGCTGTGTCTGTGACCTACACCACAGCTCATGGCAACACCAGATCCTTAAGCCATTGGGCGAGGCCAGATACCAAATCCGAAACCTCATGGCTCCTAGTCGGATTCGTTTCCACTGCGCCATGACAGCAGCTCCAGGTCTTAAAGCTCTTTAACAACTCACATAGCAGTTAGACTTTCAAAATAGCTACAAAGTAGACTTCTTTCTTATTTCCCAGGTCAGGTAGAAATCTTGGCAGTCTTGCCTAGCCCTGTGCTACCAACCAAGAGAAGCTTGCCTGCTCAAACTAGTGTTGATAATGATTTCATAGAGAGTAATGCTATCCAACTCTTTTCCATTAAAGTGGGATAATAAATATTTTCTAATCTCACACACTGTACACAGTGCTGTGCTGAGTATTCTAGAGGTAAGAAACTTGAAATTATCTTTGTCCTTAAGAAGCTTATGCTTTATCATGATAAATAAGACAAATATTTAAATAACTATGCATGGAATATACAGTAAAAAAAAAAAAGCTTAAGTATTACTTAGCATTGCCTCATTTAAGCTTTAGATTTTCTGATGGATTAAAAAAAAAAAAACAACAAACACCTAAGATTGTAGTTGTTAGAAAAGGCTCTTGTTAGAAAGATGTTTTGAGCATTTTCCCCTACTGTTTTCCTTAGTTTTATTTGCAAGCTGGAGCAGGTATTAAAGATGAAGTGTTCTGGTGGGAGCGGTAGCCCGGAGCGCTTGAAGCATTGCTAATTTCAAACCTTGTAATTTAGTTAAATTGAAACATAACTGCATTTAGATGAATGGGCCGCTAGTTTTCCTTCCCAAAGCAAACATGCCAACCTTTCATTACTTCTTGTCTGTGCTATGGCTTCTGTGCTATTCAGATCTGCTCGTTTACACATAATTGACATGTTATGGTGGTGCAGATATTTTGGAAAAAACAGACCTTGAAAAAAAAAAGTGGGGGGGGGGATGCTTTCCATAGCATTCAGTCCTTCTACGTTTTGAAGTAAGAATGAGGGAGTGATTCCAGGTGACTTGGTGTTCCTGTGGAAGGTGGTTTGGCTCCAGCTTTTACAGGCTGGGGAATGAGTAAGTGACACAGTAGGTCTGATTACAAATACAGTTTATCTTCATTTGGAATCCATGACTTCTATTAAATTTAATTACTTCCCCCGTGGCTTCTATTAAATTTAATTAATTTCCCCTGCAGCTGGCGTAGTGGAGGTGCTGCTGCTAAATGAAGGTGATTGCTAATTGAGGGAGTTTTCTCTAAGAGGTTTTTTTCACCCTTTCTCTTGTTTATCTGGAAATCTCTCATCCAGCCAGACATCTCAGGATGTTAGGGAGAAGCTGCAGTGGCAAAGTCTTACATGAGTTCATCACCATTGCTTAGAGAAATCTGTAGGTTTTTTTGGTTTTGTTTTGTTTTTTTGGTCTGTTCCTCAGTTAACATGTCTTTTTGGTGAGAGGCCAGCCCAGGATTCTAAGTGAAGAAAGCTGCCCAAGCCTTAACCTAGACAAGATGGGACGTGTTAGGCCCATCTGCACATGGTTTCTGGCACTGTAACCAGTTTCAAAAACAAAGAGGAAGAGAGACAAGCAATTCAGCATTTGTGGACGGTGTATTACCCATCTAACAACCATTATTTGGGGCTCTCTCAAATTAGAATGAACAATCTTATTAGTAATATGGTTTTCCTTATCGGGGCCATACAACCACAGTGAAAATATAAATGAAACCAACAATTTCAAACATTTTTGGGAATCAAGATGCATAGAAGTTATATACCTGCTGTTCTTTTGTTTCTACAAGTTGGCCACATGTTTGGAAGCAGAAAATGTACACTATAAATGTATATTTATTAAATGCATTTTTATTCTCTATTTTTCAGTCTGTAACAGCAAGGAATTCTTGTTTTTGAGCATCAGTATATACCAGATAGTATATATACTTTATATATGCACGTGCGCGCGCGCGCGCGCGCGCGCGCGCGCACACACACACACACACACACACACACACACACACACTTTCCTAGCAGACCAATGTAGTATTCTTTACTTCTGAAGAGTTGAGGCTCAAGTTCCTAGTTAATTACCTGCCCATGTAAGTAGAATGTGAAAATCCTGGCTTTGGAAGAAATTCTGTTGTTCTCTGCATGGGCAGTTATATTTGGATAGTACTCTTTTGTTAGCAGGCTCTAGTGAAAGCAGTTAACTATGTTTTTCATAATCTCATTCTCTGTTTTTCTCCTACTTTCTGGCTATATCCGCTTAGCCCAGACTAGGAAGTCCATTGTCTCTTCAAATTTAAGTGTTACGAGTTCCCATTGTGGTGCAGGGGAAATGTATCCAACTAATATCCATGAGGATGCAGGTTCAATCCCTGGCATCGCTTAGGATCAGGGATCCAGCATATTGCCATGAGCTGTGGTATAGGTTGCAGCCACGGCTTGGACTGCAGCTTTGGCTGTGGTGTAGGCTGGCAGCTGCAGCTCTGATTCAACCCCTAGCCTGGGAACTTGTATATGCCATGGGTGTGGCCCTAAAAAACAAACAAAAAAATTTTTTTTTTAATTTAGATTTTACATTTTGATATCCTTAGGGGGCTTCATAATGTCCCTCTTCTCTTTTTTATTCTACACTCTCTCCTTAATAGTTTAATCTCATAGCTACTAGTACCACCTATAAACTCATTCAGGACGCTAAGTTTGATAACTCCAGGCCTGTCCTCTCTTCTCAACCTGTTTAAAAAAAAAAAAAAAAACAGAGCTGGACTGCAGTTAGAGTGGTAAAAACAGATTTTATTCAGGTGCTACTGCAAGAGGGGAACAGAGACCTCTGTATCCAACTAGGGTTAACTAGAATACAGCATGGATAAGTGGAGATTCATAGCCAAGGAACAGGGTGGGTGTCAGTGAATGGATAATTACTAAGAGGAAACATCAGGAATAAGGGGAGATTTTGGTTGAACCTACTTGACTGGATTCTTGCTGAAGGCAGGCTGGGGTGATCAGATACCATGAGGGGAAATGGTGGGAGATGAGGAATTTGATCCATTATTGAGACTGATCAGATTTCTGGGGTGAGGGCAGGATTTTTGCTAAGAATGGGCTATGCAGGTCTGGCACACATGAGGACTAGTTAAGAAAAGGTGTCGGAGAAGCCTTCTAAAGTTTGGTCAAGGAGATGGTCTTTGTCAAGCCACAGGGCCTTCCTGTCACTGGTACCATGTCTCTGTCTGGTTATTTCCTAGGCATAATACGTTGAAATAATCAAACTCCTGCACAAATCTGCATTTTCTTCTTCTAGCCTTCCCTGCTGGCCTTGATGCAGGTCAGAACCTGAAGTCATTCTCTACTCTCTCGCTCTCCCTCAGGCCTTGTTTCAAGCCTTAGGACTATTTTATCAATTATCAGGTAATTCTACTTTATTAGATTTACTCCATCCTTCCTGTTTTAGACTATGCCAGAGACTACTGTATTTGCTCCCTAATTTTTTTTTTTTTTTTTGGTCTTTTTGCTATTTCTTGGGCTGCTCCGGAGGGCTATGGAGGTTCCCAGGCTAGGGGTCCAATCGGCGCTGTAACCGCCAGCCTACGCCAGAGCCACAGCAACACCAGATCTGAGCTGCGTCTGTGACCTACACCACAGCTCACGGCAATGCTGGATCCTTAACCCACTGAGCAAGGCCAGGGATTGAACAAATCCTAGTTGGATTTGTTAACCACTGCGCTATGACGAGAACTCCTGCTCCCTAATTTAAGAGTTCCTCCAAATCTATTCTTCACAGAGCGTGTGTCTTTATGATTCTTTCACTTTTTTTTTTTTTGGTCTTTTTGCCATTTTTTGGGCCGCTCCTGAGGCCTATGGAGGTTCCCAGGCTAGGGGTCGAATTGTCACTGTAGCTACCGGCCTACGCCAGAGCCACAGCAACTCGGGATCCGAGCCACGTCTGCGACCTACACCACAGCTCACGGCAGTGCCGGATCCTTAACCCACTGAGCAAGGCCAGGCATCGAACCCGAAACCTCATGGCTCCTAGTTGGATTCATTAACTACTGAGCCATGATGGGAACTCCAGTGATCCTTTGACTTTTCTTTTTCCTTTCTTTCCTCCTCATCCCCCTTTCCTCCCTCACTGCTCCTTGATCCCTGGACTCTACTCCTCCCTTTCCCCCTCCTTCCTTCTTCTTTTCCGATCCTCTTTCTTCTTCTTCCTCTCTTGCCTTCTCATCTCTCCCTTCTCCAGATACCCAGCAAGTGGAATGTTAAAGACTTATGAGTCAGGAGTTCCCGTCGTGGCGCAGTGGTTAGCGAATCCGACTAGGAACCATGAGGTTGCGGGTTCGGTCCCTGGCCTTGCTCAGTGGGTTGACGATCCGGCGTTGCGGTGAGCTGTGGTGTAGGTTGCAGACGCGGCTCGGATCCCGCGTTGCTGTGGCTCTGGTGTAGACTGGTGGCTACAGCTCCGATTCGACCCCTGGCCTGGGAACCTCCATATGCCGCGGGAGCGGCCCAAGAAATAGCAAGAACAACAACAACAAAAAAGACAAAAAACAAAAACAAAAAAAAGATGTGTCAGGTCAACGGTGATACTTCTTTCTGACTTAAACTGAGCTTTGTTAGTACACATTTTCAGTTTTTTAAAGACAAAGTACAAATTATCTGGCTTTTTTTTCCCCCCAGAATGGCCAGAATTTTTTCTCTGCAACCATTTTAAAGCAATTAATGTTATTTATATTTTTTGTGAAATGTAGCCTTTCTTACTATGTTATGATATTATTATGACTTGATTTGCCAGCTTTATTTTAAAATTGCAACCAACTTCTAAAGTTCTGAGCTTTACAGTTCTGCTAAAAATATACCAATGCTATCTGAATTTGAATTGCTTTTATAATAAATCTTGATTTTTCTTCTCAGTCATTAAGGGTCCTGATCGTTACTTAAAAGATATTGTATTAATGTACTGGCTATACTCATTAGAGCTGTGAAAAATGCAAAAGTCAATCAGTGAATGAATTTGAGTTTTTTTCCCTTAACCCTTTATGTGACTGTATCTGTCCTTAATTGTCCTATTGAGGACATATTGGAGATGTCCCACCATTTTGGCACAATTTTACTTTGAATATATATTTTCTGCCATGTATGAAAGCATACTTTTATTTCGTAGAACCTCACTACTGAATAGCAGAAATGATATAGCTGATTGATTAGGGGCCAAGTGTCTGGGGTTAGAAACAAGTAGGTGTATTTTATGGGTACTGGTGGCCCAGTTTTCTGTGAGAGAGAGGCTTATGGGTGGCCATGAGGTTGTGGGCGGGAGGCCATGGGGCTTGTTATGAGCTGCATTTGATAGCAAGCAAATGTTTGTTTACTTGGAAGGTAGTTTATTGGAAGTGATTTGGGGGGGCCTGAAGAAAGCGAGGGTGAAGTGTTAAATGTTACGTTCTTTATACATTCTGGTCTCATCAGGGTTGAAGGAAAGAAAGATAAAGGACAGAGATAAAATAATGGAAGAGAGAGCTACAAAGGGGATATAGTATAGAAGGGAGTAGACAGTGTCTAAAGTGAGGTGTCTAGTAAGGCTAGGAGGGTTTTCTCTGGCAGAGTCGAGAGAGTTCAGTGAGAAATGTCACCTGCTTTACTTATGGTTCCAGAACTAACTTTTGCATATTTAAACTTTTACAAATCTGCATCTCTTATTGAGAGCTGTAAATAGTATAATAGTATTGTGAAGTATGCTGAGGACATGTCCACGTGTATTCATCCTTGTCTGTCTTTTTCAATTTTTATTCGCATTTACTTTTTTTTTAAATTTTTTTAATTTTTTGCTATTTCTTGGGCCGCTCCCGCGGCATATGGAGGTTCCTAGGCTAGGGGTCTAATCGGAGCCGTAGCCACCAGTCTACGCCAGAGCCACAGCAACGCGGGATCTGAGCCGCGTCTGCAACCTACACCACAGCTCACGGCAACGCCGGATCGTTAGCCCACTGAGCAAGGGCAGGGACCAAACCTGCAACCTCATGGTTCCTAGTCGGATTCGTTAACCACTGCGCCACGACGGGAACTCCGAATTTACCTTTTTACTACGTGAGATTTGACTTTGAGGATTCCTCAGTGGTTCTGGATTTGGACGTCAGGACGCTGCAGCGTTAGTTAGGCTTGTTCTTTAGATGTTGAGTAGCTACTGAGTGTTAGCGATGGCTGTGATCATTTCTGGACTGTGTTTGTAGGCTTTCTTTTTGGCTGGCTTCTCTTTAGGATGATGGTACAGACCATTTGTGCTTTCTTAACCTTTTCTTACTGTGACATAACACTAGCTGCCTAGCTTTCAGGTGTAGCCACTTTATACGTGTCTGCTTAAATTACTGCTCTGTAATTACCTTTTAGAAGGTCAGTATTAGTAAGTCTATCTTGTTGATTTTTTGTGAACTGTGTTATTATACATTTATTATTTTGCCTTTCTTCATGGAAAAAAAGAAATTGCCTGACTCCCAAGCTAACATAGATTCGTGCTTTCCTGGGTTGTCTAGAGGAGAAAGATAAGACCTTAATGTAGGGAGGCCAGGAGTGGCCTTTGGAAGAGAGGCCTTGAGTGTGAACTCTGGCCTTCACTAAGCATGAAAAGAAATGCTTTTTGTCAGTTGATTTAATTTTCTAATCTTTGGTTTTCTTATTCAAAAAAGCGCACTTCAAAATGCCTGGACCAGACTGACCTAGCTCTTTGTTCCTTACTTCTACCCAACGTGTTCTCTTTTCACTGCCTGAAGTTTTCATTTCACATTTTCATGTTGTCTGAAATAGCACCACTTAAAGGCCAGGGTGGATGATTAAGTCTCCTTAAAAAAACATCAGATACTTTTCAGGGGCTTAAGTGGCCACCTGAAAGTCATCTTGTAGGTAGGAGGTGAACAAACTGTTTAGAGAAAAAGAAATACAAACTTTTGAACAGGTAAAAAAGATATTCAGTTACCCCTATAATAAAGAAATGCAGATTAAAATGACAGACAAATGCTATTTTTTCAACTATCAAATTGACAGATGTCCAGAAATTTGATAACAGTCTGTTAGCAAAGGTTTGGGAAGCAGGCATTCTTTTACATGTTGTTTGGTGTTTAAGTTGGAACACAGCCCAAAGAGGGTAATTTAGCAATGTCCATCTAATACTGATGAATTTATCCAGTTAACACTTTCCCTGGGAACTTGTTAAAAATACCTAGGTGCAAGGTTTTCATTGCAGTATGAATTGAAAAGCAACTATATGTCTACCAATAGGGAACTACTTAAATCAAATATAGTCCATTTGTACGGTGGAATACTCCCCAGCTGTTAAAAAAGGAAATAATGCACTGTCCTTTATATATTGATATAGAAGAGCCTTCAAGGAGGCTCAGTGGTTAACGAATCTGACTAGGAACCATGAGGTTGCAGGTTCGATCCCTGGCCTTGCTCAGTGGATTAAGGATCTGGCGTTGCTGTGAGCTGTGGTGTGTAGGTTGCAGACACGGCTCGGAACCCGTGTTGCTGTGGCTCTGGTGTAGGCTGGCGGCTACAGCTCCGATTTGACCCCTAGCCTGGGAACCTCCATATGCCTCGGGAGTGGCCCAAGATATGGCAAAAAGACAAAAAAAAAAAAGTCTTCAAGACATTTTATTAAAGATAAAATAATTTTTAAATAGTTGCCTGACATCATGTGTAGTTTGCTAGCATTTCTATTAAATAAGAGAGAAAACAATGTGTATTCCCATTTGCTTGCCTATATATATACACATACATATAAAAAAATTAGGAAAAATCCAGAAGATAAATGGCATATATATATGTATGTGTGTGTGTGTATATATATATATATCCACTCCCCCCCCCCCGACTTGTGGCATGTGGAAGTTCTTGGGCGGGGGATCAAACCTGAGCCACAGCAGTGATGACGTCGAGTCCTTAACTGCTGGGCCACCAGGAAACGCCAATGTATTTTTTAAGAAAAAATTAAGAAAAATCAAAAACTATTCATACTGATATAATTTGAAACAATCAGCCTTAGTACACAGGGCTAATTCAACTGTGAAAGAATTACAGTAGGTTTATAATAATGGAATCTCATTTAACATATTATCATCATGATTCTTAGTATGATTTCAGGATTCTATAATCTATGCTTTAGGATAAAGAGAAAGTATAGAAAAAAATGGGCCAAAGAGTAAAGTCCACCATGAATGACAGAGTCTAAGACCTTGCAAATGATTATATGCTGTTCCTAATTAGCCTTCCAAATATTTGAGAATTCATCTATTGAAAGTAAAAATTCATTGCAACCAGGTACAGATTTCTAAACATTAGTAAGGTTCTTAGAGTGGATAATTAAACATAGTTGACCTATAGTATACCCAAACCATGTGCTAATTTAAAGCTTTGCTTTAAATCTTGGTTCTGAATCTGATTTAAATTCTGATTCACACAAGAAACAAGAGAAGGGATAAGGAAGAACAATGTCCCCATCCTTTTTGTTTGTTTGTTTTGTTTTTTTGACAATGTCCCCATCCTGGCTTTTGCTTTACTTTGAGTTAGTGGGCTGTAGGCAAAATTTCAAAGTAATTTAAAGTGGCCTTTGGCATCCTTTTACCTTCATTTTCTTGCAAAGCTCCTACTACCTAATTTTTACATCTCCCAAGGGCTCTAAGATATCCCCTTTGTTGAGGACAGGAGTGGTGTCTTGCCTCACCTGAAGACTGAATGCCAGGCAATTGCCAAATTCCTCCTTCCTTCCTAATCAAACTCTTCCCTCATCTCAGGGGAGCTCATCTCAAGTAAGTTAAGAAGGAAACAATGTAATTACTTCATACTAAAGTATTGGTTTTAAGTTCAGTTTAAAATAGATAATACATTTGCATGTTTCAATTTTTAAAATTAATTTTTTTTAAATTTGCTTTTTAGGGCTGCCCCTGTGACATATGGAAGTTCCCAGGCCAGGAGTCGAATTGGAGCTGCAGCTGCCCCTCTCTACCACAGTCAAGAGTAACGCAGGATCAAAGCCAAGTCAGCCACCTACACCACTGCATAGACACCAGATCCTTAACCCACTGAGTGAGGCCAGGGATTGAATCTGCATTTTCATGGATACTGGTCGGGTTCCTTACCACTGAACCACAATGGGAACTCCTCAGTTTTTTTTAAATTTTAAAGAATATAGTGACAATTTCCCTTTGTGCAGTTAACTGCAACCATGTATCTTCTGGATTCCTCCTAATTTTTTTATTTATATGCGTGTATATGTGTAGGCAAGCAAATGGGAATACACATTATTTTCTCATTTAGTAGAAAAGCTAGCAAACTATACATGTTATCAGGCACCTTTTTAAAAATTGTTGTATCCTTAATAACATGTCTTGAAGACTCTTCTATATCAGGATATAAAGGACTGTACATTATTTCCTTTTTTAACAGCTGGGGAGTATCCCACTGTACGAATGGACTACAATTGATTTAAGTAGTTCCCTATTGGTAGATGTATATAAATATACATATATCTCTATATATTTATATCTCTATATCTCTATCTATATACACACCACTTGCCATGGGCCAGAATTTATTTTTGGCTCTGGGAACTCATTTGTGAATCAGATGGTTTTGGTACCATTTAATTTGCAGTTTTATGGAAAAACTTTGTTTCTTCATGACTGCCTCCCCTTGCCCTTAGTTAATTTAATTGTAAAATTCTGTGAAGCGAGAGGGGAGGGGAGAGATGCATAATTACTCAACTGTTGTGTCTGTTCTAAATAGTCAATTCACACTTAGTATTTTATCACCATTTGTTGGAAACTTGATCTAAGAAATGTTTCTCATTTTAAAAATGAGAATTAAAATTAACATTCCTTATTGCTTCTGAGAACCTCATAGGCAAAATCTCAGTGTGCCCCTGGTATTGTAAATACATCACTGTGTAATAGAAAGAATGTAAGATTTGGAGATCTGATTGGAATTTTGACCCACTGCTTCCTAATTATATGGTCATGTTTAAGTTATTTTTTCTTTGAATTTTAGTCTCAGTGGGGAAGCAAAAGCTGTCTCCCAGAGTTGATGCAAAGATTGGAGGTGTTTATTATTTGCCTGGCACACAGTAGGAGCGCTGTAATTGCCCACCATTATTTGATGATGGATTCAAAAGCAACTAGCTGATAACTAAGTGCATAAGAGATGGTACTTGTATTTGGCAGTGTATTCAGGTTTCAGTTTTAGAGCCTCATCTCCTTTTTCTTTAGGCTTTTCTCAGCCTAACTAGGCACCTGGGGCAGCCCTAGTTTGCTGTTTATATCTCTCTGTAAATTGGTAATGCACTGCATCTGAGGTGGGCCACAGCTCTGATTTGACCCTCAGATGAAAGCAGGTTAGATAAAGGCACATAGAGCTAGTAGTTGGTTGGACTGAGGTAGAGAGAGGAATGCCGGCTGGTTCTCTCTCTTCCATTCCCTGCCTGTGGCAAGCAGCCAGCTGTTTCCTTAATACAGACTTCTCTGCGCCCTGGCAGTGATAAGGCGCATACTTAGAGAAATCCCTTCTGGCAATTGCCATTTCAAAGAAGAAGAAACCCAAGAGTAGAAAGAATTGTTTTGATTTCGAGTGTTAATGTGTGTGCAAAAGTAGGTAGAGTGAAGAGCCAGGGATTGGCAGCCATTTAAAAGTGGAGTGCCAAATCTTCATTTATGCCTTCCCTCCTAAGCAAAGATGGAAGTGTCTGTGGGGGTCACCCAGAGACAGGCCTCTCTTTCCAATCCCCTGGGATGTGAAGAGGTTTAATACATGGAGTCAGCCCCAATATACATTCCATTGAACCCTGCCCTTCTAGGAATAGCGACACCTGCTGGCCAATTGTGGGAAATGTCTCTTTTAAGTTCCGTTCTTCCACTTTGCTTAGCGCCCTAGTGCTATAATATCCCTGTGGCACCATCTAAGAGGGAACAGCACTGCCTGTACTCTTGCTTTTGGGTGTGCCTTCATTATTTCTCCACTTGCCTTCTCATTGATTTGATCTCATTAAGTTTCCTTCTAGCAAGAACTTATCTCCATTCTTTTCTCTCGTCTCACTTTTGGCAAGCTAAATTTTGGGAAAACTTTTCACAGAAGCAATATAGCATAATAGTTAAGGCTGTGGAGTGTCACTGCCAGGGCTTTTAATCTCCCTCCTACCTGGTGGTCTTGGGCAAATTAGCTTGGACTCTGCCTTTGCTTTCTATAAAATGGGGGAGGGGGAAACATCTACCTTACAGGGTTGTTTTAAAGCTAAAATAAAATAATGAATATAAAGTTCTCAGCATATCATTTAGTGCAAAAAAGTTACACACTGATTGTTAGCTTTATTATTTAGCTGCTACTGTGCCCTTTCATTTGTGTGCCATAAATAATCTCAATTGAGGAAATTAGTGTCAGTATATACTTGAAGCATGCAAAAGAATAAGTGTTTTAGAGAAAGTAGCTTTACAACAATTTCTGAAGTGAACAAAACAGGCAAAAGTCATCTTCAGAAAGTTCATGTATCTCCAAAGACTCCTCCTCCACAAATTTTCAAATTTGCTTTTCTTTTTAAGCTCCAGCAGGTGAGATATATTTTGAAAGATTCCTTCAGTTGGATTATTTTACCATTTTAATTGCTAGTACTGTGACTTTCTTATTTTCTCCAGTTTTCTAATTTAAACGCAAATTTTAAAAACTATGCTTTAGAACTGGACAAAACCATACTCAAAAAGATACATGCACCTCTATGTTCATTGCAGTGCTATTTGCAAGAGGCAAGACATGTAAACAACGTAAATGTCCCTTGACAGATGAATGGATTAAGAAGAGGTGATACATACACACAACAGAATACTACTAAAAAAGAACAAAATAAGGCCATTTGCAGCAACATGGATGTAACTAGAGATTATCATACTAAGCACAGTAAATCAGAAAGACAAAAACAAATACCATGTGATATCACATATGGAATCTGAAATATGGCACAAATGAACCTATCCACAAACAGGAACACACTCACTGATATTGAGAATAGACTTGTGGTTGCCAAGGAGGAGGGGAGAGGGATGTGTGGGGAGTTTGGGATTAGCAGATGCAAACTGTTACATTTAGAATATATAAACAATAAGGTCCTACTGTATTATCATGGGAAACTATATCCAGTCTCCTGAGATCATGATGGAAAATAATATTAAAAAAAAGAATGCATATACATGTATGACTGAGTGACTTTGTTGTACAGCAGAAATTGGTAAAACATTGTAAATCAACTATACTTTAATTAAAAAAAACCTATATTTAAAACTGGATTTAACTGCCTATAAATCTTTAGAGGGCTACCCTAGAAAAGTAATTGTTTTAAAGAACATTTTGGAGAAATGTTGGTTGAAATCTTAAAGTGTAACTTACAAATGATCTTTTTGTATACAGCCTGAGGAATTATTCTTAGTTACTTTACCTGTGATTTTGCAAAACTTCTAAGAAGCCTAATCCTTGACTTTTATATTCTTTTTTTTCCCCTCCATTGTGGCAAGCCGCTTAATTGGCTTCTGTTCTTAAACTACATTCTGTCCTAATGCCAAACTGTTGATTTCTCATTCAGTTTATGTGAGAGCTCAATTGGATGACTAGAAAGGCAGGTTGTTTTCATTCTAAGTTCTGGCTCTTCTGACAATTTTTGTCCAGCCTCACATAGTGACCAAGCTATTATAGCATGAAAGGGTTTTGCTTCTTCACAGTCTTGATTGCTCTCCTGCCCTGGGTCCATCAAGTCTTTGTGACTTGTACCTTGAGAAGAGTCTCTAATCATTGTTTCGGTCAGCATTTCTCTTTCAAGCAACAGATCCGGAACTGCTTTAAAATCACCCACTAGCAAGATAGAAAACTATCATTTTCTTCTACTTTCGTCAGTTGACCCAGGCTGTTCTGTGTGACTCTTGATCTTGGCCAGCGTCTCTCTGGATTCTCTAATAAATTCAGATCTAAGCCATTGGCTTGTTACTCTAAGGTCATTTCCACCTCAAGAAAATAAATTTAATTATCACTGTCGGTGATAGGTGTACAGTATTCTCCCAGCCAAACTAGTTCATCCTCAAATGACCAACTGATTTTTAGGAGAAGCTATTTAATTACACATTTGTGAGACGCATAATATTAGACCTGTCAGGATGGCTATTGCAAGCCAAACTTTTGGAAGTTATAAGCTTTGGAATTATTTTATCAGCTTTGGAAACTATTTGGGAGAATTTCAACCGTAAGCATTTTCTTTATTTTTATGATAAAGACACATGAGGTTTATGCATGAGGAATATTTAAATTCCTTTCTTGACGTGAAGTAACTCTATTTAGTCAAGTTTATTTTGGAATGGGCCAGCCTAAGAGAGATTCTAGTACTTTGTATTTGATTTTTTAAAAAATAAACATTTATTGAATTTTTGAAGTCCCTGTCATACACCATGTGCCTCGTCTCATTTAATACTTACATATGTATAAGTGTGTATAAATATGCAAGTTCTATGCCTGACTCATATAGCAAAAGAAAAAAACTATTTCAGGAGGTTAAGCAGTTTGATCAAGGTCACATAGATTTTTTTTAATTTTTTTTATTTTCCCACTGTATACACATAGCTATTAAGTGGTAAATCTATCCTGCTGTTGTCCACAGCTTTGCTCTTCTGCCCTCAGTGTTGTAGCTGCCTCCAGAAAAGGTGGAAGGGAGGTTCAGAAATATCTCCTTGAAACTCTAGTGTATGTAGTTTTGAAACTAAGTAAAATGCCTTATTGGCAA
The DNA here is from genome assembly GCF_016906955.1 of Phacochoerus africanus. Taxonomy (NCBI): domain Eukaryota; kingdom Metazoa; phylum Chordata; class Mammalia; order Artiodactyla; family Suidae; genus Phacochoerus; species Phacochoerus africanus. The sequence continues at coordinate 34,708,692 of NC_062545.1, forward strand.
AGCCCCTTATGCCTTCTTGTCTATCCTGTTGCTCGGGAGAAAAAGCCACATCCTGTAATTGTACTCAGAGACTGGGTTTTAGTGTATCTACCTGCCTCCTAAGAGAGGTTGTGAATTGTCCCAGAGACAAGATAATACTTTTGCTTCAATTCATCTGGGCAAGTGGTTCGTCCTCCGGAAGGAGTGATTTTAGCCTTGCAGTTCCTAGACTGTTGTCTAAATGGATTAAAAAATAGATGTGTCAGCCCCTACTGGCTAATGATTAGGATCAAGTGTCTTCTCCAGGATTGCCTGGGAGATCTTTGACTTGAGATGTGGGTGGCTCTATACAAAACTTCTCCAAAGAAAGATGTCCTTCTGTCTTCTCTGTTGTGGTTTATGGATTGTGTTCCTGGGACTTTATCTGCTCTGCTCTGGTACTTTCCTCATATCTATTCAAAAGAGGGTAAAGGTTTCTTAGAAATTTCAAATTTCTAGAAAAAAATTAGAATGTGCTCTGGAATTTGAATAAAGAATAAAAGGTAAAATACTTAAAATATTAAAATCAGAATAAAATAAAGTTACAAAATCAGTTAAATGAATACTTTGACTAGGGAAAGTATTAAAGAAAGGAAATTTAAAGTAACAAGATGGGGAGCTCCAGTTGTGGCTCAGCAGGGTAAGAACCCAACATAGTGCTCATGAGGATGCAGGTTCAATCCTTGGCCTCAGTCAGCGGGTTAAGGATCTGGCGTTGCCTCAAGCTTTGGTGTAGGTTGCAGATGCAGTTTGGATCCAATGTGGCTATGGCTGCTGCGTAGGCTGGCAGCTATAGCTCCAATTTGACTCCCAGCCTGGGAACTTCTGTATGCTACAGGCGCGGCCATAAAAAGAAGAAACGAAAACCCAAGATAAATATTAAAATAAAAGTTTTTAGTAAAAACATAAAAGGAAAATGGACTCAACTGCATTGATTTAGATATATGTATATACATATTTGTGTGTGAGGGTGTATTTGTGTGTGTCTGTGAACACAACGTACCTGTATGTCAGAGTTAACATTAGTTTAGACTAATCTCATGCTTCATGCTTTTGGTTAAATGACTCAACTGAGACCTTTGTGAGAGTATTAATTAGACTTTGAAAATCTTGAATCGATTATCCACATTAAATAGTTTCATCTTGGGAGGAAAAATAGGGACACAGGTGTAATTTTGTATGGTTCAGATGAGAGCTGATAATCTTTTGGGTTATGATGGGTCTCAGTGGTTCTACAGTTTTCCATAAAGCATGTTCACTTGTCCAGGCCTACTGCTACACAACTATAGTTCCACAATAGCAATAACTCTGATTTGTTTAGCCCTTTGTCTCTCAGAACTGCTCTCATTTACATTACTGTGTTTGCAACTGCACCAAAGGCGCACTTTGATTTTATGTATCACAGTAGTAATTCCTAAAATATTTAGTTTATGTCAGCTTAAAAAAAAAAGAATCCTTTAAAAATATTCGAGGATATGCATGCAGTAATAGTTATCACAGCTTACCTATTTTATAAGTGAGGAACAATATTTTTCGCTGGGATTTTTGAATTTCTGTTTGAGCTTTTAAAAACAAAATCCTTTGAAAATAGTAGTTATAATGGTGATGGTCCATGATGGTTTATGACAATCCTAAGGAATTATATTAGATAAAACTGTAAGGAGCTCTATTTTCAATACTTTCTCCTCTCTCCCCTTCCCCTCATCTCCTCCCTTCCTCCTTTCTTCTCTTCCTCCCTCACTCTCTCCCTTCCTCCCTTCCTGTACCAAGTGTAAGGAAATACATAGTGCATTTTTTCTACTATTTCTTCATGGGTTGGAGGTGTCAGAGTACCAAGAAAGCTCTACTCTGTCCTTAGGCCAAGTCTCATTCATTTGGGTATTTCTCTTGGCTTTAAAAGGAAACTGTTGGGTATCTGATTTAAAAGGAGATCTCATGATAAGCTTCACTGTATACTTTTATGAGGTTTCATAAGAAACTCTTGCTTTGTTAAAAAAAGAAAGAAAAACAAGTAATTAGATCCAGTAGGATGTTAGACTATTTGATGGTTTAACTATTTGATGAACATGTCTTGAGCTCTTCCAGTTCATAATGAGGGTTGCCTTTCAGTTGATACCCTCTTGACATTATTTGCAGCATCTGATAAATTTTAAAGCATAAAGACGTTTCATTCTGCTATCATCAGCCTTGACAACTAGCTGAGCTGGAGAGATTGTAATCTGTTGTCTTATTTATTATATGAAATATTTTTCAGACTGCTTCGCTTACAGGATAGTTTGCATTCCTTTTCAAAATTCGTTTCAGATATAGTACACACTTTTTTTTTTTGTCTTTTTGCCTTTTCTACGGCTGCTCCCTCAGCATATGGAGGTTCCCAGGCTAGGGGTTCAATTGGAGCTGTAGCCACCAGCCTACAGCAGAGCCACAGCAAGGTGGGATCCGAGCCAAGATTGCGACCTACACCACAGCTCACGGCAATGCTGGATCCTTAACCCACTGAGCAAGGGCAGGGATCGAACCCACAACCTCATGGTTCCTAGTCGGATTCGTTAACCACTGCGCCACGACGGGAACTCCTGTGTTACACTCTTTTGAGAGTATCTACCATGCTACCTTATTGTGTCCTTTCCTTTTTTACTATCATGAAAGGCATGTAGCATGTTTTTTAGTTATCATTACATCATTAGCTGTTAAAATACTCCCTGATATAATAGGTACTCAGTAAATGTTAAGTCAAATGAAATCCAACATTGTTCAAAGGAGGGGTGACCTGGAAGGAGAACTAACACGTATTGATTGCCTAATATATGTTAAGCTCTTTATTAGTTACTTAAGAATTCAATACCATGTGATATTTCAGGGAATCTTGGGAGGGGGGAGGTACTACCCCTATTTTACCTCTTTTACCTTCAATGAGGAAACTGCTTAGCTGACAAGTATAGAGCGAGGCTTTCTCCTCTTTTGTCTCTTGTCAAAACTGTATTAAGTTGTCTCCTGAGTGTTTTTTGGCTGTTTTTTTTCTTCCTTAAATCATTGCTAAGCTCACATGGTAGAGTACTATTTTCAAATCCAGGTTTCTTCACTTAAATTGCTCATATTATAAAAACATACTCAATTTCACACTCATTTATCAGGGTGATTCTATTATTCATACAAGTAACCTTTTCATCATCACAATCACATGTAAATAAAATCTCTTACAAATTACTAGGGTTTGAATTCTGATCCTTGATGACTAAAATACCTTAGAAGTGAATTTAAATATGAAAACAACACCCATAGTTTAAAAGAAACTTTATATAGCATTGAAAATTATGCAGACATATTTTATCATGGTGGATGCTCTCAATTGTATTTTATCTTTATTACTATAAGTCTCTCAAGCCAAAAGTTAACCAGTTAATAATACACACCACACTGTGTATTGTAAATTTACATTCTGAATCATTTAGGCAAACATCTAGAAGGGCCTCTACTATATTTATGCATTTACATATTTATATTTACTTATTATTTCTTTATATAAAACACTTCTCTGCCCCTGTTTCTCACCACTAGAATGCATTGGAATATGCTGAAAGGGGATATATTTCGTAGATGAGCTGGGTAGCAATATGTTGTCAAACTTTATTTTGCTCTCGCTTTGGAAGTAGCACTGTTATCCTTTGTTTCATCATAGTCTATCCCTTGCTGTTTGAAAGTAGGTTTGTTTGTTTTTTTTGGCCACACCAAGCATATGGAATTCTTGGGCAACGGATCAGATCTGAGCCACAGTTGTGACCCAAGCTGCACCTGCGGCATTGCCGGATCCCCAACCCACTGTGCCAGGCGGGGGGTCGAACCTGCATCCTAGTGCTCCCAAGAAGCCGCAGATCCCATTGCATCACAGGAGGATCTCCTAAAAGTAGGTTTTAGTGTAGATACCATCCTGGCTCAGTAGGTCAGGGACCCGATGTAGTCTCATCGGGAAATGGGTTTGATCTCTGGTCTCATTCAGTGGGCTAAAGATCTGGCATTGTGCAGCTACGAGCTGAGGTGCAGATCGCAGATGCAACTTGGATCTGATATTGCCGTGGCTGTGGGTTGGCCCGCAGCTGCAGCTCTGATTGGGCGCATAGCCTGGGAACCTCCACATGCTGCAGATGCAGTCGTTTAAAAAAAAAAAAAGTTTTAGCGCCTTACTTCCAGATTATTGTTTTTTCATTAGGAGAACAGGATCAGGGAATATGAATATATTTCTCAGGAACCCAAGGAAGTTTTGATGTTGGTAAAGAGCTCAATTGCTTGGAGTAATGTGGTAGTCACTTTGAAGCCTTAGGTTAGATATCTGGTGGACCACCTGATGGCTCCTGAAAGGTTGCTTCTACCTTGGGCATTTTGTTCTGCTTGGAATGACTCTTAACCACAGATCTTTACCCTGGAATCCTCCATCTGGTTGGTTCAGCTCCTCCTGTGGATGCATCCCCACCACCGTTTTGTGCCACATCCTGCTTCTACCTGCCATTGCTCGTGGAATGTAGACTCTGAATATTTCATTGTGTTGTTGGTCTTAGAATGCTCAGAACAGTGCCTGGCATTTAATAAATGTTTTCTGAACAAACTGAAAGTTTGTATAGATAATTAGGCGTAAGATCTTTTTGGGCATCTACTAATGATGTGCATCTTTAGAGTGCTAGGAGTGTTTTCTCCTGCTCACAGATAGGGTAGTTCCGCTCTAGAATTCCAAGCAGCTTCAGCTGATGAGTAGATGCAGTATTAGCCCTGAGCAAGTAAATCCTTAGGAAGAAGATTCATCAGTCCACAGTGTCTACAGATTCTCATATGATTCCTTATTTCACTGTGCATGGAAAGGACAGTGCTACATGTCTTGTGGTATAGTGTCTTGTTGGCTGATGGTGGTACCTGGTTCTGGACATTGGGAGGCTGGTGGAAGGAGAGGTTGAGGAGAAAGGACTGACTCTCATGTGCAGTTGTCTAGGAACTGACAGACGTTTTTCAGTTTTAGAAGTTCCCGTTTTGGTGCAGTGGTTAACAAATCTGACTAGGAACCATGAGGTTGCAGGTTCGATCCCTGACCTTGCTCAGTGGGTTAGGGATCTGGCGTTGCCGTGAGCTGTGGTGTAGGTCGCAGACGCGGCTCCGATTGGAACCCTAGCCTGGGAACTTCCTTATGCTGTGGGAGTGGCCATAGAAAAGGCAAAAAGACAAAAAAAAGAAAAAGTTTTTCAGTTTTACTTTGAGGAACACAGAGATAATAAAATTTTTAAATCTATTTAATCTATAAGTCAATTAACAAATGTTTTGAAAATTGTGTACCTGTTTTACCCTGTCTTCTTCCTGGAAAACACATTTCATGTAGGAAGGAGTGCAGATATGACTTTCCAGTGTCTTGATATACCTTCAGATTGTCAGTAATGGCGGGAAATGAGCTGATGGAGAGGACTGGCTCTTTTTTTTTGTCTTTTTGCTATTTCTTTGGGCTGCTCCCACGGCATATGGAGGTTACCAGGCTAGGGGTCGAATCGGAGCTGTAGCCACCGGCCTACGCCAGAGCCACAGCAACGCGGGATCCGAGCCGCGTCTGCAACCTACACCACAGCTCACGGCAACGCCGGATCGTTAACCCACTGAGCAAGGGCAGGGACCGAACCCGCAACCTCATGGTTCCTAGTCGGATTCGTTAACCACTGCGCCACGACGGGAACTCCAAGGACTGGCTCTTTAACCATGCCTGTGGTTGTAGAGTATTTCTTGTGTGCTGGATGGAAGACAGGTTGGAGAGGATGAGGGCTACGAATTTGGCCTCTGCAGTCAGATTACCTAAGTTAAAGCCCTGGAACTACTGTAAATATCCAAGCTCTGTGGACTCGGATGAATTATGTATTATCTCCCTAGGTTTTCTCCTTTGTGGAGATAAGCATAATGCTTTCTTCATAGAGTTGTGGTGAGCGTCAAATGAGATAATGTATATAAGCACTTCTGGAAAACAGTGGCAATAATTGTTATTATTAATACAGTCAATGCTATGTCTACACCCTTAACATATGCCGTTGAGTATTGATGCACATTACAGCACATCATGGGGAAATACATTAGAGGATGGTCATAATTTTTCAACTTCTTGGTGTGTTATGTTTTGAAAGGAGAACTTGTGTTTCAGCAGTTGAAATGCTGGCTAAATGGAGGATTCCCTATGGAAGGTTGAAATTGATGAATACCTGAAAAAGTCAAAGCTCTGGAATCGTCAGGGTGTTACCGGTTTATCAAAATGTGAAAAAAAGAATTCCCATCATGGCTCAGCGGTTAATGAACCTGACTAGCATCCATGAGGACGTGGGTTGGATCCCTGCCTTTGCTTAGTGGGTTGGGCATCTGGCATTGCCATGAGCTGTGGTGTAGGTTGCAGACGTGGCTTGGATAGATCCAGCGTTTCTGTAGGCCAGTGGCTTCAGCTCCGATTCGACCCCTAGCCTGGGAACCTCCACATGCCGTGGGTGCAACCCTGAAAAGACAAAAAAAAAAAAAAAAAAAAAGAAGGAAAAGGAAAAGAAAAAATGTTTCATTGACAGTTCTACTTTGAAATAGGAACATGTGTATTTAATTTCAGGTAAATCAATAAAAAAATGGCTTTATGAAGTTATCTTATGCAAGAACAAATGCTTTTATTTTCACCTCCCCCCCAAAACATGGGTTATAAAGCCTTTTTAGTTGCAAAACGACAAGATGAAGTGACAGAACGTTCAGCAAAACCTTAAAACTACAACGTTTTCTTTTGAAAATGTTAGGTTTTTTTCCCCTATATAATTAAAAAATGTGAGTATTGGAAACGCTGGTTCTTTTTATTCATTTTCTCAAAGCAGAAAGCATTTGAAGGAACATGGTGTGTGATAGGGAGTTATAAGAAGTTAGAAGGATTAGGCTACATTTGAATTTTTCACTTAAGAAATAATTAAAGCCCACTGTTGGGTGCTGAGAAGAATAAAAAGGTGAAAAAGGCCCAGATGCTGCTTTCAAAGGGATTACAGGGATTGAATAAAATACTAGAAAAATAACTTTAATTGAAAGTAGAAGGTGGTAGATACTGAAAGAAAAGTAGAATCAGTGTTCTCTGGGAGGTGTTTCTTGCACCTTGGACCTCAAGAAGAGCTCTAAAAATGAGCTGGTGTTCGAACTGGGCCCGGGAGTGATAAATACCCGTACACCTTGGAGGCCATGAGGGGGAAGTTCATCCCCTCAAGGGGACTGGAGTGTGTGAGGATAGAGACAGAAATTGGAGGGTTATCTGTGGGAAGCAGTAAGTCATAGTTTATTTTTCCATGAATACCAGTCCCAAGAGATAACACGCACAAAGAGGTTTCTATGGTGAAATTAGTTTGGGAAGCTTTGGATATTACTAATGCCTCCTGGAGATGTTCAAACATTAAAGATTTTGAGAAGTCATCTATTAAAAATACATCTAGTATTATGTATAGTAGCTTACTTAACCAGGAAAGCTTTTTTAGGAAAATGCCCAAACAGGCTGTGAAATAGTTTCTTGCAGACCCTTATTGCGAAATGCTGGTCTATGAAGGTTGGTTGAGGCAAGGTGTTGGAAGGTCTGCGAACATCAGAGAGAAGCTTTCGGCTGTGGGTGAACCAGGATCTGGTGTCCCTGTTAGGGCAGTGCATCTGGAGAGTGTGTAGAGATGGGAAGGGTTGGAGACTGGAAGAGATTTATGAAGGATCTTCCAGTAGTAAATCTTTTTAGGCCCCTAGGTTTGAAGATCTACCTTGAGGGGGTTGTGGCATTAATGAGAGGAAGGGTTTGAAAGAAAAGGACCTTAGAGACATGGAGCCAGCACTTTGTGATGCCAGTTAATGGTGGCAAACCTGAGACTTGACACGGCTTTTTAATTCCAAAACACACGTGGTACAACCTCCTCTCCCTTTAGCATCTTTGAAATCAGGAAGTATTTTAGCATTTCGTCATTTTAAAGAGCCAGAGCTTTTCATTTTTAATGGTACACAAAGTTCAAAGTTAGACTTGTTAAAAAAGCATTGTCAGGTATGTTTTCAAGGTAAAGGAAGAACGAACATAGCCTGACACTAACTTGGGGCATAGCAGTGTCTTCACACTGTGCTGTTCTCTACTTTGGAAGAGCATGAACACTTGAGGAGTCTCCTCCAGTCTTTTGGGCCAAAGGGAGAGCAGATGTGATTGAGAGAAAAGGAGTGACTGAGCGTCAGAAACCTGGATTTCCTCAGGACTTTTGCCATAGGCTTTTTCCCAGCCATCAGTAAAAGGAGGGACTCCTTCTGAACCTGCACAGGTATCGCTCCCTTCCTTCCTAAGTCCTATTTTATCCTGCCACTGTAAGTAGCGTGCCTTGAGGTTAAATGCTGCATTGCTGAGAGATGTGGGCCTCCCGCTCACTCTCCCGGATGTTAACTTGACAAGATAAGCAGGCTTAAACTTCCTGTTTAGAAGTGATTTTTCAGGAGTGGCCATTCTTTCTTTGCAGAAGATCACTTGCTGTAAACATTTATTTGTACCATATTTTGTTTGCTATGGTTCTTTTAAGATAATTTATTCTGTTGTTTTTCCTTAATGATGCAAATAAATTAAAATAGATGTTACTGCTATACATTGTATTCTTACAGTCTAAAGAACTCAAGAAATGTTTATTAAAGAGAAAGTACTAATCCCTCACTCCCAAAGGAAATATTGATCCAGCAAATTATTATGAAAAGATGTAAGGTTTATTCAATATATAATTCTTAAATTGCTCAGAAATTTATTTGACTCTATATTACTGTATTATGTTATATGACTCTGTATACCTGCATAAATGTTGATATCATGAAAGTCATACTCATATTTTTTCCTTCTTTTATTCCCCTGCCCCCACCACCTCAATTAAACAACAACAAAAACTATTAAGTCCCAGAACTTGTCTATAATGGTTTGATGGAGTTCAGCTCCTCACTTTATAAAATGTTAAGCTTTTCTTTTTCCTTTTTTTATTTTTAGGTTGGTAGTGTTCCTAGGTCATGAGAAGAATCTGAAAATAATTTTTATCCATGGTTAGTCACAGCTGTTATTACTAACCAATGGTCACATACTCATTAAAAAAAAAAAGAGAGAGAGGAAAAAAACTTCACAGTTTCTTTTTTTTAAATCAGAAATGGTGGACTTCCCAAGGTTTTTCAGCCAGACATTCTAATTTGATTCTAGGAGCTCAGAAAAGAACACACCCAAATTTACTCATCAAAGGGTTTTAATTGCCAGAGAGAGGTGAACTTGTTTTAAGAGGACTCTCTGTGCTAGACTTGAGTTTGAACCACACAGATTAGAGAACAGAGAAGAGTAATTTTGAGGATTTTTCTTTTAGCACAGTATGTATACCACTGATTGCCCAGGTTATTATGTTAGACACTTAAAGCTTTTAACCTCTGTTTTCTAACATTTCTAAAGATCAGAAATGCTCAGTTATTTATTTATTTATTTATTTTTTAAAAAACATCTGTGATACGTTATAAACTATTTTGAATTCTTTGGGAAAAAAGCATTCTCCCATGTTATAATGATGGGATCAATATTGTGTCGGTGAAGACTCTTTTGGTCTGAATGTTTGAGAGGGAAAAGGAATATATTAGAAAACGACATGGGAACATAATGAATCCAAGGATAAAGTGAATAAGAAACTAGCCACAAGGAGATCAAGCCTGCAGTCTGACCTCTGGAACAAGTAGAACTGGGACATAGAACCCCTCAGGGTGGCATCTTCATTTCACTTCTCTATCTATTTCTTTGTGTGTTGGCTTCATTTTTCTTTCTTTGTGGAACAGTCTTTTCCTCCACACAATAGTATGACTGTTAAGAGTTCTCAGAGTTTATATCCAAATTGCTATCAGATGAGTGAGTCTTAACCAGGCCCAAAATTTGAGGCAGGAAATTCTGATGTGTTGGGTTTGGTTCCACCTTTGTGCCAATTCATTATGATACGAGAACAGGCAGAGGAATTGGCATTGCGGTTCCCATGAATAACCATGTTGATGAGGAGCAAGGCAGCTGAAGAACTTAGAGATAAATCCAGGTGCAGAAATCCCATGTGTGGCCCTTGCAAAAATAATGACTTACATTATTTTGAGTTGAAAGTTTCTGAATAAATTATCATTAATTGTATCTGTAGAAATTATCCTAGTGGCACATGTATTGTTTTTCAGAGTAGAAGACATTTTTGTGGTACTTCAGAGATTTTGCAGAAAAGGAGTTATATTTGTTGCAAGAAAGTGGAATGGAGGGGTTTTTTATTTTAGAGTGATTATAAGGTATCAAAATCAATTTATACACACACACACACACACACGCACACACACACATGCACACACTACAAAACTACAACATTCAAGTCGTACCTTAAATAACTTGAGAATGTGTGCATAGGGAAAAAGAATGTATCATGAAAAATTAAACCTAACACTTAGAAAATCTACAATATGAAAAAGGGGTTGCAGGCAGGGAGAACTTGGCGTGCAGGTACAAAGCAGTTCTGTTGGCTCTTGGTTGCTGGCCTGGGCTCTGAGGTGGGTGAGCTTTTGTATGTTGCTTAGCAATGTGTGTTTTTTGTTTAAATGGATCTCGCTTCATGAATCATGAATTGTTAGTTTACAAGAGTAAGGTGTTCTTACAAGCCTGCCAAAATGGTAACCAAGCCCAGACCCTTTTTATACCAGAAGAATTTTAAGAACAGAATTTTAGCTTCTCAGTTCTATTGTGGAGCTTGAAGAAATATTATTTGATGATAATTCTGTCATATTATAAACAACCTGTAACACTCTGATTGTGGTATGAAGATCTTTGTGATTCTAGCTGAAAAATTATAACAGTACTGACTAATTCTACTATTTAGCAACTCGTATTAGGTATATTACGTGGGGTGGGAAGCAGAAAGATGCTTTCTTTTTTATCTACTGGCTCCCTCCTTCCTGAAATGATAAGCATGAATATTCAAGAAGATAGTCTTGAATGCTTTGTAAAAAATCTGGTTCTCACTATTCAACAAGTTTTGAATCTCTCTCAGAAGAGTGTTTTGTTCAATTTAGAAAAAAAGAGAAAAATAAACCAAACAATAAACACTTCTTATTTCCCTACTCTTATTTCCACTAAAAAAGTGGGAATCCACTTTTTAAAAATCCTTTTATCCAAAGGGATAGAAGACTGATTAATATCTTCTGTAACAAACACCACTGTTCTTTAAAAATACCAATGGGATAGCTGTTTCTCACCGCTGGTCTCCCTCTACTGTTTCATATCCCCATTTGCCCCCACCTTTCCAAACTAATAAATTCAGACATTGTATTTTTCAACTCTATTTTATGTGATGAGATCCCCCCCAAACGTTGCCTTAATAAATTTTTTGGTGGGGGGGTCTTTTTAAGGCTGCTCCTGCAGCATATGGAAGTTCCCAAAATAGGAGTTAAATTGGGGCTGCAACTGCCAGCCTGCACCACAGCCACTGGCTTACCCCAAGCCATGTGGGATCTGAGCCAAGTCTGTGACCTACACTGCAGCTCACGGCAACACCAGATCCGTTAACCCACTGAGCGGGGCCAGGGATCGAACCTGCATTCTCAGAAACACTAGTCAGGTTCTTAACCTGCTGAGCCACAATGGAAACTCCTAAAACAAAATATTTTAATTGTTTGCTTTACCAGTTGATGTACTAAATACACAGTAAACTTTCATTTGTATAAAAATGACAAGTAGGAAAAATAAACTTGCTGAATTTCCTGAGTATTGATTTAACATAATCTGAGGATGAATGATTGTGTGTATGCAAGCAACTAGAACATGCTGTAGGAAAGGCAGTATTGATGTCTGTCTGGAAGAAGTGGAGGAGCCATTGAGGCAGGAAGGTAGGATATCTCACCTGGGGCACAGAAAATCTTCCAAACACCGAAATTGGATTTCATCTTCATCTAATTCAAATACAAGATACATACCCTGTGGTTTTCTGCCATGCTAGTTGGTTGATTCTTTTAAGGCTTAGTCTTGGTGCTGCCGTTTTCCATACAATCCTGACTGTAAGTGAAAAATTTAAGGGTCCCTGCTTTCTTCCAAGCATTTGCAAAATTTTGTATGTACTTTGTGTTGTAATTCTTTTTCTTTTTTCTTTCGGACTTTTTAGGGCCATACCTGTAGCATATGGAGATTCCTAGGCTAGAGGTTGAATCGGAGCTGTAGAGTGCCTGCGCCACAGCAATGCCAGATCCGAGCTGCATCTGTGACCGACACCACAGCACACGGCAACACTGGATCCTTAACTCACTGCGTGAGGCCAGGGATTGAACCTGCATCCTCATGGATACTAATCAGATTCATTTTCACTGAGCCAAACATAGGAACTCCTGTGCTGTAATTCTTGCAGATTGCTGTGTTGTTTTGTATCCTTGCTCAGGCTTCTCTTTCGAACACTAAGCTCTCTGAGGGCAGCTGCAGTGTCTCATTTATCAAAGCAAGCAGGATTCACTTACTCTAATGTGCAATCTTGGGTTTAGTAGGTGGTAAACATTTTTTGATTTAAAACAACAGTTGATTCTCATTTTATTTCTGTAGTATCCATTGTGACTTCTTTTTCATTTCTTATTTCGTTTATTTGGGTTTTTTCTCTCCTCTTCTTGGTGTGTCTGGCCAGAAGTTTGTCAATTTTGCTTACCTTTTCAAAGAACCAGCTCTTAGTTTTACTGATTTTTTTCTATTGTTTTTTGAATCTCTATTTTATTGATTTCCTCTCTGGATCTTTATGATTTCCTTCCTGCTGCTGACTTTAGGTTTTGTTTGTTCTTCTTTTTCTAATTCATTTAGGTGGTGGGTTAAGTTGTTGATTTGAGATTTTTCTTCTTTTTTGAGGAAAGCCTGTATTGCTATGAACTTCCCTCTAAGCACTGCTTTTGCGGCATCCCGTAGATTTTGATTGGTTATGTCTTCATTATCATTTGTCTCGAGGTACTTTTTAATTTCCTTCTTGATTTCCTCATTGCCCCATTGGTTTTTTAGTAGCACATTGTTTAGTCTCCATGTAGTAGGTTTTTTCTCATTTCTTTTCCTGTGGTTGATTTCTAGTTTCATGCCATTGTGGTCAGAGAAGATACTTGAAATAATTTCTGTGCTCTGAAATTTGTTGAGGCTAGCTTTGTGCCCCAGGATGTGATCAATCCTTGAGAATGTTCCATGTGCACTTGAGACGAATGTATATTCTGGGTTTTTTTTTTTGGATGTAATGTCCTGAAAATGTCGATTAAGTCTAACTTTTCTATTGTGTCCTTTAGGATCTCTATTGCCTTATTGATTTTCTGTCTAGAGGATCTGTCCATTGGTGTGAGTGGGGTGTTAAAGTCGCCTACTATGGTTGTATTCCCATCGGTTTCTCCTTTTATGTCAGTATTTGTTGTAGGTATCTGGGTGCTCTATTCTCATTTTAAAGAAGAAAAAAATTTAATACATTTTAGCTTTTTACTGGAGGGACTTTTAGGCAAATTTGTGAAAATTTATAGCTTCACATATATTTTAATGATTACTTTCACTATGCATGGGAAAAAATTCCCAAAATTCCCACCTCATTGAGACAATAAAATCTTTCTTTAGTCATTTGGGATGACTGTTTTTCTCTATGAACTATATAGCCAATGATATCAAAGCCCTTTGTTTTTGTAGGGAGAACAAACAACGATATTTTAACCAATGGGCAAGGTAGACTGAGTATGCACGAACAATGTTTGGAACTTTAATGGCATAAACTCACAACAGAAAAGATCTTATACATGTTCAATGTTATACATGATTATTCACTCATTATGTATTAATTGGGCTTCTGTACTAAACAACATTTTTTTTTTTTTTTTTAATGGCTGTACCCCAGAGCATGTGGAAGTTCCCAGGCTAGGGGTTGAAATGGATCTGAAGCTGCAGGCCTATTTTACAGCCACAGCAACATGGGATCTGAGCGGCATCCATGACCTAGAGGCATAGCTCCCGAAAATGCTGGATCTTAACCCATTGAGCAAGGCCAGGGATTGAACTGGCATCCTCATGTATCCTACTTGGGTTCTAAACCTGCTGAGCCACAACAGGAACCACCTAAGCATCTATTTTGAAGGGTTTTATACCTAGCTAAACCAACCTCCCAAATTTCCACAAGGGGAAAGGGTTGCTCTTGGGAATGTTGGAAGCACAATTTTATGATCCTTTGGTACATTCTTTTCCGAATGGAGTATTTTGGAAGAACAGATGTTTTTCTCACCATTTTTCTTAATAGTTTTTTGTTGGAAACATAAAGACCATGTGATCTTTTTCCACCCTGGAGTCATTCTTGTCCTGATTCCTCAGCACTGGCAGGGCAGGGTGCATAGGACAGCAAGCTTATTGGAAATTTAAAGTCTTCAGCACATTCTCAGGTTCATTTCCCATTGAATTTCAATGATCTGTTTTTCTACTTTCCATTATTTGAAAAAGGCAACTAAAAACCACATCTATTCTTTTTAGCATTCATTTTCTGCCTTTCTTGGTCTGTAATACACAATTTGAATATTTTCTTGTTTCAAATAATAGTCCCCTTTCCCCCACCTATTTTTTACCCCCAGATGTTTTCTGAGCTTTATGTAGTAAGATTAGAAAAGAATCTTGGTGCTGCTATTTACACTTGATTTGAGATCATTGAACAGTAATTATTTGTAGACATTTGGGTATGTCTCCATAAAGCTCTGATAATTTCTTAAGGGAAGGAGGGTGAAGACTTTATGTAATTGATTGAATATACTGAGGGAGTGGTGTGTGTTTGTGACATAATAGAGTGCTTTCAGACCTGGAGGAATCATTGGAGTGTAATGATTTGGAGGAAGCATCAAAAATAGGGATAGGAACCCATGCTCTTGGAGTGGAAGAATTAATATTGTTAAAATGGCCGTACTACTCAAAGCAATCTACAGATCTAATGTGAGCCCCATCAGATTATCCATGACATTTTTCACAGACCTACAGCAAATAATCCAAAAATTTATATAGAATCACAAAAGACCCAGAATTGTCAAAGCAATCCCGAGGAAAAAAACCAAAGCTGGAGGCATAACCTTCCCAGAATTTAGACAATGCTACAAAGATACAGTAATGAAAACAGGATGGTACTAGCACAAAAACAGCCATATGGATCACTGGAACAGAATAGAGAGCCCAGAAATAAACCCACACACCTATCAATTAATCTTCATTGGGTTAAGGATTCAGTATTGCCATGAGCTGTGGTATAGGCTGCAGATGTGGCTTGCATCTGGCCTTGCTGTGGCTGTGGTTTAGGCCAGCAGTTACAGTTCTGATTTGACCCCTAGCCTGGGAAGATCCATATGCTGTAGGTGCAGCTCTAAAAATACAAAAAATAAATAAAAGCAAAACTAAACACTGGGACCTAATCAAAATTATAAGCTTTTTTACAGCAAAAGAAATCATAAACAAAATGAGAAAACAACCTAGGACTGGGACAGAATATTTGCAAATGATGTGATTGACAAGGGCTTAATTTCCAAAACATGTGAACAGCTCATAAAACTCAATGACAGAAAAGCAGACAACCAATCAAAAAATGGGCAGAGACTTAAATAGACATTTCTCCAAAGAAGACATACAAATGACTAAAAAGCACATGAAAAGACAATGTTGCTAATTATCAGAACAATACAAATTGAAACTATAGTGAGGTATCATCTCACACTGGTTAGAATGGCCATCATTAAAAAGTCCACAAACAGAAGTTCCCATCGTGGCTCAGTGGTTAATGAATCTGACTAGGAACCATGAGGTTTTGGGTTCGATCCCTGACCTTGATCAGGGGATTAAAGATCTGGCGTTTGCCTGAGCTGTGGTGTAAATCACAGACGCGGCTCAGATCCCGCATAGCTGTGGCTGTAGCGTAGGCCGGCAGCTTGTAGCTCCGATTAGACCCCTAGCCTGGGAGCTTCCATATGCTGCAGGTATGTCCTTAAAAAGCAAAAAAAGAAAAAAGAAGAGAAAAAGGCCATGTTCTTTTTGCTTTTTCACACCTCAGGTAAATGAGATATACTGTGGATACAGTTTGTTCCTCAGGGAGGAAAGGTAAACTGTGAATTCATGACAATATTATTAGGAATGAGAAAATTAAGGAAGAGGGTCTGAATGACAAAAATGCTTCTATGATCAAAGAAGTGTTCTTATTATTAAGCAAATCAAG
Source organism: Phacochoerus africanus (assembly GCF_016906955.1). NCBI lineage: Eukaryota > Metazoa > Chordata > Mammalia > Artiodactyla > Suidae > Phacochoerus > Phacochoerus africanus. The sequence goes on from NC_062545.1 coordinate 34,724,948, forward strand.
ATGGATGGTTCAGTGTTTATTGCCTAATTATTAAATATTTGTTAGCAGAGTTGAAGTGATTTATAATAGTGATAGATCCAGAAATAACCTCTAATAATATGCCAACAAATTAGTTTTCTTGTATTAGCGTGATCTGTGCCTGTTAGCATTATTAAATGACTCCCATGCTTTCCATTATAACATTATTGCTTTCTGAATTTGCATTACTAACCATTATAATTTTTCTAGGTATAAACAGTATATAAACTTCTCTTTGGAGGTGCTGATATATAATGGCCTATCCTTGCAGGGAGAAAAGTGTTATCCATAGAGCAATTTTGAAGTTAGAGTAACCCTCTGTTGTCTTCCTATTATATGACCGTCATAATGGCTCGACTTGTTGTTTTTACTCCTAGGCTACCTCACCCATCAACACATACCATGTGTCTTTAATCCAGGACCATTTATTAAACCTAGTTAATTTTTGTCCTGAAAATGTAAACATTAACCCAAGGGAAAAAAAAATGGAAGTATTTTTTCATTGTATGTCAGAGTACATATAAAAAAGAGGAAAATATGAATTTTAGATAAAATCTGCTTCACAGGATTTATACATACATATATATGACATGTAAACCTATGACTTGTCTTAGTAAAATATTAAATGATGTGAACATTCTCATTTGTTTAAAAATTTTCTTTTCACTTCGTTTGGAGAGTTGAAAGAATAAATACACAAAATATTTTTTTAAGATAAAGGAATTCATAGTTCCACATTCTAATTTGGAAAATAGAAGAGGCTTGTAATCCCACTAATTTGAGATAAATACTTTCTTTTTCTTTCTTTTTTTTTTTTTTTTGCATGCTTGTGTGTGTGTGGGTATGTTTTTATGAATCCAGGCATCCTCCTCTCCTTTTAATCTAAAAGAAAGCCAAAGTATATTGGATATGTAAACTTCTTAATTAAAAAATAATGCATATCAATTTATAGTTTTATATTTTTCCCCTCAATTTCTTGCAAAAAAGGAAACATCTATTCAGTACTGTACTGATGGTAGATCTGGCTTTGAACCTTGGTTAGTTCAGACCTTCACTAGTTCTCACTCAGACTACGGCGGTCACTTCCTCACATCTTGTCTCTCTCCCTTTTGAGTGGCCTTCTGCAGTCTGTCCTTTACAGTACTAATAGTCTGGACCTCTTTTCTCTTTTTGGCTGTGCTCGTGGCATGCAAAAGTTCCTGGGCCCAGGATGGAACCCATGCCAAAGCAGTGACAACATCAGATCCTTAAGTGCTTAGGCCACGTGGATATTCCTAGCCTTTTTTTTTTTTTTTTTTTTTAATAAGACTTAATTTTAGGAGTTCCCATCATGGTGCAGTGGAAACGAATCCAACTAGGAACCATGAGGTTGCAGGTTCGATCCCTGGCCTCGCTCAGTGGGTTAAGGATCCGGCGTTGCCGTGAGCTGTGGTGTAGGTCAGACTTGGCTCAAATCCCGTGTTGCTGTGGCTCTGGTGCAGGCTGGCAGCTGTAGCTCTGATTGGACCCTATTCATCCCCTAGCCTGGGAACCTCCATGTGCCGTGGGTGCGGCCCTTAAAAAAAAAAAAGACATAATTTTACTGGTGTCCCTCACAGAAAGGTCTGGGGTACTTGGCATGACATACAATGCTAATTGTTACCTTGTATTATTTACCTCTCCAGCACTTTTCTTAGGATCCCTCTTTATTTTATTTATTTATTTATTTTTTGTCTTTTTGTTGTTGTTGTTGTTGTTGCTATTTCTTGGGCCGCTCCCGTGGCATACGGAGGTTCCCAGGCTAGGGGTCTAATCCGAGCTGCAGCCACCGGCCTACGCCAGAGCCACAGCAACGAGGGATCCGAGCCGCGTCTGCAACCTACACCACAGCTCACGGCAACGCCGGATCGTTAACCCACTGAGCAAGGGCAGGGACCGAAGCCGCAACCTCATGGTTCCTAGTTGGATTCGTTAACCACTGCACCACGACGGGAACTGCAGGATCCCTCTTTAAATGTGATCCCCCCCCCCCCAAACAAAGTTAATCTGATTTTTGTCATCTTTGGTTTTGTGCCTGCTGTTTTGTCTGGCGGTCTGCATTCTTCTTTCAAAACTTGGTTCATATGTCAGATTTTCTTTGTTCACTTCCTACCCAACTATAATGTTCATTAATCACTGCATGCTGTATATTTCCCATATTGCAACCCCTTATTTGTATCTCTCCAGCTCCCTCTATGGCAGACACTTTTTCACCTCTGTATGTCCAATGCCTTGTGCAGGTACCGGTACTACTGACACTTCAATCAGTGTCTATTGAATTGAATTATTTACCGATAATTAGATTCATGGAGCTCTGATATTACCTAAGAAGGTGTTATCAGCCCCAGACATTTAATCCCAGCCATCACAGACTTAACCAATTTTTTTGAAACCGTATATGTAAAAGTTTTTCATTTTATACTTTCAATTGGTTACAGCAGTTTTTATTAAAGGCTTCCTATGTATCGTGGACCTTGCTATATTCACACAGGCTACTGTGGTTGAGTGAATAAACATCAAAGAGTCTTTTATAGATGGGGACTTGATGTTCTTGTAACAATTGCTGGGTTATGGTTCGTTTTTTCCTGGCGCTATCTTCTGTAAGGCTCGTTTGCTGCCTGTTGGGTTCAGGTGCTGCTCCTTAGCTCGAGTCTTTTCTCTCAGAAGAGAAGGGGACTTGACAAGTGGAAATTATCCTCAAGAGTCATCTCTGCCAAAGTGGTTTGTAAGAGTGATTTGTGACAATTTTTTTTTTTCTTCCCTCATTCAGTATACATCTCAAAGGGGGCCCTTTTCACTAAAAGGAAAATAGGAATACAGTTTTTTGTGTTCATTAAAATAATAAACTATTATTCATTCAAAGGAAAATCTACCTTTAATTATGGCAGTCATTTTGTGACCTTGGGCATTAAGCACAAATTAAGGTTTTCTATGATGCCTCATCATCCAGATTTTTCTCAAGAATAAAAAGAAAAATTCTTAGAGAAAAATCTTTTTTTTTTTCCTGTTATTTTTCACGCAGAAGCCTTGGCATGGGAGAATTCTAAGGTTGCTGGGGAGGAGGTTTGGAAGGTAACAAGCAGAGAAGAGCTCCTCCAGGTTGTGCTGACCCTTGCTTCATGTGAGCAAGTGGACAGAAAGAAATTTTATCAAAGAAAAACCAAGATTACCTGATTTAGCAGCACCCCCCTCATCTAGACTGTGCGATTGTGAAGAATCCCTGTCTTTTCCTCGTTCTGCTATACATGTCATCAAGACCCCAGTGGCTTTGTTTTTCACATGAATTGAAAAGCATACAAGCTTTTGAATGAAAGAGATACAGACTTAAATTTATCAGTTAATAGCTCTATGACCCTGGCCAAATCAATAAACTGTAGAAAACTGCATCTTAGTTTTCTGAACTATAAAATGAGAACATTTTCAGTGACTCTGTTTCTATTGTATGAAATTACATGTTCATATTAAATGAAAATTAAGGAAATTAACATTAAAATTAAATAATATAAAAATTTTGTAAATTTTAAATGATCCTATTACCCACAGTGTCTTATGCATAATATGTGATTTACGAAACAATAGTTGATTCTTTCTTTTTTAAAAATATGATCTTTTTTTGAACTGTTTGGCTTCTCATTCTAAACTACATTTAGAAAAGCTTACAAGTGGCTTTACCACATTAGATCAACTGGACAGAACAATAAAAGAACTAATCTCCTCTGGAAGATGAAGTTTTGAAAAAAAGTAGTGGCAAACCAATCTAACTTCTTGTTTACTTGATTCACATTTTAAAAATTAAGTGGATAACCTATGCTGTCTGCTATCTAAAAATTCTTCTGCTCTGAGAAAATTTCATTTGCGCACACTAGCAAAAAATTAAAAAATAAATTGGCTGATGGAGGCAAACTGAACAATAAACATTGCAGGGTGGTGTGTAATAGAGAAAAAAGAACTGCTGGACAAGGAGAGAGGGCCCCTGGGATGGTCCCTTTTTCATCATTTACTGAGTGTGGGAAAGTCATTAACCTAGAGAATCCTCCATGTGAAAGGAAGCTTTGGTACCTTTCCTACCTCGACATAGGGAGCTGGATCAGGTAAAATCTCAATGTCCCTTTTAGTTCTGATACTCACACAGGAATTGGAGAAAATTCAGTTTTTCTATGAGCATTTGTTTTACATAATATTACAAATATATTTAGGACAAAAGCTTGTGCCTTAGCATTTGGGAAGTATTATGTAGAGTTTTTTTTCTCCCTGTGCAGTTTCTCTTAAAGGCTGAATGGATTCTGTTTCTTTTTTTCTCCAACTTGTAATCAACAGGGCATCAGAATCTCAGTACTATAGTTTCTGCTTCCTTTGGGGATCTATTTTTTTGTTTGTTTGTTTTTAGGGACCCATCTGCGGCATATGGAGGTTCCCAGACTAGTGGTCGAATCGGAGATACAGCTGCCAGCCTACACCACAGCCACTGCAATGCTAGATCTGAGCCGCGTCTGCCACCTACACCCCAGCTCATGGCAATGATGGATCATTAACCCACTGAGTGAGGCCAGGGATGGAACCCGAAACCTCATGGTTCCCAGTTGGATTTGTTTCCATTGCGCCAGGATGGGAATTCCCACTTTTTATTTTTTTGAAATTAGAGTTTTAAGATCAGTTCACTAAGATGGACAGAGAAAAATTGAGAAACAGACATCAGTTTGAATAAGAAAATGTCAACAGAATAAGAAGCTTTGTTTTGGAAAGTCAGCTCAGTGGAGGAAGGTAATCTTCACATGCAGTGGTCATTTTAGGCTAAGCTGCATGTGTACACACCTGTAGACCTCCTGCTTATCTAAACCTAGGTTGTGGTCTAAAGTTAAAAACAATGTGACCTTTGTTGATCCTTAAAGTCTTTTCCAATTCTGAGGTCTGATGCTTCTATTACACATCATAGCGTGTGGCCTTTGGGAAGATGAAATTTCTCAAAAGTGTCATGCCATTCCATCTGAATTGTCAAGTGACTTCAAAGGCCTCATGGTGCAATACCACTGATACCACAGAGGTCCTGCCTTAAGATGAAGGGTGTGAACATATCCAGGCAGATGCGGAGGCCATCTGTCATGAGACTCTAGAAGACATTCCTGTACTGGGTGGAGAATTGTACTCAACAGGCCAGAGGATCTTTTGCAACTCCTCACATTCTCAAATTCTTTTGTTTTAATAAAGGAGCATTTAAAATAAATGGAGCCTTGCATTTCCCTGGAAAACTAGGGTGGACTTTCATTGAGATAAGGGACAAATTAATGTTCTTTTAATACACTGGCCTGAACATGCAGATAGACACTTGGCAGATACCCTTGATATTTAGTTTCTCTTTCTTTATGATATTGCTTTGAACTCTGTCAGAAGTCAGCTTAGAATGTCACTGCCTTGTCCTCTGTTAGTGGTATGGAGGCGGGCTTAAATACAGTCACCATCCTCAAATAGCTGGTTCTAGTAAACTAAATGCCCTCTGCTACTGAGGAAATACATGGGTTGTAGAGGCTGAAATAAACTGGGTTAAAAATATTTATTACACCAAAGAAATGGTAACCGAAAAAGACATATACCCTTGCTCTCCCAACAATTTCTCACTTGTAAATGGCATCTCTGAAGGGACGTCCAAATTCTTGGTGCGGGCATGGAGAGTGGACAGCTGAGTCACAGCTGCTAACGTGAGGCTATGCCTCGGTCCTCCTGTCCAAGAGAGGAAATGAAAAAAGAGGTGAAGGAGAACTCCTGCCAAGAGCTCCCTTAAAATTCACTGATTTGAGAAGTCTGTGAGAGTCTCGGGCCAGGAGGAAGCCATTAGTTCACTGCACGGGAGTGTTTGGAGCATGAAATCTTCTTTTCCTAAGGGAACTCTTGTAATTGGTCATAGTTTGTGCAAAAATGTATCTTATTTCTCCAGAGATCTTTCCTCCATTTGTAGGAATGCCTCTGGTATCTGGCCTATGGGTGGTAGCTGCTTGTTTAGTCTGCATTTTGATTTGTGATACCTGGCTTGTGTGCTGGCTTTTCTCCTCAAGTTTGATGCTGCTCTTCCTTTTGAAATGCTTATACCTAGTCTTTTGAAGAAGGTTCAGAAATGCCAACTTTTCTTTTTTTTTTGTCTTTTTGCTATTTCTTGGGCCGCTCCCGCGGCATATGGAGGTTCCCAGGCTAGGGGTCGAATTGGAGCTGTAGCCACCGGCCTACGCCAGAGCCACAGCAGTGCGGGATCCAAGCCGCGTCTGCAACCTACACCACAGCTCACGGCAACGCCGGATCGTTAACCCACTGAGCAAGGGCAGGGACCGAACCCGCAACCTCATGGTTCCTAGTCGGATTCGTTAACCACTGCGCCACGACGGAAACTCCCCAACTTTTCTTGAATTTGCATCCTGGATTGGTGCCTTAACAAGCAATGTGATCTTGAACAAGCTCTGGTAAAATAAGCTGACCTTAGTTTCTTCATGTATGAAGGGAAGTAATGATAGTACCCACCTTTTTTATGTTATTGTGAGAACTAATTGAATTACTTTACGTAAAGGGCTTAGAACAGTACTTTGCCCATGGTAGTCACATAGCCATTGTTAGCTGCTGTTATTACTGTTGCTGCTGCAGTTTCATCTATACTGTAGTTACATCTGTTTCTTTTACTACTTCTGACACATTTATACTTCTCTTGCTACTCTTACCTTGTACCTAAATGATATTCCCTTTTGGAAGTATCATTAAAAATGAGTGCAGAGAGAGTCATCTACCAAAAGCTTAATACTCCAGCTCAAGGAAGGGCACTAAGAAATTAACATCTGTTCAGTAGCACCATCATATATTTTATTTTGGAAATTCCTGTGAATTTAAATAATTATCATACACATGCACACAATGGAACACAAACTTAGCATTATGTAGACAATATGCATTTACACTTAGAAGTCCTGGTAGCATGAATTGTAACATTATTAGGTTTAGAGCATCAGCAAAATGGCTTCATACCAAACATTTAAAAAAAACTGGTGGCTTTCCTAAATTTTAGCAATCAGTAGTAAGAAAATGTAACGTGGGAAAGCCTAGAAGGAAATAGACACCAAAACATTTGCACTGATTTTCTCCGATTAGTGGAAATATATGTGATTTTTTAAATTAAAAAGAAGTCTGATGTTTGTTTAGTGCTTACTATGTACTGTGAACTGTGTTAAATATTTTTTTTATGTTAAAAATAACTGTTGGCTTTACACTTTGTTTGTATGCTTATCAAATATTTTCATTAATCCCCTCTGAGATCCATAAAACCTTTTGGAGTTTTACTTGTGAATTCTAATGCATGAAAAGATTATAATTGCAAAAACATATAGCAAATGGTATGTGTTGTGATTTCCCGTTACTTATGTCTGCTTGAAGCTGTCAATATGTGAAGAATAGTCTTGATCATAGGATATAAATAAAGCTGCTCTCAATTTTGGAGTGGAAACTTGAAAAATCTCCTTTCTCTGTATGAAAATACATGTTTATATGTTCTGGTGTATAATGTATACCATCATGTTGACTGGTTTTGATCTGACTTTTCTCCATGGTAACATTGAGATTTCAAGGAAAAAAAGAAAAAGATATGCCTGACACCCTGGATCCTTAGAGAGATTTACTTTGTGTCTTAAATGTTTAAGAGGAGGAGTGTGTTCATTGGTTTTCTTTGGAGGCTGTGGTTGTTATTGTGATTATAAATTTAAGTCTGGGAAGAAAGTTTTACCACCGAATTCTTAGCCAAGTCAGTGATTGGGCGGGAAGTCAACTCTCCTGCCTTCAATTACTTACTCTGTAGTTCCCTTCCCCTGTGACTTCTACACCAGTGTTTTATAGAACTATAAAATTTTATTCTTTGACTCACACAATTTTCACTTCACCCTGGGAGGTGTAATTAATGCCATTGAGTCAGATTCAGTAGTCTTTTACTCGTCGAGCTTTTGTGGTCTTTAAAGAAATCAGAGATAATCGCTTTCAAGACTGCATTTTGTAGACCTTGCCATGGCCTGGGGCAAGGCCACATGATGAGGCCACATGGCAAGCTTTTAATGGCTTTTAATGTTTTGGTAGAAATAATTTTTCTTGAAAACATGACCATGTTATTGCTAATATCACTACGGCAAAAATAAGTCTTTTGGACTGTGTTATAAGATGCTTCAGATGTACGATAAACAAATCCTAATGTGAAATGCAGCCAATCCCTTTTATGGACTCCTGAGGGGAGAGGTAAAGGTGGGTTACAGAATCCTACAAATGGATGATTCCTGTCTTGTGGGGAGATTCTTGCTTGTAGACCTGTTCACTGCAAGGAGAAGGTTCCCAGCCTCTCACTTTTCCCTGTAGATAAAGCAATCTCTAACAGGTTGGAGATTAAAACCTGTTGAGCAAGAATCTGAATGCCTCTTACTTATCTGAAAACCTGTGTATAGGCAGGCAGTTCTTAGATTTAACTTGATACAATTCATGGGATCAGGAGTGGTTGGCCACTTGTACCTGAATTATGACGGTGTCACTTAGATTGAGGAGGGCGAAATTTCCAATGTCACATCCATCTAGGCCTCACTGTAGTGGTCCCTGCCCCCACCCTCCTCCCACTTGGACCCTTCAAACTCTTAGCACAGCTCCACTCCTCCCAAGTCTCTTCTGTTTCTTTCCCAGGAGATACTTTCATTCCCCTGGGTCTCTGTCACCAATTTTCTGTAATCCAACAGCCGTTCATGCTGTTACTACCCACTCTATACAATATACAACATTTTCTTAGTTAAATACAATTACTTTAAACATCAGCTGACTGCTTGCCCCAAACCATGATTTTCATACCTTCATTCCTTTAGCTCTACTTTCTCCGTGCATCATCTGGATCTAACTAAAATCTATGTTAACATCTAACTTGTAGACTAAAACACACCATTGAGAGATAGGAGGGGTCAGGAAAGTGCTTGAAATTGGAAGATATTTTCTTATTTCCCCTAGTAAGGTTGACATGTCATTTCACTAATTGAATTATATTCCACTATTGAAAATGCTATTTCCAGGAGTATATTTTATTTTACTAATTCTGATTATTAGAAAAATTTTGAATTAAACAATGTTATAAGTAGTAGGCAGATAGAGTCATGCCCCAAACATTTCATATGAAAATACATATATGTCTGCATTGTCTGGCTAAGTTATTAACTCATCTTTTGCAGATGAAGTAGCATCAGAAATGCTTTTGACATGTTTAGCTCTCTACTACGCCTTACTCTATATTTTGCATTCTGGTTGTACCTTCAGATGAGGCCTGAACTTATTGAAGTGATAAATGAAAAGGATCTAAGATATGTTATTAGATGTCAGGAGAATACTAGGAAGTTATACTCAAAGCCATTCTTTTAGATAATCTTATTTTGGGCTGACTTAGAATGCTATTGCTGCAATCAATCTTATCTTGAATGCTTTATCATAACCGGTTACTTTTCATAAGCAGTTTTTTTTTTTTTTCTTTCCCCAATCTGGTTAAATAGCTGGGCAAAAGCATTGGGTCACTAGGGAGGGATACTTTTATATCATTGATCTCCTATGACACTTTCTTCTTTCCATTTGTGCACTTGATTCAAGATTTCTTTGCCTCTGTTTTTGGATCTTTTAATTGCCTCAACATGTGCCATATAATTGTTAGATTTTATATTCTCTCTTAAAATGTGATTTGTCTTTATCCTCACAAATTGGTAATGTTGAACATTTATGTTTCTCATGTGAATTCAGTATTATAATACTTTGCTAGTGCTCATTGGTCCAATGTTTGTGAGTTTATTTGTGAATGATTTGTTGTAAGTGCCCTTCAAGCTTGAAGGTAGACTTTTGTTGTCTTTGGATGTTATTGAAAAGACCCATATATAATTTATTTTTTGGAATTTGGTTGTCCTAGTTTGTGTTGGTAGGACTCAGGTCTGCACATACGTGAACATTTATGTAGGGTAGATTTCTAGAGGTGCAATTGCTCGCTTAAGAGACAAGTGATTAAAAACTTTGATAAATAAAAGCAAATTGTCCCTCCTTCCCCAAAAAAGTACCCCTTGTCCTCCTATTGTTAGTTGATGAACCGTCAGCAGTGGATATTATTAATCCTTTAAAGTTTTGCAAATGATATGGACAGAAAATCTCACTTTTGCAATTTGCCTTCACTCGAATAGTGAGGATGGCAAACTTTTAAGTTTACTGAGACTTTAATTAGGGGCAGTTTGTTTTTGCTAATTATTTGCTAGGATGCCCTTGTCAGCTTTACATTATAATAATGTCTTTTATTTTATCTATTTTTAGAGCTTTGACAATTTCAAAATAAAAGGTATAGCTTGAGGTGAGAAGTGAAGCAGGAAAGCTGTCCTATTGCATAGCCATAGCCGATACCAGACTTCAAATGCTATCTTCATAGTGTTACTGCTTTTAATCTGTTACTCAAGTCTTATATGCTAGCTTCTTGTCCACTCATATTTGAAAATGGAAAATTTTCCATGTTTGTATGTTTCATCCTGAGGAAATGTGTTTGCCTTTTATCTATAAATTGTACAGTTCAGTGTTTAAAGTTGGTCATTATGTTTTAGAGCAAAAATTGGAGGGAAAATTGGAGTAAGAATGCTAACTAAATGGGATATAATACTTTAACCAATCATCTAGATTTGATGAAACTAGGATATTTCAAGTCCGTAGATACTTTTATACATGTTCTTGGGAGCCAAGAGCTCCTGATGTGCATGGAGTTTGCAACGAAAGAAAGTTAACTTATCTGTATTAAGTTATTCTTCTAGACCCAGACCTCTTTTCTGCACTGAAGCATTTTTTAAAGAAATATTTTTTTGAATTTCATATGAAATTCTAACATAGGCAGAGTCAACATCTTTACAATATTTTTATTATGTAGGGGTATTTGAATTGTGGTAGTTTACACTTTGGGAGTTCTACTAGGAGTAGAGTCAGTAGTGGATGAATTTGACATATGACTGAATTTTTTTTTTTTAAATCATATACCTGCTCTATCTTTTTTATGAAGGCCCAGGATTGATGGGATATTGTTTTAAACTCACCTTCTATTTTATAATCCTTCAGATTTTGGCCATAATACTTTAGGAATTTCTGGCAAATATAAAACAATAATAAGGATCTCAGCTAGATGTTTTCCTAAAAACCCTAACTTAATAATGCCTTAAATGTGCATAGCAAGTAGTTTTACTTGTCATAGGATGCTGTGGAGAGATTTTTAAAATTAATTGGCACAGCATTCCTACATAGTAGGTGGAAGCAGAGATGGGAAAGTGAAGCCAGGTTTTGTTGTTGTTGTTGGTATAGAAATGAGGAAATAAGGATACAGCCAGACCTGAAGCTAGTGAAGCCCTGTATGTAACCTTATTCATCATTCTCTCAGTTATGACCCTCTCTATTAGGTTAGAAGGGCTGTTGACTTATCACGTAAAGTCTGTGTAGAGCATTGCTTTTGCTGGCTGAGAGATCTTTATTTTACATGGCGATCCCACTAAGGGGTGACCATGTCTACTCTTCTGTGAAAGGAAATTTGAGAAGAGAAAGTTATTATAATGCAGGCTTCTGCACTGAGTTGGTCAGAAAGTCAGTATTTTTAAAGGTTAGTAAAAGTCTCACTAAAACTTTGGTTAAAGGCTAGATTGCTTCCTTCATCAGAAAGGGGGCAGAGATCCTTGACCACAAGGTTTGTAATATCACTCATTGTTAATGTAATGATTTGCTTGTGGTTGGATGAGTGGTTGGTTTGCTGTAGACCTGGTACAAGCCCAAATTGACTGTTCAAATGATGCTTAGATAAATGAAAGAGTTGGTTAATAATCCAAAATCAGTAGTTAATATACTGATTGATTGAAATGATGACGTGTGACTTTTGAATTTTTTATTTATTTTTATTTTTAATTTTTAATTACTCAATGAATTTATTACATTTGTAGTTGTACAATGATCATCACAATCCAATTTTATAGGATTTTCATCCCACACCCCCAGAGTATCCCCCCACTCCCCCAACCTATCCCCTTTGGATAAAGAAAGTGGTAGAACCATAAGTCTTTACTCTTAAGAATATGTTCTGGAGAGTTCCTGCTGTGGTGCAGTGGGTTAAGGATCTGGCATTGCTGCAGCTGTAGCATAGGTTGCAGCTGTGTCTTGGATTGGATTCGTGGCCTGGGCACGACCAAAAAAAAAAATATTTTCATGAGCTGTAGAAAACCCAAACACTGGCCTGTATACCTTTTATATTATACCAAGTCTAGAAACATTTTAGTAGGAAAGGGGCTTTGTATTAATGAAAATATATATAAATATATATATATACTTTCAAGATGCATTTTAATCACCTAAATTACTTGCTTATCGTTTCCTTAAAATGTATTTCAGTCTTATAAAATTGATTTGTTGACCTTCTTAAAATGTAGCCAAGAGTATTTAAGATTCCTTCACCAATCTGATATAAAATTTTAAATTCAAAGCCTCAAGGCAGATCTTTGCCTGTCCTCTAGGAGGATGGGTTATGGAATTCTGTTTTACATGGCTTCAGCATTTCGCAGAACTCCCTTCATAAATGAAAAATGATCCATCACGCCTCATGCTTGAGCTGAGTCAGGTGCAACTGCTGAAATAAGCCAGAGTGTGTCTGATATGGGTGAAGTGGAGCCCACCAGGAATCACTCCATGAGAAACAAAACAAAGAAATGTTTAAATGTGAGCTTGGATGCTTTCCAATTTTACCAAAATGTAAATATGGCTGCAGTTGTGAATTTTATTTTTCAGTACATTTATTCTCTATTACTTTGTTCAGTGGTTTTCTCTAGATTGTGTATCTAATGCTAAACAAAAAAGATGAGATTTTTTCCTAGAATAGAGAAAAGGATAAAAAATAAAAGAAATGTGGGTAAATATATAAGTGATTTTTGCAAAAACACTTGGTTTCTTATCCTAGGATTTATGTAAGGGCTACTGCAAAAATTACCAGAACAAAATTGCTTTTAGTTTATTTTAATGATTTAAAAAAGTTTTTTTTCTTTTCTTTTTTTTTTTTTTTAGGGCTGCACCTGTGGCATGCGCTCCCGGGCTAGGGGTCAAATTGGAGCTGCAGATGCTGGCTTAAACCAGCTATAGAAATGCTGGCTCCAAATTGCCTCTGCAACCTACGTCACCGCTTGCAGCAATGCCAGATCCTTAACCCACTGAGTGAGGCCAGGAATCGAACCCCATCCTCATGAATACTGGTGGGATTCTTAATGTGCTGAGCCACAACAGAACTTCTATTTTAATGTTTTTATTTTTTATTATTTTTTTGGGGGGGCACGCCTGTGACATGCAGAAGTTCTGGGGTCAGGGATCAAACCCTTGTCACAACAGCAGTGCAAGCCATAGCAGTGACAACACTAGATCCTTAACCCGCTGAGCTACCAGGGAACTCCTTTAATGTTTTTAAAAATAGAAAATCCACTTGTTTGTATGTGTTTTGGGAGAGATGAAGTGAAAGTGAAGATTGCCGGGCAAGAGTAATAGGACAGTGTTGTGATCATGTACAGTCTCAGCCTCAAGTCACTCTTTTGGAATAAAATTCTTCATGGAAATTAGTACTCAGTTAGCCAGGCTTTCATAGCTCTGTCCAATAAAGAACCTTTCCTTTGGCTGGCATGAAGCCTAAGAGACTTTGAAGTGATGTCTTTCAAGTAAGGGATGTAGCACCATCGCATGATCACCTGGGTGGAACGAGTAATGTTCTCTTTGTGGAGTAATGGCTTGAGGTTATGTTCATTGGAGGGGGCGGTATTGGATGATTCTGAAAGTGCTAATCACACCTTATTTTCAGGAGCCGTTTAATGTCATGGTCAAGAGTAAAGAACCTGTGGTGCCTGGGTTCAGATCCTGACTCTGATACTTTCTGGCTCTGTAAACTTAGGCCATTTTTATTTTTTCTACTATGAGGTACTTTTCCTTAATATGTTCCTTTTACATTTTAATAAAGTTCTTTTCATCTGTGAAATCATTTCTATGGCCGTTTGGCATGTAATCATCTGTTAGCTGTATAATGAGGTTGGAAGAGGTCACATATGTACTGTCAGGGCTATCTAGTTGTCAAAGGCTTATTTTTGGACTTTCATTTTTTTTTTCCCACTAGTTTTTTATTTTTATTTTTTCTGGTGATAGGTTTTTGTTTTTGTTTTTTTGTTTTTGTTTTTTTTTTTTTTTTAAATACACAATTTTAGGCCTGCCTAAAGCACCTGTGTTCTGTCTTTTTGATGGCTTTTCTCAAACAGTCCTTGGAGCATCCATATGCTATATCCATGTGATGAAATTGTGTCCAGGTGTTTTATTTTTTCTTTTTTGGCTACCCTGTGGCATATGGAGTTCCTAGACCAGGGACCAGATCCAAGCCTAAGCCACAGCTGCTGGATCCTGAACCCACTGTGCCAGGCTATGGATTGAACCTGCGTTCCAGCACTCCTAAGACACCACTGATCCTGTTGCACCACAGTGGGAACTCCTGGTCTTCTACTTCTGCCTGAGATCTGAAACTTAAGGATAGAGAAACTTAAGGATGGCTCACCTGTGTCTTCTTGGTCCTCTCTCATGATGGACATGTGCTCATGTGTATTTGAGACACAGGATTGCCAGCCTGTTTTCTTTTCTCAAATCTACTTTCCTGATTCACACAACTGCTCTAAATTTTATTTCACTTAAAGAAATGGCACTGGACTAGTGACCCATAGTAGGAGGTAATAATTGATTACGTGGATAAATGTGTTTGTGATCACATACACTGTGTATTTAAATATTTACATGCATGTATATACTGGGTCACAGTGTGAAATGTATTTCCCTTTGTCGTCTTTAAAGATTGAAGCCCAGACTAGAGAACCTTGAAATCCAGCTAAAGTTGGAAGGGGATGAGGAAAATATGGAACCCAAAGAATCTGCAGTGAGAGCACAAAGATCATGGGATATTTCAAGTTAGGTGGAGGTAAAGGGGTGCTCTCCTGAGCTGCAGAAGGAATGGTCTGATGGTTAAGATAAAACAAGTCAAATTGTTCTCCTATTCTCACTTTTGGATTTAAGCCTCTGCCCAGCCAATCTGATTTGCTTTTAGTCTGTCATTCAGACTCCATTTTCAGTTCAATTTCCTGGCGGTGGCCTACTGCTGCTTGTCTTGATATATGAGAAAGAAAAATCTACATCATGTGGAGGTGATACAGAAATCAAAGACCCTTCGTTGTAAGTTTTTAACCAGACCGTGTATTACCTGTAATTTCCAATAATACTTAGGATCAGAGTGACCTAAACCAGGAGTTGGTTAACTATGGCCCACAGGTAAAATCCAGTTTGTCACCTGTTTTTGTAAATGAAAGCTTTATTTGAATATATACCCATTTGTTAGGTATTCTCTGTGGCTGCGTTCTTGTTACAGTGACAACAGTTAATATAGTTGGGACAGAAATAGTATGACCTGCAAAACCTAAAATACTTATTAATATTTAAGGTTTAATAAATACTGAATTTAAAATATGTATTGACTTTTTTACAAAGTTTGCTAACCCCTGATATAATGGAAGGTATTTCCTTAGTGAAAGCATTTCTAACAATTGTTCAGGGAGAACTGGTTATGTTGGTTATTATTGTCTTTGTGGGACCTCTCTTTAGTCTTTCTGGATAAAGTGTATGAAAACTTGTAAGTTTCTTTATTAGACTTCTGTTAAATATGTGCATAGGTTTGCATCTATAGAGCATATAAACAATACACTGTTAAGAATGGAACATGAAAAAATAAGGATGCTGTTAAAAAGTCTTGTTGAGTGCTTGGGGCTTTTCATGCATTAGCACTAATCCTCATACACCTGTGCTGTAGCTATTATTATCTTGATTTTACTGGGAAGGAGATTGAAGCTGAAAGAAATAAAATGACAAAGCTGAATATGGGCTTAGCCATCGCCCCATGCTTTGTCTAGAAACTTTGTCTATTTCTTCTACCACCTAAGTGGCAGTATGTGCCAGTTCCTTAAAATTCCTGAAGTCTTATGAACTGAAGTTGAGATTTTAATATTGCTTCTCTACAGAGATGGAGGGGAGTAAAACTGGACTTACTTTCCATTCTGGTAAATTTAGTCTTATTAAAGGAAGATTATTCAGTCAGTTGGAGTATAGCATTTGCTTCGAATCATAGACAATTTGAATAGAAGTCTCACTAGCTAAATAATCTTAGATTATATATATTAAACATATATTATTGGCTAGAAATGGAACTCTAGGGATGAACAGTTAGATAATTTATGGGTGCTTTTGAAATGAGCTCTTTTCTCTTGATTAAAGAGTCATTTATATCTATCAATAAATGATGGGTTTGGATTTTCAATACAAGTGTTTCAAGTTCCTTTTCCTTTATGGAAGAGCTAGGCTCAAATAATATTGTATTAATGAACTACGAGGAGTTTTTTTTCTGGATTTGAAGTTATTATCTTTTAAGGAACTCCTATTTATAACTTTTCTTTTTTTTTTTTTGTCTTTTTGCTATTTCTTGGGCCGCTCCTGCAGCATATGGAGGTTCCCAGGCTAGGGGTCGAATCGGAGCCGCAGCCACCGGCCTATGCCAGAGCCACAGCAACGCGGGATCCGAGCTGCGTCTGCAACCTACACCACAGCTCACGGCAACGCCAGATCGTTAACCCAGCTAGCAAGGGCAGGGATCGAACCCGCAACCTCATGGTTCCTAGTCGGATTGTTAACCACTGCACCACGACGGGAACTCCCCTATTTATAACTTTTCTAATTTTTCTTCATTAGGTCCTCTTTGGTATTGAACTGGAGTGATATATTATGACCAGTGACTCATATTTATGACCTCAAATGCATTCATCATTTACTTCTACTTGGATATTATTTTCTATTTGAATTTCAGTACTTAATTGAGAGTAAGCATTGCTTATCCTTAGACTAGAGGTAAACTGCCTAAACATTGATTATGATATGTCAATTCTTATTTTGTACCTTTAATATCCCAGAAATAGAAAGGAAAAAAATCTAAGATAGCTCAATAGATTTTAGAGGAAATATGAACTTTACTTAAAAGCATCAATTTTTACACTTTTTCCAATAATCTGTTTTTCTGAGAATAGACAATTGACTCATGTTGTAAATGGAATTATATTTAAGATATTTAGTATAAGTAATTTTTCTGTTCTTTTGATTTTTTGTGTGAAATGTATTGGCTTCTTTGTAATGAATTTTAGGGCTTATAGTAGTAAATTTATATTATAACTCTGATTGGCATAGATAAAATCATCTAATCAAAGTTAGTTTAATTCAGTATTGCATGTGTCCTAATGTGATATATATTAATTTTTCTTTGCATTCTTAATGGAAGAAAGATCATTTCAAAGTTGATGATCACTTACATAAGCAAATCTGTGTACTACAACTTCATTTACAATTGGGAAATATTAATTTGTCCATTTTTGAAGGTCATAAAATAAGTGTTAAAAATATTGCATTTGCCAACATATTTTGTCTAGTACTTTCCTCTTACTTTTCAAAACCCTGTGTATTCCAGTGGATTTAAGAAAATAGAAACAAAAATAGTCTATATTTTTAGCTAAAGCAAGCTCGTTCTTTACAAATAGTGAAGAACCATGAAAGATAGTCCTATATGTTTCTTGCTATTTTACTCAGTCAGAAAATTGAGACTGCATAGGTGCCTTGGAGGGTAGATTGTGGAAGATCCTAGTACAATATCTTTTAAAAGAATATCCTCCATATCAGTGTTGTCCAGGGCCCTACTGACATTTTATTTTTCTTGAATTCAACTTTGGTCTAAATTAACCTGACCCTGAGTTTTATCGAAAAGAATACTTTTATTTTTTGTGCCTAGTGTTTCTTAGTGATCAGTCCTTTCAGCGAGCTACTTAGGAATGAAAAAAAAAATCAGGCAAGTCAAAATTAGCTTAATTTTTATTTTCTAGTGAGCACCTTGCAAAGCCCCATAAATGGGTTGCCATAGTGGAAGCAAACCATTGCAGTAATAGATCTGTCCCTTAGCTGATTGATCGGCTTAGAGGAATTAGCAATCTGTGAAATGGCTCTTCAGAAGTAATTTTCCTCCAAGGGTCAAGGAACTTGCATTCACCATTTCTCTGAAATGATTTTGCAGGTATTCCTTGTAGTCTTATCAACCGTAGCAGATATATATATATAAAAAGTTGTGAACATAAAGTGTTTCTTTGTTCATTTTTCATCCTCTTTGACTAAGTCAGTTTCTTGAACAGCATTTCATTATTGCCTCTATTTGTCTGGCTCAGTGAAACTTGAAATTCACGAGTTATGTTTTTATTTATGAATCAGAATTTTACTAAGAAATGTTTTACATAGATTATAATACTATATATAGAAATGTGTTCAACAGAGGAAGCTGTGTATGGAAGACTTTTATTTTATTTATTTTTATTTTTAAAAATGATTTTTATTTTTTCCATTATAGTTGGTTTACAGTGTTCTGTCACTTTCTACAATGCAAAGTGACTCAGTCACACATACATATATACATTCTTTTTCTCACATTATCCTCCATCATGCTCCATCATAAGGGACTAGATATAGTTCCCAGTGCTTTATAGCAGGATCTCATTGCTTATCCATTCCAAAGGCAATAGTGTGCATCTGACTGTGTTTTAAAGAAAATGTTTTTAGTGCTTTCTAGTGAGCCTTAAATGGTAAAGTGGGGTTACATAAAATGGAATTAGCTCAAGTTATGTATGTGATATCTGTTGTAAGGTTGAACCAAATGATCTACCTCCATTTTCTCCCAATTCCTCTTTAAACTGTGCATAGCCACTGGAATTGTTGTTATTATTATTGTTATTATTATTATTAATGTAGCCTGAATTGTATCATACCCCCGGAGGAAATTCTTTGTGGCTTCATATAATTGTAGAATAAATCTAAATGCTCTATGATATCTAAAAATCTTTCATATGTAGTTTTGTGTCTGTTTTGTCCTCTACATATTTTTTTGTGTTCATTACAAAGAATTATTTGAAACTATTAGAGGTTCTTCAACATCTCATGTTTATTTAGATTTGTATGTGCTTGATTTTGCTTTTTCTTTTAATTTCAATCGGATTTCCATTCTGGCTGGCACATCCTTGCTCATCTTTGTAGGCATAACTCCATTAAGCCTTCTATAACCAGCTCAGCTATTGGTTGTCAATTCATTTGTCATTTGTGTTCTTTGTCACTTTTTAGTCATACTGTTTTTATGCCTGTAACCCACTGTATATATACACTCCCCCACTCACGTCTGTCTGTCCCATACAGACAGGAATAGTATTTTTAATATTTCTTATCTTCTAGTCAATACACTGTATTAGTCCTTAACCTTGAAGTACAAAACTCTTTATAAAATAGATTCATAAATGTCTTTTATCAAAGATTTATTCATGCTATGTAGAAGATAATATCGTACCCCCCAGATTAGGACTTATTGTAAATTATAAAATAAAAATAAAAAAATCACCTTTAAAAATTTTTCTTATCCATCAAGTCATATGAACTAGGAACTTTTTTCAAGACTCTTGACTGGTAGGGCAGTGATGTGCAACAAATAACAGGGGTTGACCCACTTATTTTGTATGGCTACTCCTAGTTGTTATTGCTAATAAGAATTCTGGAGTCTAAAATTAACAGTGGCTATGAAGGACAGCAGTTAAGGCCATTTGTCTTCCAAATGAGCCAATGTAGGTTCCACTGGTAGTTTAAATTTATATAGGGAGGTCACTTACACTATTATAAAGGGCAGTGGAGGCCCTAAAGGTATGTGTTGCAAAGCAGTAAGTCATTTTAGCGTTGTGATGGCAAATTGTATTTTGAGAAAAACTTTCCCTTTGCTATGTGAAGATTCATTTCCTAGCAACCTCTTTTCATTGATTAATTTTAAATTAAAAAGGACATCATTTTTCATGAGAGCATTTGTATAAAGGCCATTTTAGACATAGTTAAAAGATAGTATTAAGCTTTGTTTCTGTCTTTTTTTTTTTCTTTTTTCTTTTCCAGAGCCACACTCATGGCATATGAAAGTTCCCAGGCCAGGCGATGAATCAGAGCTGTAGCTGCAGGACTACGCCACAGCCACAGCAACAGCAGATCTAGCCGTGTCTGGGACCTACATCACAGCTCATGGCAACTCTGGACCCTTAATCCCCTGACTGAGAACCTACATCCTCATGGATACTAGTCAGGTTCATTACCTCTGAGCCACAATGGGAACTCCAGTATTAAGTGTTAATGCTGCTGAAGTTTGATTATTTTAAAAGATTGCCGTGGTCCTAAGACTGATTCAAGGATACCCATATACCTATTCTGCTTTTGAAAAAGGTCGTTGGGGCTATAGTGTCATCTGAACATTTCTGATCTTACCTTCTTTGCTTGTGATGCTAGCTTGTCTTTGTCATTGGTGAGGAATATAACTTTTATTCAAATTGACAAACTTTTTATGAGGGAAATGAATTCTTTGTTTAAAGAGAAGAATATATAGGTCTGAAATTTACCGCCCCCTAGCCTGCTGTTTGGTCGGCGAATTCACTGAATTTCTTCACAAAGATCCCCATGGAAACTAAACAAATAAGCTGCTTGAAAGGAGACAAGTTACTGGTTTTTCTCATTACACCCACTGCTGGATTTTCATTACTTCGAATCTGTTTTTTTTTTCTTCAAGATTAGACATATAGACCAGTTCTTATTTTCATGAATTGAATAAATATGTTGAGTTGTATGTGCCTGTATTTGTAGGCTGAGAAGCCAAAGTAATTATCCTTCTTTTGCCATAAAATTACTTCAGAAAATAGAGCCAAGAAAAATGCCTGATGTAAAGGGGAAAGGCTATGTCCATTTTTTAAGAAGTTATTAAATAAAGTGGAAGTGGTGAGAGTGATCACAGGCTAATCTGATCTGTTTTGTGCTTGTTTTTTTCCCCACTTTTAAGTCATAATTGTGTGTGAAAGTAATCTACATAAAGTATAGAAGTGTGTTTCACTGACCTCATAAACTTCAAACTTATAAAACTAAGTATTTCATTTGCTATTATGAGTAGATTTCAGAGTACTCTTCTAAAGCAAGGAATTTGGTAAAACAAATATTAACTTCACCTTATTGAACGTACATTATAAAGAAAGACAGTTTTCACTCTTTTCCTTCCTCCCCTTCTTCCCACTAAAGTTGTTACAAACTATTTAGATCCCAGGGGGTTTATATATTTCTGGAAAGCCTCACTATTATCTATATCTTCTACATTTTCATATTTAAAAATCTGTGCCTCAACCTTATTTCTGAGGCTCAGACCAGTCTCTTATTCACACAGGATACTAATAGAAATTTCATTGTATGGGAACCTTTAGTGGAAGTAGTGATAAATAGGAGTAGCAAACATTTATCATTAAATTTGTGAGTACCACATTACGTATTTCAGTAGATTGTTTTCTCATCCAGTGCATTCTTCATTTTTAGCAAATCTGTTTCGAAGGTAATAGTAGTCCTTCCTTGTCTCTTTCAGGTGGCTGTACTTTTGATGATGGTCCGGGGGCCTGTGATTACCACCAGGATCTGTATGATGACTTCGAATGGGTACATGTTAGTGCTCAAGAACCTCATTATCTGCCACCCGAGATGCCTCAAGGTGAGAATCATTCCATTGACCTAGTATTGAAAAAAATCCCCTTGGAGCATGTAGTATTTTCTTAGGTATATTCCAGTAAGTTAATTGTCATAATAAACTGGTATGGTCAAACTGCTTGACCCCATCAAAGACCCTCAATGTGTTCTTTGTTTTTCCCTCATTAACTTTATGTAATCTTCTATTTCTCAAGAATATTCACTCTGTCTTTGTTCTCTCTGACCTTGGAAAAATATGTATTAGTGTTTTTTTTTTTTTTTTCCCCTCTGTTTAAGAAAAAAGCAAAATGGAGAGGAGACCAGGAAATTAAAAAAAAAATGAAGAACAAACAATATTCTTTCATAATAGTCTAAAAAGTGAGAGCAGCTCACTCACTAGCTATTCTGTTAAATCACGGGGTTTGATTTAATCAGACTAAAGGGAAGCGTATTAATTTCATGGTGAGGAGAGAGCTTATCTCGTCCTATCGGTCATGAGTGTGCCAGTGGTTCTGAGGATAGGCAGCCTGGAGACAAACTACCCAATGGAGAAGGTCTTTTATGAGTGGCTTGTAGAAAAATGAGGCTGAGCCTTGCTTTGTTTAACTTGATTTCATTATATCCATTTGAATTTTGGTTTTGTGAAATAGTATATCTTCTTATTGTTTAAGCCAGTTTGAATTGTGTTTTCTCTTTCTGACATTGGATATTAATAAATACCATTTTATACACTAGCAACTAATATTTGTGCCTTCAATTCTACATATTAATTTGGAATTATTCTAAGCTCTGTGCATATATGTTTACCAGTAACTTATTAAGTTGACAAATTAAAATGCAAATAGGAGTTTTAAAGCACTAAAGAGAATGAATTATTTTTCTAATATTTAGAAATAAATACGGAATATAATTGTGTATGATCACATACATGATATACAACATAATATTTTACAGTGTAATATATTAATTTACTATGTAATGATATATAATTATTATTATTATTATTATTATTTTTTGTCTTTTTTGTCTTTTTGTTGTTGTTGTTGTTGCTATTTCTTGGGCCGCTCCCGCGGCATATGGAGGTTCCCAGGCTAGGGGTCGAATCGGAGCTGTAGCCACCGGCCTACGCCAGAGCCACAGCAACGCAGGATCCGAGCCGCGTCTGCAACCTACACCACAGCTCACGGCAATGCCGGATCGTTAACCCACTGAGCAAGGGCAGGGACCGAACCCGCAACCTCATGGTTCCTAGTCGGATTCGTTAACCACTGCGCCACGACGGGAACTCCAATATATAATTATTATATAGTCATACATAATTGATAGTCTGATTCCCTATTACTGGTAACTAAGTTTCAAAATATATTTTCAGTATTTTAATTATTTTTAAATGCTTTATAACCATTTTTTTGAATTCTCTAAATTCTTTGGAAAGTTTTTTGCTGGTCCACTCTGATGTGCTCTTTGAGAGTAGGGTGAATTAAATCTACTTTGTATTCTAAATTGTCACTTTCCATGGCAGAGTGGATAAATGGATATTTCTGGAGCTGGGCTGAGCCATAATTTCCTTGTCAGAGGAATGAATTGGCACTAGGTGGCTGATACCCTTTGCTTCTTGTGTTTGACTGTTATGTTGTCAGCAGACTCATCTAGTTGTGTACATAGCTTTGTATTTTTCTTCTTTTGTGTGTGTGTGTCTTTTGAGGGCTGCACCCACAGCATATAGAGGTTCCCAGGTTAGGGGTTGAATCAGAGATGTAGCTGATTCATCTACGCCACAGCCACAGCAACTCAGAATCGGAGCTGCATCTGCAACCTACACCATCGCTCATGGCAATGCAAGGTCTTAACCCACTAAGTGAGGCCAGCAACTGAACCCGTGTCCTCATGGATACTAGTCAGGTTCGTTAACCACTGAACCATGACAGGAACTCCTGTATTTTTCTTTCAAAGGTACATAACCTTGTTTTCCTGGTACATTTTAATTAAAGAAACTCCTGTAATATTTCACCTGAGTTTTCTCTGTGGTATATTTAGACTGAATTTTTTTTATATAAAATTAAAAGGGGTGGGCTGGGATGCACATATTTTGACTGTTTATCATCAGAGAATAATCAGAAAGATGTTGATTTATGGAAATGTTACCATTGTTAATTACCATTGAAGATGGGGAATGAATAGCTGAAGAGATACTGCTCCGATGACCTTGTTGGCTCACCTTTGATGAACAGCTTAATCGGTGGTTACAGTACAGATGATGTGCACAGAAAATGAAAGTGTTTGAAATTCAGCCACATCTTCCAATTAATAAGACATTAAGTAATTAATCATGCAGAGGAGGGAAAAAGGTCATGGCCACTTTGTTTTTGCCAAATGTAACTTGTGTTTGGTTATCACAGAAGGTGAAAGAAAGCATTCATATATGTAGTCTTCTTTTACTGTTTTCCTTACAATCTATACTATTTTTCCCATTTTCCTTCTGATACTCACTGGAAATGATCTATTCATAAATTGGAAGAAGACATTTGGATTTATCTTTCTAAAATTTAATGGACGATTCATTTATTTTAAAATAAATAATTAGGCATGCTTACTTTTTTCTTTTTTCCTTTTTTTTTAGTTTCTTTCTTTTAAAAAAAATTTTAAAGTTCAATTAATTTACAGTGTTGCATCTATTTCTGCTGTATAGCAAAGTGACCCAGTCATACGCACATATACATTCTTTTTCTCATATTATCTTCCATTGTGTTCTGTAACAAGAGATTGGATATAGTTCCCTGTGCTGTACAGTAGGATCTCATTGCTTAGCCATTCTAAGTGTGGAATAGTTTGCATTTATTTGTTAAAAAAAGAAAACTCAAACATTTGGCATCCTGAAAGTAAGAAGATTTGGTCTCTGATGCAAACTGCTTCTTGGACTCTCTTTACAGTACTTGGACATCGTTCCTTCGCTTTGATTTATTGATCTTTTTGGACTGGAAAGGTAGAAGGGAAGAGGAAAGGGTGAATAAGTAGATTAGAATAAGAAAAGAATGAAAATGGGTAGAAAAGAAGAAAATTAATTCTCCTCTTTTGAAGATGTAATGCTGTCAATAATTGCTTATAGAGTGTTCTTCAGAAAAACTACCTTTGTCAGGTGACAGTGTTGGTGGCTAAAAGGTCAGCTAAGTATGTTTAAAATAGCCTGCAAAAGAATGAGTATATCTGATGTATGTACATGTATAACTGCATCACTTTGTTGCTTAGCAGAAATCATCACAACGTTGTAAATCAACTATGCTTCAAGAAAACTTCCAAAAAAGGAAAAAAAAATTAAATTTCAAAAAAAGAGTGAATATATCCTAATGGCCAGAATGTGAGTACCTGCTTAATTTCGTCACCAAAGGGATGCAAATTAAAACCACAATGAAACTACTACACACTCAGCAGAAAGATGAAGATCAGAATTTTCAAGAGTTCATGAGAGTATAGAGAAGTGAAACTCTTCTATACTGTACTATGGACAGGTATAAATCTGTACAACCACTTTGTACAACCTAAAGATGCAACAAATAAATCCATTTTGGGGTCTAAGCCCAGCAGAACTGAGTACACATGTTCTCTAAATGACATGTTCAAGAGTGCTTATAGCCTTAGTATCCATAATAGTGCCAAACTGAGAACAGTCCAAATGTCTGTCAACAGTGCAGTGAATAAATGTGGTAATATATTTGTAGAATGGAATATTACACTGCCTTGTAAGTGAACAAACTGTTGCTACATATGATATGGATGAATTTCACACAGAATCTTGAGGGAGAGAACCTAGGCCCCAAAGGGTAGGTACTATATTTCATTTATATATGTTTCAAAGACAGGCAAAACAAATTGGTGATGTTAGAAGTCAGGATATTATTTACCTGCAGGAGGGCTGGCAGGGTTGGGGGATGGTTATTGCTTAGAAGGTGGCATGAAGGAGGCTTCTGGATGCTGGTAATACAGTCTTCCTTGGTCTGGATGGTGTTTTCACAGATATGCTTAAATTGAAAGATCATTGAGCTATACAATCATGAGTTGTTTTCTTTTCTCTGTGTATCTTATATGTTAATAGAAACTGGCAAAAAATAGAGTAAAGGAAACCAGTGCTCACAAGGATGCTTTGGAGAAACTAAGAATTGAAAAATAGTATAGATTAGAATATTATAGATTAGAATGAAAGATATATAATTTAGGGAAACCTCAGATGAGCTCAAACTTTTTTTTTAACCAATCTGGACCTCTTCCCCTACATTCATAGATAGTATGTTTTTTGACAATTCTAAGCCTTTGTATGCTCCCTTCCCTCTGTTTAAACATTCTCTGTTCACTAATCCACTCATCAAATGCCTACCCATTCTTAAATATGTCTTCTAAAGTTCCATCTGCTTTGGGGAAATTTTCTTGGCTGGCTTGGAGCATTTATATAATATTTTTTTTTCTATGCTCAACATTCGCATATACTCCCCACTGAACACTGGTACATCTTTCAACTGCAGGATTTTATAGTGCTTTTGAGAATATATCCTTCTCAGGGTTCCTGCTGTGGTGGAGTGATTTAATGATCTGGCTTGTTTCTCTGGAGGTGCTGGTTCAGTCCACTGCCCAGCACAGTGGGTTAAGGATCCAGCATTGCTGCAGCTGTGGCATAGGTTGCAGCTCTGGCTCAGTTTTAATTTGTGGTCTGTGGCATAGGTTGCAGCTCTGGCTCAGATTTAATTTGTGAAATTTCCATAGGCCCTGGGAGTGGGAGGGGCAGAAAAAGAAAAAAAAAAAAGAAAGAAAAAAATGTATTCTTCTTTGCATTAAACTGTAATGTCCTCATGAGCATAAATCATGTTTTTCCTCTTTGATGTCTCAAAATGCTATTTCATTTTACTTAGGAAAAGTGCCAATTTATATAAGATGGTTTAAAATATTTTGGTCAGGGGTTAAACAAAAAGGTTTTTCTTTCTCGATAAAAAATTAATTGAATAAAACACATCCCTTTTCACAAACATTATATTCAGTTCAGATTTTAATGTAATTAGAAGACCTTCACATCTTACTAATATTTAGCTTTTGCCTTTGTAAATTTCACCCATTTATTTTGGATATAATTTTAAATGTTACTACCAGGAAGAAACACCCTTTGGATCTTTCTCTCTGTGTCTTTTTATTTTGCTAGTCAAATTAATCCCAATCTTTTACTCCTTAAAATTCTAGTCTATAAAAATCAAACATAGGAGTTCCCGTCATGGCTCAGTGGAAATGAATCTGACTAGCATCCATGAGAACACAGTTTTGATTCCTGGCTTTGCTTAGGGGGGTTAAGGATCTGGCGTTGCTGTGAGCCGTGGTGTAGGTCACAGACGCGGCTCAGATCCTGCATATCTGTGGCTGTGGTATAGGCCAGCAGCTATAGCTCTGATTCAATCCCTAGCCTGGGAACCTCCATATGCTGAAGGTGCAGCCCTAAAAAGACCAAAAAAAACCAACAAACCCATAGAGAATGGGAGATGTTGCAAGGAAGTAGAAATTGTCTTTTGATTTCAAATACATTTGAGGCCATTGCCTTGTTTGTCAGATACTCCTCTATGTGTAGGACCTCATGAAGCAAATTCATGGGACTGTTTTACTACATGTTCTGACCTAAAAGTGAGCATAGAGATCATGATTGACAACTCAGTACATTTATCGTCAACTGTAATTAAAACTGCCTTTTCTTTTTAGCAGGTTTTTGTAAAATGACTAATTGAATTTTAGTTTAGAGTCTCTAGAGTACCCCCTTGACAGTTTAAAATCATGCTACATTTTATCCCACCTTCAATCTGGTACCTTTCACTGATAGTAATATAAATCACCATATAGAGTGCTTTCTGTGAAATGCACAATTCTGTCTTTATCTACCTACTTACCTACCTACCTACCTATCTTCTATGAAAATAAAAGCCCCCTGCCATTAGTCTGAAGATTGAAGTAAAAAACCTCTCCTCCTCTGTTGTAAAACTTAATGAGATGTGATTCAGTAGTTCAAAGCCTTGCAAGATCTCAATTCTGTCCCCGTTTCAAATCCTCAAACTAAAATTTAGAGAGCAAATAACATTACATAGAGAAAAATGAGGAATGAACAGTGTTGATAAGAAATGTGCCTTTATATTAATTTATTATTTTTAGAACTGTGTATCTTTATTTTCTTATCTCAACATTTATTTATTTATTTTTTAAATTTTTTTTTTTTTTTTGGCCATTTCTTGGGCCGCTCCCGTGGCATATGGAGTTTCCCAGGCTAGGGGTTCAATCGGAGCTTCAGCCGCCAGCAGGAGCTACAACTGCTGGCCTACGCCAGAGCCATAGCAACGCAGGATCGGAGCGAGCCGCATCTGCAACCTACACCACAGCTCACGGCAATGCCTGATCCTTAACCCACTGAGCGAGGCCAGGGATTGAACCCGCAATCTCATGGTTCCTAGTTGGATTCATTTCTGCTGCGCCACGACGGGAACTCCATGGTTAAGAGATACTGAGTTTCAGTGTCAGGGCTGGTTTTGTTTGTGTTGGAGCAAATCAGGCGAACATGCTGGTTTCTTTTCTTTTTGTCTTCTGGTTTTTGTTATCAGTTTACACTAACAAAGACAGTGTGTGTTGTGTGCTGGTGAAGTTGTCCTAAGGAGAACTGGGGAGATGGGTCATAGTGGAGAAAAGAAGGGATATGAGACAAGAAGGAGAGAGAGGGGCAGGCTAAGAGAAGAGCTCGACATTCATTCATTAACACAGATGGGAACACCTGTCAGTTTTGGATGCAGGCATTAGATTCTAAGAGGTTGACAAGACCTGAAAACCTTAGATCTTTAAAGCTGAAAGGTTATGTGTCCGTCAGTGATTGTCAGATTTTTAAAAATACAGTCGAAAAAAATTGGTTGAAAGCAATACTTCTCAGCACTGAAATATGTAAAACTGATAACAAAGGGCTATTGATCCCAGAACCCGCTTGCTTTGGACTCCCTACCTCCCCACTCTACCCCATTCTTCTCTACCACCTGGCTCCATCGAGATGGCTTCTCTGAAAAGCTCTCAGAGACGTAAGGCTGCTACAAGTAACAGTTTGAAAACAATGGTTAGTTTCACACTCACTACTTTCATATAAGCATCTCTGAAATGAGAGAACTTGCCATCGTTAGCTATAACTTACTGATAGTTTACTGTGTTTTACTATACCAGGGGCATGATATTTGTTTTTAATCCTCGCAGGAACCCTGCATAATTAGTGACATTCTAGAGATAAGTAGAGTGAATAACTTGCTTAAAGCCACCTAGGGACAGAATTTGAACTTGGGTCTCTTGGGCTAATACCAAGATTACTCTTGCCACAGTACCATCCTGCTTCATAACTGTAATGAAGCCGATAGATTTCCTTGACTTGGTCTTAGATCGTTAAATCCACTGTAGAATGAGCTGTAGATTAGATTTAATCCACAATGATTTCCTACTCCTTGATCTAAAATACTGTTTATTTCCAAAATTTAAAAGCTTTAAATGATTATCTCTTAATCCTCACACTAAATGGAATTAAGACTCGCTGTTGTTTGGAATTGCTGCCGAGCTTCAGGATTTCCTCCCTGATGGTCTCACCCCTAGGGAGATGCTTTAATTTACCTGTATGTTATTTTTAGTTACTTGATGAACGTTTGCTGCAGTGGCTGTCCAAGCAATCCTTTAGAAACATATATATTACCTGCTATCTCATTAGGGATGTATGGTAGAAGAAAAAATTTTGGACTGAGGGACTCAGACTAAAGGTTAGGGTTTGAAAATCATTTTAAGACATTGTTTGCAATGGGGTATTTTAGAACTAAAATTATGGGCTTATTTCAATGTGCTCTTCCAAACCATGTTATCATATGTCTGTTGGTGCTTTCGCCCTCAGCCCAGAGAAGATAGTTTACCACATTTGAGTTGCTTATTAAAAACAGTGGGAATTGGAGGCAGTGCAGGGTCAGAGAGTGAAAGGCCATAATGGACTGTGTGAAGGGTGAGCCACTTCATGAGGGCTGGTTTTTAATGTAAGTGCTATTACCCTTGTGGACATAAATGCAGCATGAAGAATGTCTAAATTACAGTGGACAGAAATGGCATGCTGAGATAGGAATATTTTCCTGTTATTTCAGGTACAAAATGTATCTAAGTTAGATAGGTCCCAATATATCGCAGGTGGAGAAAATAGCCCATTATTAAAAAAAAAGAAAAGACAAAAATTAATATTGATGTCCCAGTATATCTCAGGTGGAGAAAATAGTCCATTATTAAAAAAAAAGACAAAAATTAATATTGATGTCTGTGCTAGAGAATTTCCAACCTCCAGAATGAATGAGGGGTAAGAATACAGCGTGATTTCAAAGACTATGCAGTCACCTTTAACATGAGTCTTAAAAATCAATATGTAGTCGAAGGAAACAAAATTACTTTTCCTTGGGGGAAGTGTGACTGAAAGTACAGTTAGAGCTTATACTTTCCTCTCCAAAAATAAACTTGCCTCAAGACGGCTGAAGAACTCTCTTAAACACTCTTGGTTTAAAAGCTTTGTCTTTCAAACACAAAGAGAAATGCAGACGGGGGTGGGGGTGGTGGGGGTGGGTGGATTATACAAAAAAAAAATGCAATCTGGATGATTAAATTAGGGATTATTTTAAATTATGTGATGTTAACTTTCTCATAGTTAACATTATGAAAAATATAGAGTTGTGCATATATATTTATAATTACATAAAGAGATTCTTTGAAAATCTTGGAAGATTGTCAGTTTTCCAACCTTAC
This sequence comes from Phacochoerus africanus, assembly GCF_016906955.1. Lineage (NCBI taxonomy): Eukaryota > Metazoa > Chordata > Mammalia > Artiodactyla > Suidae > Phacochoerus > Phacochoerus africanus. Next base: position 34,755,476 of record NC_062545.1, read on the forward strand.
TTCTGTTGAGACTGCAGTGGTCTGTTATACAGACCTTTAATTGATTGAGAAATATTTCTCAATAAAAATGAATGTTTTATATATTTAGAGCACATGACAACTTAGGAATGCCAGCAGCCTCATGAAATCTTCACCTAGGAACATTGATTAAAAAGATAAGCTGACTTCTTATAGCTTATGAGAATAAAATCAAATAGGGCAATTCCACAAATTTTATCAAGTAAGTGATGTATTTTGATACCTCCTCCCATCCCCCCCAGTTCTCAAATAGTTGGTGAATTAAATAGAAAAGTGGAATGGCAAATCTGGCTATTTAAAAATTATGTTTTGAGTGTGTGACTTTTACCCAAGCCAGGTTAGACTTAATGAATAGTTAAAAAAAAAGACCACTTCTGTCTATTCCTAGGCATTTTTTAATATGCCATTTCACATAACTCTCATAAAAGCCAGTTCAGGTACATATTAACTCTTGCCGTAGATGAGGGAACTGAAGTTCAGAGAAGGTAAGTAAATTTCCAAAGGGTTCATGTGTTAGAAAACTTAAGATTGTGAATCCAAGGTGTAGAGATATAGGAGGAAGATCTCACTTTTTAACTCGATATAAACAATTTGGAGTACAGATCCTTCTTTAGAGACTGCAGAAAATAGCTTTAGGGCTAACTTGGAGGTATGGCAAAAGTTATATCTCTCATGCTTTCTCCAGCTCCAAATAATAGCAAGCCCAACTCAAAATGCCTTTAAGCCATAAGTAAGGGGAGCTGCTTTCACATAACAAGAGGTCCAGGATTGACTAATTAAGTGGTTCAGTGGTGTCCTCAAGGTTTCCGGTTCCTTTGCCTCTCTGCTCCTTGACTCTTATAAATCTTCTTTTAACCTCAGGCTAGCTCCCCTCCTGGGTATTAAGATCTGCAGCTATTCAGACATGAAGAAAAAGAGGTTGTCTCTTCATTATATTTGTTTTTATTTTTTAATAAACCTAAAGAACTTTTCTGAGGTGCCCATCAACAGATTTATCTTCTTGTCCAATAGGACAAAATTGTGTCCCATTGGACAAAATTATGCCTAAATCAATCAGTGATGAGCAGAACAAGACATGATGGGCTTGTGCTTCTAAGCCTGTCCTCCTCCGCTATTTGGAGCTGAGGCTGAAGTTAGTGCCAGCGTTCCCAGATGCATGCGGCTAGCCAGGTTGTAATGGAATAAGAATGGGAAGGATAGTGAGTACATAATCAACAGTGCCCATTACAGAACTATTTGATGCAGATATAGTAGCATAAATAAATATATATGCCAGAATTCAGAGGCTGTGGAATTTAGAAGAGTGGACAAATACGGCAATTATTACAGCAGCATGGTATTCTCTAATGCATTGTCAGCCTAGTGTCAGTTTTTCCTTGATTTCAAAGCATTTACTGTATCTGTCACTTGAGAAGTGGCAAATCTTCCTGCCTTTAGTAAATTTATAACAGTTTTCTGACCTGCAGTTTTTACTACTGGGAGTCTTTATATGTTTCTTGTTTTCTTCGTGAGTTTTATGATATAGAAGAAATAAGGTAACATCATTTATAAAAATTCAAAACCTAAAAATGAGTCAAATGTTATACAATGTAGATGAATACATGCTGAAGATACATTTAATTCATTAATGAGGGAACCTGCAGGATGGTAAGCCTGGTTCAAAATATTATAGGAACAAGGGAAGGATTTATACTTACTGAAAGAATGTTGGAGTAAGTGTCCTAATTTTATACTAAATAAATTACTGACTAACAGGGCAATATATTTGAAACCTTTGAGATTATCTTTACTACCAAACAGAAATCATTTGCTTACTGGACAAAATTTATTTGCATTCTTACCATTTAAGTATCATTTGTATTGCCATGAGTTTTCTTCAGATTAACATCTTCTCTCACAGATTTTTAACATATCTTAATCAATAATGAGTAATGATTGGTATCAGTCATTATTGATTTCTCTGTGACTCAGAGAAAGGTACATACCATTAAAGAATTAGCTAATCCTCGAGTAAAGGATATATAATCGTTTGTAGTCATTCTTTTACCTGGTTCCAAGTTTTGGGACTTTTTTTTAAAAAAACAGTTTTACCTTATGATATATGCTCTCCAAAGATAATTCTTGTTAAAAACAACAACAAAAGATGAGTAAATACATGGAGCATATCAAAGAATTATTTTTATTTTCTATGGTGTCATAAGCTAAGGGAACATATCTTTGTGGTTGTCCAAAGCCCTATAGGAAACTTCACAGTTTAGGAGGAAAGACTTCTTGAATTTTTTTTTTTTTTTTTAGGTGTGCACCCATGAAATATGGAAGTTCCTAGGCTAGGGGTTGAATCAGAGCTGCAGCTGCCAGCCTACGCTATGGCTACAGCAATACCAGATCCAAACCACATCTGCGACCTACACCCCAGCTCACAGCAATGCTGGATCCTTAACCCACTGAGGTGGGCCAGGAATCTAAACTGTGTCCTCTAGATACTAGTCGGGTTTGTTACTGATGAGCCACAATGGGAACTCCTTGAAATTTTTTGAATTTAGTCTTCCATGTGGGCAGAATCGAAAGAGTTATGGCAGGAGATTAGTCACTTGACTAAGACGGTAGCATAGATGCCTGAGAACAAGGCACAAAGTCAGTATTTTGATATTACTGATAAGAAATTTATTATGATAGTAGTTATATTAATATTTAGTATTTAAAAATAAAATAGAATGCAGGTGTTCCCATTGTGGCTCAGTGGGTTAAGAACCAGATGTTATGTTCGTGAGGATGCAGGTTTGATCCCTGGCCTCTCTCAGTGGGTTAAGGACCAGCATTGCTGCAAGCTGTGGCAGAGGTCGCAGATGAGGCTCAGATCTGTTGTTGCTGTTACTGTGGTGTAGGACTCAGGTGCAGCTGCGATTCCACCCCAGCCTGGGCTCTTCCATGTACCGCAGGTGTGGGCATAAAAAAAAAATATATAACAATTAAAAATTGTTAAAAAAAATATAACAATTAAAAATTGTTAAAATATAACAATTTTAAATAAAGTTGTATTTGTTTCTAATAATCAAAACCATAATAAAATCAACTTAAGGCACAAAAGAAGTAGTCTATAGAGATTTAGAATCTCTGCTCAAGTTATACAAAAAGTTAGGAATAGTTTTTATAACCTCTTGTTAAGAGGAGATTGAAATTGCTAAGATCAATTTGTTATTTTAACGGAAAGAAAATGTTTCTGGCAATAATGTGATATTTGGCAGTAAAAGCTAAGAAGAAATTACAAAAAAGCCTATCAAAACTGGGCCAGAGTTTTCAACACTGTTCATTGCTTCTTTTCAGGATTCCTTATTTGCAGATATTATACTCTAAAAATACTCCAAAATAAATAACTTTTTGTCTGCAAACTTGTTACAGTCTCTTATGTCCATTAAAGTTTTACCTGGTGCATTTCTTTCAGTGAGACAATCATACTTTTTTCCCCTTTAAGACAAAATTACTCTCTTTTCAGTGGTGCATATTAGGTCATCTCTTGGTTCATGGGCATCTCCCACTTAAACAAAAGTCTGTTTTTGAAAAGTAGATATTCTTTATGAAAATGCTTTTTTCCTCAGTATGAGGGTCTATTCCCATCGTTACCATACACTTGATTCCCTTTGCCCATTTTGCCAACACCTTTCCCCAAACCCTTCTCCTTTGGTAACTATCACCCTCTTCTCTGTATCTTCACATTTATTTAGACAAGGTTATTCCTTGATGAGAAAGGAATAGTTTTTTAAAAAGGAAAAAGTTAATTTGAAATTCTTAATTCAGGTGTTGTTAAAGAGCAAGCCTATGAGGGTATGACTATGTTTTCTAAATTAGTAGCTACTTTAACAAATAGATGATTCCTCTCTGAAATGTCTAAGAAATTGTGAGTGAAGGGTGAATTAGGAGTTAAGGATTAAAATATACACAGTAGATAGAATAGATAACCAACAGTGACCTATTGTATGGCACAGGGAACCATATGTATGTATATATGTATGTATATATGTATGACCAAATCACTTTGCTGCACACCTGAAACTACAACATTGTAAGTAAACTATATTTCAATAAAAATAGAAGAAAAACAAATAACTGTGGCATCGACTAGAGATAGTGTTTAGGTATCTGTCTCATGGTTTTAGTGTTTTACTCTATACAGGGCTAAGAAGTAATGTAGAATTTTGTAGAAAATAAAAACTTAATTTAACTGTAAAAGACTTGTGAATATAACCCTACTGCTGATTTTGACATCAATTTTGTGGCTTAGGAGACTGATATCTAACACAATGCTGAAGGATATGCTAGTGTTCATAAAGCGACAGAGTTCTTGAAAGTAGAGTTAAAAATTAAGAAGCAGGTGAAATCATACCTCCATTCACTTTTGTGCATTGCATTTGGTACATAGACCTGCAGTAAATGATTATTGAATGAAGAATTCAAAATCCTTTAAAATATGAATGAGCTTTTCTCACCTTTCTTTTTTGAGAGCATGTATCAATTATCTTGAAATTAAAATTATTTTTGGATGAATAAGTAGAAAGAATGATAATATTTATCAAAAAAGAGAAAAGAGGTTATTTTAGAAAGTGATTTCAAATAACTACTGTTAATGTATTCTTCTGTTGCTAAAGTGGCTTTTTAAAGCATTTCCACGTAGATCAAAGGGATGGATCTACTTACACCGATGGTCTGAGTGGGTTTAATTCCAACCCTGTTGTATTTCCTCCTCTTTCTAGATGTAGAAATTATCTCTAGTGCTTCTCATCATTTTTATATTACTTTCTAGTAGTTCATACTATAATAATATTTTATTGTGTTTATAATTTTTTCTGTGTGCTATATGAAATCTTTGGCATTTTAGATTTTTGCAGCAGTTTTAGAAGGTGATATTTCATGTTTTATAGTTTAACTGGGCTATTGAGGTTGTAATAGTGACAATGAAACTTTCCTTGATATGGTAGGCATTGCTTTTGAAATTTTTCTTTTTTTAACTGAATTATTCAGGTAGATTCATTGCTAGTGAAATCAAGAAAGGGTCTCCTTAGCTTGGGTAGAGGTGACTGTTTCTTCTGTTCTCTTTTACTCAAAACCAAAGTCAAGACAATAAGCCAGTGGGAAGAGCTGACTATTGCTGTTATATGTCACATTCCTCATTATAAAGTCCAGGTTTCTCTCTAGTCAGTGTTTATATAAATCATTTGTACTGAAATCCATTTTGAAAAATAGGACAGCTTTTGTGTTTCTTATTTGTGCAGGCTGAGCAGGTTTTTATTGGGCCAGTGGCAGTGGGGCAAAAGTTATTTGGAATTTCCGATGCTCTATATCTGTATTTAGAAAGTGGACATCTGTAGGCCCCAAGGAATCAGTAGAATGGAATGAATAAAGAGAAATGAGTAGTCAACAAAAATGATTTATAATTTTCATATAGGTTCCTTTCATGCTGCTTTTATATATTCACTACCCTTTTTATGGACACTGGACTATGCATGTTTTTATTGTAATACTGTACTATAATAATAACAATAGTATACCATATAAGAATGCATTTTCCTTCGTGCTCACTTCTCCCTGTATTTTGACACATGAAATACCTAGATTTACTATGTCATAAAAACCATTTGGGTAGTACCACCAGAATAGTCTTTAACATTGTCAGAATGTGTTTCCATTAAATCTAAAAGAGACTTCAGAGATTATCTCTTGACTAACCTTTCATTTTACAAATAGAATAGTGTAGAAACAGGTAAACAGACTCAGGAACCAGGGTAACTTGATTTCAAACCCAGCTTCTATTGCTTGCTATTTGGTCATGACACAGAACCTGTCTGAGCTTCCACTTTCCCATCAGTAAATTTGGAATAATAAAATTCTCTCTCCCTCTGTCTTTCTCTCCCTCTCTTCCCCTCCCTCTCCTCCTTCCTTCCTCCTTCCCTCAGTTTTGCAGTACAGTGAAAGGAAAAGTTTGTGCAGCATCTCACAGTATCTAGAATATAGTTGATACTTACTATTATTTCTCCTCTTCCCTCTGGCCAAGGTGACATGACTGGGTAATAATCTCATTAATCTGTAAGAAATTGATTGAATTTCTTTCACTTCCTTTTTTGGCGAGGAATAAATTGCCTTTCCCCATTATACTTTCTTAGCAGCTCATTAGAAATTATTTTATGTCCAGTTCAGAAAATTACCTTTCCTACTTAATTGTTCACTGAATGCAGGTGTTTTGCACTATGACACAATGATATCTGAAACGGATTTCCATAGACCAGTATTGTAGGTCAACTTGAACTTCTCAAATATTACTCTTAACAAGTTTAGGATATTTAAGATATGGAAATAATTTTGGAAAAGTATTATTTCTTTTTAAGATTTTCTACATAATTATTTTTTTATCTGGCTTACTGAATTGCTCTGTGATCATTCTTATTTTTAACATTTGAAAGATGAAAGATAGCATTTTACTTTGAATTTTATTTCATGTCGAAAGTAACTGCAACCTATTAAGTCATAAAGGCATAGGAAGAAGTTATGCTATGGCATTTGAAACCCTGAGAAATGGGTAACATTTTTGAAAAAGTGTTTTGTGCTACCAAAACCGAGTGTCTGTTACTATACAGTGATCTTCGAGCAAGCACCAGTAAATATCTAGATTTGAAAAACTGCTCCTGAATCTGTCTGATATGATTTATTGTTATTTTTTTCAAATCTGAATTTTTTGTTTTGTTTTTTAGGGCCATACCTTTGGCATATGGAAATTGGGATATGGGGTTGAATTGGAGCTACAGCTGCCGGCCTACACCACAGCCACAGCAACAGCAAGGATCTGAGCCCCATCTGTGACCTACACCGCAGCTCATGGCAATACTAGATCCTTAACCCACTGAGCCAGTCCAGGGATCAACCTGCATCCTCACAGATACTAGTTGGGTTTGTAACCTGCAGAGCCACCAGTGGAACGCCTCAAATCTGAATTTTCTACCATGCAAATCAATTCTGGTTTTATAGCTTAAAGTAGAGTTATACAAGTACTTATTCAGCCTCTACATATTTAGGAAAAATTTTAACCTTTTATTAGAGACTAGAGATATGCTCAGGTTGCTAGTTGTGAGTTCTTGTTCTTTTTTTTTTTTTTTTTTTGCTTTTTAGGGCCGCCCTTGCGGCATATGGAGGTTCCCAGGCTAGGGGTCAAATGGGAGCTACAGCTGCTGACCTACACCACAGCTCACAGCAATGCCAGATCCTTAACCCACTGAACGAGGCCAGGGATCGAACCCACAACCTCATGGTTACTAGTTGGATACGTTTCTGTTGTGCCACAATGGGAACTCCATGAGTTCTTATTCTAATGAGAAAATAGATTATATTGGCTCTTCTGATGCCGTGGTTTCCTCCGTCTTTTGAAGGGCAAGAGAAAGATAATTTCAGTTCTCTCTGTTCTTTATATATTTCATCTACATATTATGTTAATAATGAATTTTTAGGGGATTAATGGCTCTTTAAAATTGTCATATTATTCATGTGGTATTTGTATATATCTGTGTGTAGATATGTATGTGATTTTCCAGGGAAATATGAGATGCTGAATATCAGAAAAATCACTCAGAGTAGTACAGAATTCCTTAGAGTTCAAATTTGGACAGTTCTATAAGGCACAGTTTTTAGTGGAAGGTTGAGCTTTTAAAGGGGAACAGAGCTTGCACTTTGCTCATCCCCAGGTCTGTTATTTTGTACTGACTCAAAGATGATTTCTTTCTACAGAGTCTCCCCTATGTCCCTTTAATTTCATCTCGACCACTTCAAAGAGAGTTAGTCACATCCAGAGTTTAAAGGATTTAAAAATCCTTTATTTTCAAAGGGTTTTTCCCTCTGAATATTTTTTCCTCCTAAGAACATAATTCCATTACTAGAAGAACCCATTTTTCAAAGTTCTTGCCGCATGGTGTTGGAATTGAAGTCTTATTTTCAGGAATTTATATCCAGGATGAACAGGAGTTGGAAAGTCCCTTTCCTACTTTTTTTTTTTTCCATGTACTTGTCCATGAGAAAGTTTAGATAAATTACTTCATTACATTCTCCATTTCCTGCAGCTTATGTTAATTATTCCACATAAAATCATAGGTAAAAACTAGCAGAATAAGAATAAAATATCATTAAATAAGAAAATATTAGATAGCTCACATTATTAAACAAAATAAAGACTGAAGAGATTTGCTCTCCAGGCTATGAAGTGGATCCAATGCCTTGGATTCAAAAGTTTTTTTCTCTCTGATCCAGCTACCTAGTGTTAGGACCATATGACTTGCTAAGCATTTCCCAAGAGTCTGAGAAGATCTACAGTTAAATAAAGGATTTAGTATTTTGGAGAGATACACCCAATACCTTATGAGTAAAAGGAAGTGATAGAAGCATTTTTTTTTTTTTATTATGAGCTGATTATTTTGGAAGACTTAGGCTCTAGATTCTAATACTTAGGACTTGGACATAAGTCCACATGATTTGAACCAATGGTCCTGTTTTTAAAGATAAAATCAGGATATTAATAGTTGCCCTTCCTTTCCCAGAGGGTAGTTGGAAGGACCAAAATTGTACACGGTTGTGAACATACTTTGAAAACAGGAAAAGCAGATTTTATAACCCCAACTAGTTTTGAGGGGATCATGTTGGTGAAGTAAAGGAATAGGCCTTGTATCTGTAATTATTCCATGCCAGTTTAGTAGCCAGTACTTCAAAGGAAAAAGTGAATTATATGGCTCTCAGAAGTGCATCATATATCATATAATTGATTCATGGTATTTTATCCCATGACTCTAGGTAGCAGTAGCAGCGTGTAGAGAGAGTGGGAAGCAAGAACCAGGTGCACTGAAGGTTGTGGAAATAAAGTGGCTGAAACAGGAGCTGACCAAGTTCCAAAAAGAACAGAGTAGAGCTTTTAGTCAGAAACTCGATAGTCTAGCAGAGGGATTTCAGGGAGGTGAGGCAAGTGGCCAATAATTAGGTACTGTGTTTTACTTTCTTTTCCTAATAGTACCTGCAGTCGTACATTACTGTGATAAATATTTAATAATTAAAATAGCTTCTTACAGTTTATTCTTTAAGGTCATTTTAGTTATAACAAATAACTCACCATTTCATTCCATTTTTTTTTTTTTTTGCTTTTTAGGGCCACACTCGTGGCATATGGAGATTCCCAGGCTGGAGGTCGAATTGGAGCTACAGCTGCCAGCCTATGCCAGAGCCTTAGCAACGCCAGATCCGAGCCGCATCTGTGACCAACACCACAGCTCACAGCAGTGCCGGATCCTTAACCCACTGAGCAAGGCCAGGGATAGGACCCACAACCTCATAGTTCCTAGTTGGATTCATTTCTGCTGAGCCAAGACGGGAACTCCTGTTATTTTCAATCTTATTTGAATTTTAGATAGTGTAACAACTATGCTAGAGTGGAGGTAAAAGTAGAAGATGGTTATACATAGGTAGCAATATCATTTTCAAAAAGAAAATAGAGGACACCAGTAAGTGATAATATTCTGCTCTGTAAAATTTCTCCCAGTGAAATATAATATAGCAGATTTCATGGAATTATTTGGACTTCTTTGAAAAAGAGAGGTTTTACATATACATTAGCAGTACTTATTTTGGAGAATAGTCTTTGTTTTCAGATTCTTGAAGGAGGTTTTTTTCAACATTTCTACTTTATTTGTATTTTCAGTGGAGATGTGTCATGTTTATTTTTTCTCTGATTTTATAACTAGTATATGCATAGTGTACAAAAATTTAAGCAACTTAGAAAGCCGTAAAAATCACAAATAAGCCTCATAGCCAAGAAAAAGCCATTATCAGTATTTGATGTTATTTTTATTTTGCTCCCAGTGAGAGTTATATGTACATCATATTGTGAATATAGTGTTTATATGTACATCTCTGTGTATGTACATGTGTGTTTATGTGATGAAATAATTAGCTGTTGGATGTAGGAGTCTTCCCTTTTTTGTTACCCAGTACAATTATCAGTATTTTCTCATGTTCCAAGATAGTTTTGAGATAAGTAACATAAAAAGATTATTTTCTTTCTTTTTTTTTTTTTTTTTAAGGGCCGCACCTGTGGCATATGGAGGTTCCCAGGCTAGGGGTCCAATTGGAGCTGCAGCTGTCAGCCTATGCCAGAGCCACAGCAATGCCAGATCCAATATGCGTTTGTGACTTACACCACAGCTCATGGCAATGCCAGATCCTTAACCCACTGAAAAAGGCCAGGGATTGAACCCGCAACCTCATGGCTCCTAGTCGGATTCGTTTCCGCTGCACCACAACGGGAACTCCAAAAGATTCTTTATCATATAAAAGAAGCACACATTAAAAATAGTTCCACAATACTAGTCATATATTATATCTTTCCTTCTTTTTATCCCCTAGTACCATTAATGCTTTAATAAACATCCCAAACTTCTATAGTTTATAATTGTTGTTTTTGAGAAAGTGAGTTCAATAGGAACTACTGAGTTTTGTCCAGAGGGAGAGCATAACTTATGTTTTATTTACCTTAGTTTACTATATTTACTCCCTACCATATAAAAGTAATAATTTCTATATACATATAAATTTAAGTAACTTATACTTTATTGAAGTATAGCTTTTACTTTCATATGTATAATTAATTTATTGTATTTCTGTGTAGATTTGTGAAGCTCCAGCTCCCAAAAAGCATACTGTGTCTACAGATTAAGATCTGAAACATATTTTTTGACTGTATTGGTGTTAAACAGAGGAAGAAACAAGTCTTCTTTTTCACATTAAGTAGAGTTTTAATGTGTTTAAAATACAACCTAATTTATATGCTTATAACAGTTCTGAAGTTGATTAAAGTCTGTAGAGTGAATGAAAATTGCATGTAGTTCTCATTTTAGTTGACCTTCCATGTTAATTAGGACATTTTTTTTTTTTCATTTATTTTGGAGCTGAGTACATTTTCTTTGTCTAGTAAACTTTTTTTTTTTTTGCTCCTTCTTGCTCCCTTTTGAATTTCCTCACAATTTTGGATAACAAGTCAAAGTACTATAATAAAGATGATTCAGGGACCACCTATTACTTACCAACTCATTCATTCGCTTTTAAAATATTCATTCAATAGCGTATGTACCAGGTGCTCTCCTGGGTATGTGGGATAATTTCATGAACTAAATGGATGAAAGTCCTTACCCACAGGGAGTTTCTGTTTTGATGGGAAGAAAGATAATAAGTTAAAAGTAAAATACACAGTGTTTCTAAGAGTCATGGAGAAAACTGAAGACTTAAAAGATTGTGATGGAACAAGCCTTGCAGATCTCTGGGGGAGAAGCATTCTAGGTGGAGGGATCAGTGAGTGGGAACTCTTTGAAGGAGGAGCGTGCCAGCATTTGGGCTGAAGAAGAGTGAGTGGGAGGGGTTGTAGTAGGAGATAAGGTCGGGGTAGTAATAGCGATTGTATGGGCCCATCAATAGGACTGTGCAAGATTCTAAGTGGAGTGACATGATTTGACTTACATCTTGACAGGGTCACACTGACTAAAGGATGTGAACAGTGGATACTGCGATGGAGCAAGAGTAGAAAAGGGGAGACCAGTTGGGAAGCTGCTGTGGTAATCTAAGTGAGAGAAAATTGTGACTTGGGACCAGGATAGAGTCAAAGGAGCTGTTTAACCATGAGCGTTAATGGGGTTGGGTGACAGATTGGATTTGTGGTGTCAATATGAATAAAAAGTGTTCGCGCCTGAGCTATTGGAAGGATAGAATAGAAATAAACTGAGATAGGGATGGATGTGAGTGGGCCACATGTTTGGAGAAGAACAGGAGTTAGGTTTTAGAGATGTTGAATTTGAAATACCTAGTTTTCCAAGTCTGACATTTGAGGGAGAGGACTTTTTTGGGAGACTTCAGTATATAGGTGATATTTGAAACCATGAAAACAAGATGAGGTCACAGTGGCAGTATAAATAGGGAGCAGGAGGGTTCCAAAGACTGAGCCAAGCATTTCACTAGTGTTTAGAGATCAAAGATGAGGAGAAATATGCAAAGCGAACTAAGCAGCAGTGGCCCGTGTTATCCGAGGAATTTTTCCGTATTGACAGAGCAACAAATACTGAGAATGATGCAGGTGGATGTAAAATAGGGTACAATTATGAAGGTCTGTCTACTTTTATACCTTTATTAATAAAATATGGAAAATGATTTGAAACAAGATGTGAAATTAATATTAAAATGTATACTGGGGAGGTCTTGGAAAATTGGAAGAGGAAGACTGTTTCTGTAGCTGTCTTCTGAATTTTTTATGTAGCAGGTTAAAAAAAAGAAATACAATTAATTGAGCATATGATCAAAGATAATCACACATGCAGTAGAAACATTTTTGCTACTCAAGAGATCGTTCTTGTGCTGAGACCAAGGGGTACTTACAGGGGGGCAAAAGCTTTGTCTCATAACCAGATTTGAAGTGACCACAAACATAAGGACAGTTTGATGATAGACAATCCTGCCTTCTTGATTACTCTACAAGGACATGTATTTATTATATGATTGCCTTTAAAAATTAGTTATGTTATTATTAGCATAGTGGAATATTGAGATACTAGGTCCAGAAAGGAACATAATTTCAAGCAACATTTAGAGAATGTTTTAAGACAATTATTGAATACTGGGTCTCAAAGTTGTCTCAGAATAACTGGGGATTCTTTACAAAGGACCAATGACACACCCTCAGAAACTCTTGTTAACTGGTTTGAGTCAGAGCCAGGGCATAGATATTTAAGCCAAGTCCTCCAGGAGATCCTAATGTCCAACATCAAAGGAATACTCATCAAGTAATGGAAGCAAAGGGCATGTTCATGTGTGTATGTCTTGTGTAAACCATTTCTAGCACTTTATATTGTAGTGGTTCATCCTGTTTGTTTGTAGATGCATTGAATATGCATCAGCGCCTGATTGATGTATACATACTGCACATCAAAATGTGTATTGACATAGCTGTGTAGGGAATAAATTCAGGGAATAAAGTTTAAGGCCTAGGCCTTGAAATTGTATTTAAGAATGTCATCATTTGCCAAAGAATTCTGAAAATAATATGTTAACACTAGGAACAAATTGAGTTGGTTGTCTAGCAGCCTTAGTGCAAAAATTTTGGTGGGAACTTATGGTGTTCTGTTGTGCACCTTGCTTTTACTTGGAAGTATGAACTAAAAATATATTCGAATATTGCCATTGTTAGATCATCATTTCCTGCCTTGAAGTTACTTTGCTTATTTTTCAACATTTATGGTCTGTGATACATCCACACGGGACTATATATGCACCAAATTCATATATACATATATACTGGTCTCTTCTGTTCGCTTTCCCATTCCATGTTCTGTTCAAATTTGGCAAGGGAAATTGGAACGATTTATAATGCTGATGTACTAGAGATGTTTTTGTGAAATACCAAGAAGTGAAATACACTCTTTTGAGAGAAGATAAGGGTCTATTTGATATCCCATGGAGCAGTCACTTGTGCCGGTCATTCATACTCATCAGAATATCATGTTTGAGCACTTAAAATACAGCCTAATTAAAATTTTCTGTCCTAATTATCATTATCTGTCCTCAATAACTTATTAAAGTCAAGTAAAAGATCAACTCCAGGTAGCCTTTACTTGACCTTAGGCTTCTGGCTTACTCTATAACTCTTGGAAAGTCATTTCCAGGATTAAATGAACAATGTATACAGTGTGTCCACTGTACCTTTGTCACTTTTCCTTTGGTTTTCCTGAATACATTGAAAGTGGAAATGGATGAAAACCTAATATTCAGCTTTGAAAACCTAATGATTTTGTGGATGTGTGTATTAGTCACACCTTGTGGATGTGTCTATGAACCACAACATCTGAAAGCTTTAGCATTTTCTACACATTCTCCCTCAGTTTTACTTCTTTATTTCTAATTTGTGTTCTTCACCATTCATTTTCTAGTATGGCCATGCCTCGAAGTCCATTCCTTTGTGATGATAGAGGCACCTGGTAGCAGAACTATTCCTCCGAAACTTCATTTGACAGGTTAAAAGTTCTATAGTCATATCTTGGACACAGAAGATTTGGGCTTAAGAAGATGTAAACCAATCAATTTCTTTGGGAGAAAAGGATGCAGACTGGTTAGGCCAAAGATAATAGGAACAAACCTAGAACAACTGGGGCAGGATTCATTCTGTGCAACTACCTATAATCTCTAAGCATCTTTCCTTGCAATAAAATTGCCATTGAACTCATAAATTATACAGATTCATTAAAGAGCTGAAACCTTGGGATGAAGAATGAAATCTGGAACAATCTGTTTTGCTGGGATTAAGTACACATTTACTTGTCATTCACGCAACCAAAAGTTTGTGGTTGGTTGGGTGAGTTAGCAGTTATGGTGCCTTCAGTATCCCATTTTGACATTTGGGGGAGAAGGAGGTAGGGTAGCAAAGAAATGTGGTGGGCCGGAAATATGCTGATAAGGCGTGAGGACAGTGGCATATTGTAGTGTATTTAGAAATGTTCTAAGTTGTTACTGTAACTACTAGTTCAGATCTGTAAGAGTAATGATAATGTTACAAGAGTAGTCAAAATCCAAATGATTGTATTAAAATATTTTTATGCAGAATGTATAAAATTAACATATGCTAACAAACTGTCCAGTTGGATTACAAATGCTTTCTGATCAAAGTTGTATTTCATGTGATTGATACAGAAGTAGCCATTTATTTTTTACTAACTCCACGTTATAATACAGGTGGAGTTAGACAGCTGAACTGTTTAAACAGATGTAACTAATAAAGGGAATTGGCAAGATAATAATGGAGAGAGGGGAGAATTGAAGACAAAGTGAGTGTTTTTTGAGTCTCTTGATGGGGGTGGTGGAGTGGCAGAGTGTGGAAGAACATGGTATAATTCATAGACAAATCCCAGTATTTCTGTTTATTCAGTTTCAATTCACTGAGTTGTCTGATTATAATTGAGTTGTTCATATTGTGCCGTTGAAATGTTTTGAGGCAAATGAAATCTTCTAAGAATTCAATTATACTGAAACAATAGCCACAAGACATGGTAAAGTTATTGCCCATGCTATAAAAGGGCAAAATGGGAAAACACGATGTGTATTTAGTAGTGTTGGTGTGATTGCTTGGAACCAAATGCTTAAAATTATTTCGAAGGCAAACAGACTTTAATCTAACAGTGATTTTTTTGTAATAAATCATGAAGGTAATCTTTTTTATCCTTAAAGTAGGAACTTAAAAGTTCTTTTTAATGAGGTCAATGGATCCTTTTTTTTTTTTTTTTTAATATAGTAAGAAAAGTCTAGGAGTTCCCATTGTGGCTCAGCAGATTAAGAACCTGATGTAGTCTCTCTGAGGATGCAGGTTTGATCCCCAGCCTTGGTCAGTGGGTTAAGGATCCAGCATTGCTGCAAGCTGCAGTGTAGGTGGCAGATGTGGCTAGGATGTGGTGTTGCTGTGGTTGTGGCTGTGACATAGGCCAGCAGTTCCAGTTCTGATTGAACCCCTAGCCTGGGAACTTCCATATGCCACAAATGTGGCTATAAGGAAAAAAAAGAAAAAAAACTCTAAAACTAGCTTACAAAATGATGAATTTGGGGGGGGGGGGTTGGTAGTACTTTTTTTATAGAAACGTGAGAAGTTTATTTGATAGTTTTTTGTTTGTTTTCACCAGATTAATTTTTAATGCAGCTCGTTGTTTATAACTTTGGAAACATGATATACAAATTAATAAACCATATATTGATTTTATTTAATTTATTTTCCTATGAGGGTACATTTTATGTTATTTTTATTTTTTAAATCGAGGTAACATTGCTTTGTAAGGTTATGTACGTTTTATGTGTACATTCTATTTCTACTTCTATATACCCTTTATTGTACTCACCACCAAAATTGTTTCCAGTTGTCAGCACACACTTGGATCCCATTCACCCATTTCCCCTCCGCCCCCTTCCTTCCCATCCCTTCCCCTGATTTTTTTTTCTTTTTTCTTTTTTCTTTTTAGAGCTGCACCCACGGCGTATGGAGGTTCCCAGGCTAAGGGTTGAATCGGAACTACACCTGCCAGCCTACACCACAGCCATAGCAACGCAGGATCTGAGCTGTGTCTGTGACCTACATCACGGCTCATGACAACGCCAGATCCTGAACCCACTGAGCGAGGCCAGGGATCAAACCCACCAACCTCATGGTTCCTAGTCAGATTCGATTCTGCTGCGCCATGAAGGGAACTCTCCCTTCCCCTGTATTAACCACTACTCTGTTCTCTGTATCTATGTGTTTGGTTTGGTTTTTTCATTTATTTTATTTTGCTTTGTTTATTAGTTTTATTTATTAGATTTTTTTTTTTAATGTATCACATTTGAGTGAAATCCTACACCTTTTGTCTTCATCTGACTTATTTTCCAGGTGATAATTTTAAACTTAAAACGTAAGAGTTTTCTTGCTTGGGGAAATTTTCATTAGAAAAATAATGTCCATTTAAATAGGTTTTAAATAGAAAAAGGCAAGCTTGGTATGATGAATTATCTTGATGTTAAAAAGGCACTGCTTCATGAATAATATTACTATGAAAAAACTGCTTAAGACCCCTAAAGCCCTATAAAAGAGAAATATTTTATTTAGGAAATGAAAAAAATATCTGGAGCAGTAGCTTAGGGAACACTGAGTTCTATTCCCTGTTTTACTATTAATTCTGTAGCTGTGAGCAGCTAATTTAACTTTCCAAAACCTTTCCTCATTTGTATAAAGGATGAATAATACTTTCCGGCTACATCAATAACAGGGATGCCCTGTTGGATGATGATGTTTATTTAGTACATGAAGCTCTGTAGGTGGGAAGGCACGTACTGCATTATGGGCACAGGATGTTATCACTGAACTGCTTGTTTTTTAAAAAAATATTTATTTAAAATATATTTATTTGGGGTCTGTTAAGTGCAAGGGACCAAGCGCCATGTCTTTCGTGGTAGATTTCTGAGCTCCTGAAATGCAGCTTCCATTTTTTACTCATTATTGTACCCTGTCCCTTCAAGATCTGGCTTTGAATCCTGTACATGGGAATAATTAGCAATTGATTATTTAGACCATAGATATAAATGATATAGTTTTATAAGTCTGACTTAAGACTAAAGTGTGAGCGTGAACGTGAGGGAGGGAGACTAACTGAATTAGGAGGGACTTTTTGTTTTGAATAAAAGCTCCCAACTTTATTTACCTTCAAAATTATTCCTTCACAGTTAAACTGTTTGCTTACCCTCCAATTTTCAATCTTTTATGTACTTTTGTTTTATTCGGTTCCCCCCTCCCCCCCCAATTTTGAATGGCTTGTCCCTCTACAAAGCTATCAGCTTTAAAGGAAAGGGACTCAAGTTTCTTACTTTCTGTTTATCTTCCCTCACAAGAACAGAGTGGTCTGTTCTGAAATGGAATTCAGAAACATGACATCCACATCTGTATGGTATAGGCCACACTAGGTATACGCTGAAGAGATACAACCTAAATAGATTTTTTAAGACTGTCTAAAGCTTATTTTTAATCTATACATTTCTCAGTAAATGTATGTTGAGTTTGGAAGAAAGTCTTTCCGATAGTTATATTAAAATTTAATCTCTAAATTTAATTATTCAGACATGGAATACACTTAAATTTCTTTTCAACATCCATCTCTATGTTAAGAATTTAAGGAGGAAAAAGAGTCAATTTTCATGCATAGCCTTTTACTTTACCAAGTGAAAGGCAAAATTAAATCTAGCTTTATCAGACCAGGGCCTTCTGTATTTTGAATGTCTTATAGGTGTCTATACTGTGATTATCCACTGAGGTTCTACTTAGAATACACACTCTTTGAACCTTATTTACATGTGGAGCCTTTTCATTTTCTCTTTAGAGCTCTTTGAAGCTAAACTGTACTTTAGAAAAGCCTTCTTTCTGAAATCATTATTATTGCACTTCTGAAAACTGCATCTCTTCTTCAGGAATATGTAAGTAGGAAATGATTCAGTGAAACTTCGGTTAAGAGTGGTGGGACAGTGAGGAGGCAAAATCAGTGTATAAATGTACTTTCACAATAACTTTTTTCCCTTGGTGAAATGCCTTCTATATCTTAAAGGCAGAAAGCTTGGCTTGTGAAGTGGTGGTGGAATTTAAATTGCATGCAAAGTCAAGGCTCTTTAAAAGAAAGTGAATTAAGTTAACTGTGCATTTGAGTTCTTAGGTGATTTTTGTTCTTTGGGAAAGAGGTGAAGAGTTTTATTCTTACATTCTCTCTGAATAATGGAGAGATTTTTCTGGTACCTGAATTTTAAAAACCATTATTGTAGTCTGTAATCTTACAGTACTTTGGAACTAGGGAGTGCTTTAGAAACCAGCTCAACTTCTGTACTTTAGAGATATGAAAATTTAGTCTCAGAGAATGAGCAGCACTTGTGTGTGAAGAGCACAGAACTAGACAGAGTTAGATTATAGCAGGGGTGGCTGATCCCTCAATCTGGGCCTATGACCCTAAAGAGTTAAAAAAAAAGGACTTCTGACTCAGATACTTGTGATTCCAGTTAGTAGGAATCTTGGGTCAGTAGCATTTATTTAGTGTTAAAAATAAATTGGAAGTAACCTGAAAATAAAGAGGAATTTTCATTGGGGGAAAATTAGGATTACTCAAAGGAAGCTACCGAGCAGTCAGAGGAAGCAACTGGTAAAGACAGGATCTTGCTCATTGGCCTTGTCATAGACTCGCCTGCATTTTTATTTTATTTTTTTTTTAATGGAAGAGTTAATCGTTAAGGCACCTCTCTTCTTCTGTCGGAAATGCTCTTACATTAATTGATTTTGTTTGGTTTGTTTAATTAAAATAAGTGTGGATCATAGCCCTGTCCCTTCCTTTTCATCCCAGATCCTCCTTCAGTTTATTTTTTCTGCTCTCTGTCACCCTAAATTCAGTTATTTTTTCCTTCAGTCTCTGCATCCTGTTTCCCTGACTGTCCCCAACACCCTTCCTTTTCCATGTCTAAATTTTAGTGAAATTGATTTTACAATTTCCTGACATCCGTAGATTTAATGCCACTGACTTATAAAATAAGCTCACCATTTCTGGAATGAGATGGCGTCTATGCATTTTGCATTATTTTTGATTGTGGGAGTGCGAAAGCCTATGTTTGCACATTAGAGAGTCAAATCTTTTAAAAAAAATAGGTGCTGAATTTGTTCCATTTTAATTGCTTTATAAAATGGAACTAACCTTGTAATTCATTACAGTGAGAATATCCCCCACCCAAGGTTCTCTCCAAATCTCAGGTAGAGCATTACTTTGTATTTTTTATGGTACTTAATGGTTTCCATTTCAGCACTGCTATTATGTGCTAAGAGACCTGTGTTTGATGTAGAAACGTAGTATTAATGAGACCCAAGTTAGGGGTTTGATTTATATATGAAACAACCTGGAAGGAGAGACACTCTTTATTGCCACACTTATTATGATCATTTGTTTTAATATGGGCCTTCTGTCAACACAACTCAGAGATTCAGCAAAGGGCAGTGGTGATCAAACCTGACTGCTTAGGCTCTAAGGGAGCTTAAAAAAACACCTGTGCTGGGCCCACCTAAGAACAAAGAAATTTAACTCCAAGGATAGGGCCAGCGTATTGATGTTTTAAAACTTACTCCAAGATATGTCTGTGTGGAGAACATTGGAAACACTAGGAAGATCTCCACATTCACCAAGATTTAGATCTGAGAAGTCTACCATTTGGGGCCCAAGTGGGTATTTTCATGAGTGTTTTACAGATCTCTAAAAATCCTAGAATCCTGTGCTATATGGATAATCTTTTTTTTTTTTTTTTTTGGGTCTTTTGTCTTTTTAGGGCCACACCCGGGCATATGGAGGTTCCCAGCCTAGGGATTAAATGGGAGGTGTAGCTTCTGGCCTGCACCACAACTCTAGCAACGCAGGATCCAAGTCGTGTCTGTGACCTACACCACAGCTCAGCACAATGCCCGATCCTTAACCCACTGACTGAGGCCAGGGTCGAACCTGTGTCCTCATGGATACTAGTCAGATTTGTTAACTGCTGAGCCATGATGGGAACCACATCAACAGATATTTACGTAGGGCCTGCTATGTACCAGAGGCAGGGGTTAGAAAAGTGAACAAGATTGTAAACTATTCTGCCCCTTTGGAGTTTAGATCCTTGAGGAAGATGCCACATGATGACCAAGTTATTCTCATATAGCAGGTCCAACACAGGTCCTGTCCTTTGTGTACCCCCATCCCCAGCATTCCTAGTGTTGGAACAGTTGAGCATCAGATGAATTGTCCACTTGGAGTTAGAAATCTGCTTCGGTGAAGACACTTGTCTTCTGACACTGGAGTCATCCTCGGCATTTAGAGCTGATTCTGTGAGCCGGAAGAAGGGAGTGACAGGATTAAGGGAATGGCAGATCCATGTCCATTGTCTCACATGCATGTTCATTAAATCTAAAAGCAGGCAAATTGCTATCGTGATTCTGATTCACTATTCTGGTTCTTGAACCCATGCAGTTAATTTGATAGAATTTAAGTACGTGCCTGAGCTGTCTCCACATCCTCATTGTATATATTATTATTGCTCTGAAGCTTCAAGGCATTGTGGACACAAAGCTCTGGGGTCAGAAAGATCTGGTTCATTTCTTGACTCCTAAAGCGATTATGTTACCTTAAACTTCTTTAAGCCTTTATTTACTCAGCCATAAAATTCATAACATGATATCCACTTTGTAGGGATCTTGTGCAGATTTGACATATAAAATGCCCTTAACCTGGTATGTGTATATAAATATATAACTCTCTATGTATAAAATAGATGTTTAGTGAATAGAAATATTTGTGTTCTTTACTTTTTTTTTTTTTTTTTTGCTTTTTAGGGCCACACTCACAGCATATGAATGTTCCTAGGCTAGGGGTTGAATCCGAACTATAACTGCCAGCCTACACCACAGACACAGCCACACAGGATCCAAGCCGCATCTGTGACCTACACTACAGCTCATGGCAAGGCCAGATTCTTAACCCACTGAGTGAGGCCAGGGATGGAACCCATGTCTTCCTGGATACTAGTCAGGCTCATTGCTGCTCAGCCACAATGGGAATTCCAATATTTGTGTTCCTATAGAAAGCAGCAGCAGTTTTTATTTAATACCTAACGTGGAGAAATAGGGACATTATAAGAACTTTAATGTCCCACAGCAGATGAGATATGTGACATAGTCTGTGTGAATCCTTTGTCTAAGGCTTAAAAATATTTTAACTAAGTCTGTTGTATTAGTTGTAACTGCTTTGGGGTGGCCACAGTGATTTTTGCCCAAGTGATCTAAGCTTTTTTTTTTGTAGACTTTTCCAAAAGAGTGCCCTAATATCTATACTTTAGCAGCTAAAGAGCTGATCTGAGTGATATACTACACAGAAGCATCTAGGGTTCATATTATTTCTGTGCTTACCTTGGGCTTCTTTAATGCCAATTCTGACAAGTTTTTCTAATAGTGAGTGCTAGTCCATCAGGTGTACTCAGTGGAAAGGCTTATCTGTCTTCTACTCAAATAACTCCTTTCTTGTGACTGATTTAAACATAGAGGAAATCTCTTGGCTCAGTTATTTCACAGTGTTTGCAAAAAGATTCAGAAACTAGGAAAACACTACTCTCTATGGCTTGAGATATGGGTGACAGGTATCACAGTTATAACACTATTGATAGTTTCTTTGAGAGTACTCAGGAATGGCTTGGCATTTGGATATCAAATCTGATTAGGGTTTAAACCAATCTTACCAGGCTTTCCCTATTCTAGATTTAACTTTAACATTGCACAAAACCATTGTCTTAAAAAACACCCAACCCAGGATCTAGTAGAGGGACCTGTTCTCTCTGTTCTAAAAGACTGATATTGACAAGTTATGCAACAAACATAATCACAGTCCCCAGAGTGGCGAATGCTCTCAGTAGCTGAAGGTAGCTGAAGGTAGGCACACCACAGCTAGTGGGTATGTATCAGTGAGATGCTTGTGGCGCATGAATGTGACTGGCACTACCAGAAGAAATGCTATTTCCACATCAGATCAGTTATAAAGCCTTTGAAAAGATCTTTATAATCTAATTTTTCATCTTCTGAAAGTATTTTCACTTTGGCAGTAAATTTGTTCTTGGATAAACATCAATTTTTCTTTCGCCTCTACTTCTATTCAAATGAAATGAAGTCTCAAATGAGACATTAGGCCTTTAAACTTTAAATCCAGAAATGACTTTTAAACTAAGTATCTGTGATTATTCCTGGCCATGGAGATTTAGATAAGGTTGGTAAAAGAAAATTGAGCATGCGGATTTTATCCCACCCCCATTAGAGCTTGAATTTGGCCTGTGATGCCTGCAAACTGTTAATCATGTCTGTATTTACTTCCTGTGGCCTGTTGTACTAGGTTTTGTAAGATTCTTCCAAGAAAATGGAGATAGATCTGAATCACAGTGTTCATTAGACACAAACATACTTTGCCACTTTTAGAATATGTCTAATGTAAATTAGGCAGCTATAGTATGTTTATAATAACCTTGTTCTCAGATTTGCCACTAATAATACGGAAATTTAACTCAACATAAACGTATCATGACTAGGAAAAGATGAAGTCATTGATTCTACCACAGCAGTCCTGTATAATAAGCTCGGACTTGGATATATGAGATGGCAGAAAAAGGAGAAAAAAATTTAATTGATTCAGAATATTAAAGGCATTATAGGCCTGTGGGTCACCCTAAAACGAAAACCAGTATGCAGTAGAAATGATATGACTCTTCATTACTGTAATTTAAATTAAAATGTGCGTATGTAAACTGTGTTTACATAGGTAAAAGGGCCAAGTGAGACAATTAATTATTATCCATATACTTTAAGGTAAATTACCTAAGCATTGTTACTTAGGAAATGTTATTTATGTGTTTACTCTGCTTTGAAGAAGTCATTGATCATTATTGACTCTTGAAAAGCATACTTAATAATGCCTTTGCTTTCCTTTTCAGATGTTTTCAATAGCTTATCAAGATGTGAGAGATATTCATGGGAGTAAATTGAACCTGTTTTCATGCAGGTGACAAACCAGTTAAGGGTTTCTAATGATATGTTTTTATAGTTGGCCTGTGTTACCACACAATATGTGTTGAATTCAGTGAAAGTAATGCAGACTTCTACAACTATCTGGCAGGTTTATGTCTGGATCATTTGCCTCGTCATAATAAGACAAGAAATAAAATGTAATTGAATGCCATTTGCTTCAAAGAAATCTATCAAAATCTGAAACTCAGCATTGAGAATGTTTTAGAAAAATTAAGCCTTGAATAAATCCATTGTGATTCATTTATAATCACAATATGCTGACTTTTATTCTATAAAACAGTGTAAAATAAATTTCCACATTTGAGTTACTATAATTATGTATTAAATGACATGATAAAAATTTGAGTATGGTCTATTTATTGCATCGTTTGCTAGATATCTAATTTGGAGGTTACCATAACACCATAAAGTTCAGGGTTTTGCTCTGTTAATGACTGAGGGATTTGTTTTCCTTATCTGTATAATGGAAGGGGACTGACTAAATAATTTGTTCCTTATACTTCTGAAATGGTGTAAATTTGATAAGGTAATCAGCCATGAACATTAGTGGGAAATATCATTGGAAGGATGTTGTTTATCAAAAGCAGCATGTTACAAACTTAAGTTTTGGGCTTGAAAGAAACACTCCAATTTACCAAAGGAACTCTCCAATTTACCAAACTGGGATTTCCTCGTTGATGAGCTTTCTGAGGACTGTCTGAATTGTTTCGTGAATATTTTTACTTTGCCATGATTTAAGCAAACATCTGTGGTAAAAGTGATAGATAGAACTGAGTGATTAGGAAACTGATCTCCATATAAAGAAGATGCAGTGTTTATGTCTGTTTCTAGTGAGACGGTCATTTAAGAGCCCATATATAGGGAGGGGCCTGAAGGAGACTTCCAGATGTGTAGATATAAATGGAAGCAGATACTATTATACCAAGTAGTTTAGAGCAGTCCATTGTTACGACTAACTCTGATTTTGGAAAGGCTTTCGGTTGAGCTAGGCTGGGTTATATTTTAACTGGGTTATATTGTTCCTAATTGACCATGGCATTCAGGGATAATACCAATTTATCTCTTGCTTACGTTACATGTCCTTAGCATGTCATTGGGAACTGTGTACCCTGGTCGTCACGCAGAGACTTCTGCTGACCAAGGCTCTGCATTTTTGCAGTAGCACCATTTGGATCACTGAACTTTATCTCCGTGGTTAGAGAAGACTAGAAAATCTCCAAGGGTGTTCTGCTGCTATTCCCATTTGTCAGAAAAGTCACATTACATCACCTGACTGCGAGTGAGATGGGAAATGTGAACTGCAGATGGAACGCTTGATGCACCACCCTGCCTGTGACACAAAGATGCTGCAGAAGGTTTCCTACCTCTTTCTACCTTTTCAGGTTTAGGCAGTTTAGTTTTGTATTAACTAAAAAAAAAAAGGGGGGGGGGGCTTTTATTACTGGATTTGCAGTAATTCTTTTCCTTCCTATCTTGACTTCTATGTTTTGGTACCAGTTATTTTTGGTTTAGGATGGCCTATTCCATAATAGTTCAATTTCCGATTTACACTGTGTCATTAGTACACTGACACCTCTCTTCCAGGGGAAAGTGTATGATACTTTGAAATGTATTGTCTTGACCTCTATTTAGTGATCTTTGTAGAAAAAATTTACACATGTATATATGTTTATACTCTAATTTTTCTCTTTGCAGTTTTGGCATTAAATGCGGTTTTTACCTCTATTTATAGATACAATTTTATTTGATACTGGCCCTTTTAAAATTTTAATTCAATATTTAAAATTCATTTCAGGTAAGACTGAAAATTCAAGGGTCCTTCATCACTTTTTTAAATGTAGAAACCAGGATTTCTGTTATTCTTTAATAAAAGGTTGCACAACCATTTTTTTTTTCTTTTAATTCTCCTTGATGGTTAATGTTGAATCAAAAGGATTGCCTTTATAAATGACTCTAAGAATATAATTTAGATCTTGTTTATAAATCCTTTCCAGAATAGTACATACTTAAAATGACCTGATTATATCTGTGTACTCAGTTTTGCAAATTAAGTACACAAAAGGTTCCATTCCGTGCTCTAAGATATAAAAAATGGATTTATTGTCATAAAATCTGGGTTATATTTTACTCTTAAAATGTCAAGATAGTGTAATAGTGGGTGGGAATAAGCTGGAAACTATGAAATGTGCTGTTTGCAGGGCATTTATTTGACAAAACTATCTTTAGTTGAATGAAATAACTTTATGTATTATTTAAATATATAAAATGTTCCATATTTATTGAAAATTATGCATAAGTTAAAGGATAATCCACTGTGCTTGGTGACCCCTTACAGAGTCAAACTGTGATATGAAAAATTAAAAACAAAAGAAGATAATGGGAAGTAGAGGTTTAGTTTAATGGAGAAATAGAGGTTTGGTTTCACAGAAGAAAATGGCAACCGCTCCTAGGCACAAAGAGGAAGAGCAGATTTTTTTCATAGGGAAATATTTTTCATTCTTGAGATAGTAATTTTATCTGTATGGTTTTGCCCAGAGACTAACTATATACAGAGTTGTAAATTGTACTGTTGACATAACTGCTGGAATCTTTATAGATTGTGCTAATTATGAAGCATTCTAAATTACTGAAAAGCTAGTCCTTATATATTTAGATACTTGACACTTAGCTATATTCATTTCAAGTAGTTAATGATTCTTAATATACTCTGAATTCTTAAGTGTAGGAAAGAAAGAATAGGGATAGTGAGTATCCTATGTCCCATTCTCAACACTTCCAAAAAGTTTAAAGGCTATTGTGTATTTACCATTGTAAATTTGTTCATTCCAGCAAAATTTCAAAATTCTCTGATTTTTATTGAAGTAATATTATTTCAGAATTGTGAAAGAAGTTATTTCGTGTTACTTAGAGCTTTGAATGGGCAGTATTTATATATCTGAAACTAAAATCATTTTAGTGCAGTAATGTTACCTCGAAAACAAGTTCAGGCTAATTTTGGTCATAAGGGTGTGGAATAACATTGCCATCCAACCCAGCTTAGTTTCTTAGCTGTTAGTTTCCTTAGTGTTTATCTAAAAGCATATAAAAGCACATTGAAGTTAATTGATACTCAAATCAAAATGAAGAGAATCACATGGAGTCCAGGGGATTATGAAGCACTTTGGAGAGGTAGCCTAGGAGCTCTGCCAAGAGAAGAAGACGACATAGAATGAATTTGGTGGTGAGTAACTGGCTTCATACTGACCATCCATATTAGGTTAATACTCTGGATGTGTTTCTCACAGTGCTAATTAGTGATTCACCTTGACATTATGTCATAGCATCTATCATCATGTCTTATGTTCTCTGACTATGTCTTTAATTCTGATTGATGAAATTTCAAGAGGATGATGTTGAATAGGGCAAAGTTTTGGAATCCTGTCTGTCCCACTTAAGGTCCTTGACTTTAAGGCCATGGCTTCTTCATCTGAAATACAAAGATTAGGTGAGGATTAAATGAAATAATATATGGCAAGGTTTATTAGTCTGGCCTTATACATATTAGGAGATCAATAACTGTTGCTTGTTTTTCTGATAATAAAGTGAACAAGTGCTAGGAAATAAGAGAAGTTTAAGTTTTTTTTAAACCTTCTTCGATTTATGTTAAAATGATGGGAATTTTATGAGATGTTTTCTTAAACTTTTTTATTCTCAAAAGATCATGCATGTCTCAAACAGCTTTTTCTGTTATAAAAACTTTGTAGGCTCTAACCTTAATCAGTGAAAAGAAACATGCTTATTTGAAGAGAAATAAGAAATTTCTCTTTTATTTTGGATAAATGCATATTAATGAAGAAGGCTTTCTTCTAACTTGTATCACTTGGGAAGCAGTTTTATTGAACTACAACAGTGGAAAATGTCTGTGAAAGAGACCCGCCTTTCCTTGATTCTAGGCTAAAGGATAATGCTAGCTGAGCAAATCTATTGAAATATTACTGTGTAGCCTGTGGCTAATTCCTCACTTATCAATTGAGCTAGTTGGCAGTCACTCAGAGATGTGTGACTTTTTGTTGACACACTTTCTCTTTTGGATTGGTATTCAAAGTTATAAAAATTTTATTCTTTAGGGAAAATTGAATTATACCACTATATAGAGAATAGCATTAAATTGTACTCAAAAATAGAAAATACTCTCTTAAAATTGAATAAAATGAAAATGTTAGTAAATTTATAGAGAATAAGTATTATGGCATATTTAAAACAAAAATTTTTTGCAGGCAATTGAAATGCATGATTCTTAAATATTTAATCACGTGTATAAAATACAATATAATACAGTAATCCATGAGGCACAAAATGCAAGCATAAAATAAATGAAATAATATCATGTGGCTATCAAACTGGAAAGTGGAAACCATTTCTAAAATTAACTATTTCTTACTTGATAAAACGCTCTGAGGTTCAGTAAGACGGTGCCTTTTTTTTTTTTGAGTTATATATGCCAACTTTCCTAAAGCTTCCTTTTAGTTATCCACCATTTATTTTCTTGGGCTGCGAGAATTGGAGGAGGTACAGCATACTAGGAGATCATGTTGCTCTTTCTCAAAGTGTGACCCAAGAACCACATACATCAGAATTTCTTTGGGTGCTTATTTAAAAAGGAGGTTCCTGGGCCCCAACATCAGAATGTGGTGCCTGGAAATTGTGCTTATTAACGAGCATCCATTGGGTTATGTGGTTGCCCTGCAGTTGGAATCCTATGCCACGTGTGAGTGCCAATACCATGGGGAGTCTGTATCTTCATGAATAAAGGCTAGCTAAGATATTGTCCACATCACACATCCTTCCTAACTAGCACACATGATGGAAACCATGAGCATAAATGTCACATAGGTGAAGACTTTTATGTGTCGAGTTTCCCCACTTTTCTCCTTCTGCCTTCAAATTTTGAGTAGTCACTTGTAATTTCAGACACTTTTCTTCGCAACTGAAGTATATCGCTGCTTTCCAGCTGCTGCCTGCAGATATTTAAAAATGAAACAAGCATCTCAGTTCATATTATCATTCTGCCTCCCCATGTGCTGAGTTAATGCACTGGATATTTTTGTCATTCAGCTGAACAAGAGTTCTAGTTGCATGATTTATCAGAATAATTATTTGCTTTGAAAGAAGAGATTGAGAAAGACATCTCACTTCCAGGTAGTCTGCTACTGAGGACAGACCCGTTATCGTTGAGTTATTCCACTGTCCAGTGGAAATTTTTGGTAGACTGAACCTTCCAGTCTGGAAAAAGCACCAGAACTGTGCTCGAGGTTTCTTTCAAATTTTTCTCACTCTTCTACTGTGGCTGAAACTTAGGATGTGCACAGCCCCTGTACTAACATTTCTCTGTGGTTGGAACAGTGTTTTGATTCAGCTGCACACAGCTGGATTGTTCTGAGTAGGGAGCAGGTATTGAACTCTTGAAGTGTCACAGAATCCATGAGCTGTGGTGCGTGGAGAGGAGGGGCCAACTTGCACAGAAAGGTATCAGAGAGAACCTCCAGCCCCCTCCACTGACGGCGTCTGAATGGGATTGTGGGCTCTGGCCTGAAGATGTCTTCTCCTTCAAGGCTAAGGACCATTCTTGTAAATAGTGATTATTATGGATCAAGTAGAATTTGGTAGCTGCTTTATTACAACTGCTTAGATTATCATTGGCTGCTCTTATCACTCTTAACTTCTGAATCAGTAAGCCTGTTTTGATGTATTTTAGTATTAAACATTATAAAAATACATTGAATTTAACTTTGAAAAAAGTTTTTAAGTCTGAAGTAAAATTGTCATGGATGCAGGCTCTCTGAGTGGGCCTATTCTCTATAATCCTTTATGTATTTCATAGAAATTTAATAAGAATATAGGCATGGCGAAGAGAGGTGATTGAATGGCATATGACACCTCTACTCGTTGTTGTCAAAACATATCTGTACTTTTATATTTTTAAATGTAATACTATATTTTAAATTTCTGGAAAAAGTGCACTAATAAAAGAGATGCTTATAGTCAGGTTAGATAGATATAAACATTACTTCCAGTATATTAAGAGATACTACCAGGATCATATG
Organism: Phacochoerus africanus; assembly: GCF_016906955.1. NCBI lineage: Eukaryota > Metazoa > Chordata > Mammalia > Artiodactyla > Suidae > Phacochoerus > Phacochoerus africanus. Next base: position 34,784,756 of record NC_062545.1, read on the forward strand.
ATCAATAATAAGATAATAACAGTAAAGTACTTGCAATGGAAATACTGTATTGTTTTTCTATCATTTTGAAAAATAAATTGCTCTTGAATATTTATAATTAATTATAGTTATGAATGACAATTGTGAATATTTATAATTGTTCACCTAAGCATGAATATTTGTAATTATTTTGGGTGATGTTGATCTCTTTTTCTGGCTACAGAGAGCTAGCTATTCTATAAATATAAATAGGCCGAGGTTGTGTACGGTGTGTACTATGATAGTGGTCAGAAATGTTGACTTCTTCACACATACGGTGAGACTAGGTATCTGCAAGCCAGGGCTCTCCAAGTAAGCGGTGAAAGATAGACGTCCCCTCTATACTTCTCTCCTACTCCTGTCTGTCTTGGCCTTCGAAGGGAAGTGACTACTTCTTAGATCATGGTATACAGTTTATAAAAGGCAGTTAGTACTCAGAGGTCCATGATTTCTTTCTTTGCCTTTTTCCTGCTGCTTAATATTGATATCAAATAAGACTATTAAAATGCTGATCCATAGCTGGTTAAATAGTTTCTAAGTTAACAACTACCGAATGAGCACACTTAAAGCTCAGATTTAATAGCATGCTAGATGCTACCTTGCATTGTTTTATTCTGTAAGTGCAAACACAGCCAAAGAAAATACGGAAGATGAAAAATGTCTTGCTTTCTTGGTTTATGAGAGATGCATCTTTTTTTTTTGTCTTTTTGCCATTTCTTGGGCCACTCCCGCGGCATATGGAATTTCCCAGGCTAGGGATCGAATTGGATCTGTAGCCACCAGCCTACACCAGAGCCACAGCAATGCGGGATCCGAGCCACTTCTGCAACCTACACCACAGCTCACAGCAATGCCAGATCCTTAACCTACTGAGAAAGGCCTGGGATCGAACCCGCAGCCTCATGGTTCCTCATCAGATTCGTTAACCACTGCGCCATGACGGGAACTCCGAGAGATGCATCCTGGTACTCTGTCTCTCTCAACACTTCTGGGCTCCATCTCATCCTTAAATTGTGTCTAGAAATTTTAAATGTTCCAAATTTACAAGTCCCAGCTTCCCCATGAACTATTACCCATATGTAAAGTCTTGAAATTTTCATTATTTCTACTCTTTGAAATTGAGCGTTTCCTCTCCTGTAGAATTGGAAAAGCTACGCCCCATGTTAGAAAAAGCATGGAGCTAAAGTGGATTCAGGAGTCATGTCTCACAATTTCAACTCTGATCCTGGTTATCTTTGTGACATAGAACAAATTGAAGTATTTCCAGACTTATATTGTCCATGATAGCTTGGAAATTGATCCGAAGTAGAAATACAGATTTGTGTATCATCAGCACAAATTGATGCCTGAAGCCGTGATTGTGTGGTAGATTGTCCATGAAACATTGCAATTTTTAATGTCAAGAAAGTAGAAACTTAGATGAAAATCTTTAATTGAGGGATTGGCAGAGAACAAGGTAGTCATAAGAAAATTGAGGAAGGGGAGATCCCTGTGTGGTTCAGTGAGTTACGAACCTGACTAGTATCCATGAGGATGCAGTTTTGATCCCTGGCATTGGTTGCCTAACTGGTTAAGGATCTGGCATTTTTATGAGCTGTGGTATAGATTGCAGATGCAGCTCAGATGTGGTGTTGCTGTGGCTGTAGCATAGGCTCTAGCTATAGTTCAGTCCATAGCCTGGGAACTTTCAAATGCCACAGGTGTAGCCCTAAAAATCAAAAAAACCAAACCAAACCAAAAAACCAAAAACAAAAATTGAGGAGGATCATCAAGAAAAATAAGAATAGTTGTATCTTGAAGTACAAGAGGTTCAAGAAGGCAGAAGAATTGTTAACTGCCCTTGTTTCCATGGGACGATGTGCTAAGGTGAGAAATGAAAACTACCCAATAAATTCATTAATTAAGCACTCATTGGTGACCTTAGTGGAACTTGTTTCACCCACATAAGAGGACAGGAGCCAAGGTTGCAGTGAAGTGAGCTTGCTGTGCGAGTGAGGAACCCCATTGATTATGCCTTCAGTAAGCTTGCACAAAGTGGGGAGAAAGATAGGAGATAGAATCTAGACCAAAATGAGAGGCTGCTATTGTTGTGAAGACGGAGGCGAGGCTGATCATGAGAGTGAGGTCTTGACGTGGAGAGAAGTCTTTGTCTTGAACAGGGTGGGTAACACCTGGGGCATAGAGGTTTCTCCATTTGGGCTTAGTTATTGTGTGGACTGATTTTCCTTTATTTGCCATGCCCAAAGCTATCTGCCTTGCCTTTTAATTGGTGCACCGATTTTTAAGAACTTCAGAGCGGATGTTTTGAGAATGATGGGAAAAGCTGCCTTCAGCAGCAATCTCAAATTGTGAATTTCTGGCAGGAAAAATTGTTTATGTGTAGAAAAATTGGGAACTTTAGTGAAAATACTTTTGTTAAAAGTTTACTTAAATCCTTTTCTTTCCTCTCCAGTTTGTAGAATTTTATCATATACTACATAGGCAGACACACATTATTATTAATTGGTAAAGAGGCTGCTCCACATACTCCGCCTTCTATAAATGGGTGTGGACTGTGCTTTGTGAAAGGCGTTTAACAGCCTTTCCCTGGATAAAATGGAAAAGAAAAGTACAGGGCCAACAACATCAAATTTGAAGGATTTCAGTTCTGCTATTTTAAATTTCAAATAATTTGGGCATCATGGAGAGAAATGTATTTGTCTATAATCTTTGATAAAATGGTTTGCTTAGCAACTTCAGTCTATATGCTTCCTCTTTTGGACACAGGGCAATTTAGAACTCAGTTGTTCCATGTGTAGATGTAGAAAAACTCACCTTCACAACATAATATTCAGATGATAAACGTTGCTAAAGCGAGAATGTTAAAACTGTTGACAGGAGTTCCCTGGTGGCTCAGTGGGTTGAAGATCCAGTGTTGTCACTATGACATGGGTTGAGTTCCTGGCCTGGAAACTTCCCCATGCCTCAGGTTCAGCCAAAAAGAGAAACCAAAAAAGGTTATAATAATGAAGTCAGTACACTTTAAGAATTTTAGAGTTAGTGATTAGCATAAGGAAAAAATAGCTTTTCATTTCTGTAAGAATAATCTCAACCCTCCAGTAAAGTGTTACATTCATTAAAATGTCTACCATGCTTAATTTCTGTTAAATATTTGTCAATGAAATAACTATATTTATTTTAAAACATACTATAATTTGCACTTAATTAATTCAGAACAACCTTGAATGGGTAAGGGCTGACCATCAGAGACTGAAAGCATGTGATTAAAGGGCAGGCCAGATGAAAATGGTCTGGGCTTGAATCTGAGTTTCACCATCCATCAGCTGTGTGATCTTAAGCTAGTTTAAACTGTCAGGGATTCACATTTCATATGAAACAGGAAGAATAATAGTACTTCACACTGTCGTCTGAATTGAACAAGCTAAAATTTATAAAATACTTAGCACATTGCCCTACTCTTTCTAATGAAGTTAGCCATTCTTATTCCTGTTTATTATTGATTCCTGTGTTAGGTAGTAAAAGAAAATTGAATAAAAACCATAACACATTCAGAATATATTATGTAGGGAAAGGCACTTTATAAGAATGAGTATCCTAGGAATCTAATTTTGTTTTGTGGAAAATCATTTCCATATATAGAAAAAATAGATATGTTAAAATGTAAATAAACAGTGATTATCTGTGGGTGGTATAGTGCTTTTAATTTTCGCTCTTTGCATTTTTCATATTTTTTATAAGTAATATGTGTTACTTTTGTAAAATGTATGTAGCAAATGTTATGAAATAATACAGATCATTCTGAATATGAAGTATTTGGAAATTAACTGCAAAGTTAACAGGAATGCAAGATGAGTCTTTTTATTTTGAGGATGCAGTTCCCTTCTAAGAAATTGAAACACCATTTCTGGATTTAATCAATGAGCATAGTAATTAAGTGGACATTTTTAGCAGCTTTTACATCCTGGAATAAGATTCTTTTGCCACCCTGCAGCACACTTTTGAGATGGCTTATCCGAATGTCAGTGGGTGTCTGTTCAAGAAGTGAAAACCAGCATTTTAGCATGGAAATTGCTGGGTAAAGAAAAGTAAAATTAAAATGACAAAACAAAACAAAACCAAAACTGCACCAAACCATGTATACATTATTTCTGGATGGTCTTTTGTTTCTTACTTGAGTAGCAGTAGATAGTCATGTCATGATTTTAAATTCCATAATTTGGATAGTGTTCTTTCACTAGCGTTCAGTATTAACATGGTCGTTAATACCAGTATGAGTGTTAGGTGGTTTTTTTCCCGGTTTATGTTTTCATATTAGTTATGGAAGTTCACATTCATTGGGAACATTCCTCAAGGCCTCTTTTGCTGTCTACATAAGGAGGAAATAAAGGGTATGTTGGAGGATTTTTTTGGCAAGAATGCCTAGGAAAGTATGGGGATCATACACCAGTTGGTATATGGAACAATTTCAAGCAGTCTTTGCTAGTACTGCTGTTTACCAGTCCCCAGGCAACAAGGTTCAAATTTCAGCTACTCTTGTCTATTAACTGAGAAATTGCATAAAACCCAAATCTTACTGCTAGGTGTTCAGACCACAAAAATCGCTATATAAATAACACATCTGCATCATGATCAATGACAAATCATGTCACTTCTTTTAAAGACTATTGAAAAGTGGTCCCCGCTCATCTGTCTTCAATTCAAGCAGACAGCAAGTGTGTAGTTGTGTTGCCTCCTTGTTTCCCGGGGGTCAGCCTCCATGACATTTCATAAAAATGGATGATTTAAAGAGGAAATTGGCTGACAAAAATGAAAATGCAGCAAAGAAACAAAAAATGATAATGCTGGAGTAAATAAAATTTGAATCAAATCTAAATGGAGTTAATAGAAGGAACTGTTGACCCTTTAGCTCCTCAGAAGACTAGATGTATGTGGCCAGAGAAACTTATTGAAGGGGAACATACCGTCATAAATAGGAAAGGGTTGTGGCTATAAAAGAAAAGATGTCCTAGACCTGACACTGGCAACATATTCAGATTAAAGGCTTTCTTGGAGTTATCTCATGGCATTGAAAGTGTAAAAGATAAAATATTGGAAGCCAATCCAGATTGAGATAGGAATATGACAATTTATGGAGACATAAAATACATGCTTGCTCCATATATAAGATTTATGAAGAAAGAAGGAGGCAAGCAGTATTCACTTGCCTCCTTCAAAGTAGTTTTGATAATTTTTAGATTTAATTTTTATTTTTGAGATAATTGTAGACTTAACATGCAATTTTAAGAAATAATAGAGCTTTCCAATACCTTTCACCCATTTTATCCCAACGATACCCTCTTGCATTTTGCTTAACTGTGGTACAGTACAAGCTTGAAAATGATATTGATACAACCTGACCTTATTCAGAGTTCACCAGTTTTGCATGAACTCCTGTGTGTGTGTGCTTGTGTGCGCACATGCGATTTTGTGTGTGCATGTGCATGTCTGTGTATGTATGAAGTTCTGTGCAGTTTATTGCTTGTGTCTATTCATCAGCCAGCACCATGGACAAGATATTGAACAGTTCTGCCACCAGAAGGATCCCTTGGGCCACCCTTTTATAGACACATCCACCTCTCCCTGCCCCTTCATCTCTACTCATTGGGAACCACTACTCATTTCTCCTTCTCAGTAATTTCTATATATATAAAGGGAATATGCATGTGTGTATATGTGTAGTATGTACTACTTTTGTAGTTGTCTTTTTTTTTTCAGTCTGTGTAATTCCCGTGAGACCCATGCAAGTTATTGAGTGTATCTATAGTTTCTTTTATTGCTGCGTAGTATTCCATAGTATCTGTGTACCAATCTTTCTTTAACCATTCTCTCACTGCAGGACATTTTTGTTGTTTGCTATTTGGCTATTATAGCAAATAGAGCTGCTGCAAACACTTTTCCACATCCTTTTGTGGGACTATAAATTTCTGTTTTTTGAAAAATGCACAAGAATGCAGTTGCTGTTTAGTATGATAGATTCATATTTAGTTTTATAAAAAATTGTCAATCTATTTTACAAAGCGTCTGAACAATTTCACATTACCACTGGCAGTGTAGCGGTGATCCTTTTTCTCAGCCATCCTCTCCAGCATTTTGCATTAGGACTGTTTTTTTATTTTAGCCATCCTGATTGTTTAGTGATCTCATTGTGGTTTTAATTTGCATTTCTCTAATGGTTAGTAACTCTGAATATCTTTGCCTGTGTATATTTGCCATCTCTAAAATGTCTTTAGTGGGGATGTTGGCCCATTTTTAAATTGGATTGTTTGGTTTATAAGTGTTGAGTTTTTAATGTCCTTTATATTAATAAGCTTTCTCAACATTTTAAAGTTTTTTTTTTTTCCTTATTCTTTTTTCCCCGCCCTCCTCCCCATCCTTATTTGAAGTTCCCAGGGTAGGAATCAGATCCCAGCTGCAGTTATGACCTATGGTAATGCTGGATGCTTAAACCACTGTGCTGGACAGGGATTGAATCTATGTCCTGGTATTGCACAGATGCTACTGACCTGGTTGCACCACAGTGGGAACTCCTTTAATATTTTACATTTGAGTGTACTAAATCATTATTAGTTTCACTTTTTTCATTTCCCTATAAATTTATGACTGAAAATAGAATTTTTTAGAGTTTTGGCAAAAATTTTTAAAGAACATTTAAAGTCATAAATTTCCTTAAATCCATAAAATGTATTTGCCCATGTTTAGCTTGCATGCTATTGAGCAAAATGAGGCCATTATACATGTGATATATGCTTTGTTGGTTGAAGCTCAGAGCCTTTGAGAATGTGAGGTCTCCCTTGGGATCTGTACGTGAACAGGAGCTACTCAGGCAGAGATATGTGGAACGGCCACCTTCTGGATGGAGAGAACTGCATGTGCAAAGACTTGGAGGTTTGAGAGAGGTGGCACTTTAGAGAAAATAAAAGAAATTCAGTATGGGTGAAGCATGGTATAAGAACTGCTGTAGAGAAGCTGCAAGAATAGGAAGAGACAGAGTCTGTGTTAAAATGCATGGTCCTTGAGTTCCTGTCGTGGTGCAATGGAAATGAATCTGACTAGGAACCATGAGGTTGCAGGTTCGATCTCTGGGCTTGCTCAGTGGGTTAAGGATCTGGTATTGCCGTGAGCTGTGGTGTAAGTTACAGACGCGGCTAGGATCCTGTGTTGCTGTGGCTTTGGCATAGGCTAGCAGCTACAGCTTCTATTTAACCCCTAGCCTGGGAACCTCCATATGTGGCCCTAAAAAGCAAAAAATAAAATAAAGTAAAATGCATGGTCCTTATACTAGGGTCATGGAAGAGACCCAATTTAATCTGAAATTCACAGAGCTCATTTTGGCTACAATATGGAAAAGGAATGTGGGACAAAACAACCTAAACATTTACTACTCTAGAGAAGTGTTTCACATTCAAAGATAGATGTCTTAGTGTTTGTGTTTTGGTATTTTGTGTGTAGTAGATGATTTTTATTTGTGTAATGGCTCAGATGATTATATACTAACCTAAAGGCTCAATACCAAAATATAAAACTGGCTAAAGTTGAGCTACTCTGCTTAAAATTGAGATGGATGGTCCAGATTACAGAGTACCACGCGATTCTCCTTCCTACTTCTGATCAGATCTTAACTGCATCTCTTTAAACCTTGAAAAGAGTGTCCCTTGTAGGCTGGAGGGTGTGGCAGAGAGGCCTCTTACCATTTCAGCCATGCCATTTTAGCTTGACTTGTTTTGTGTAAGTTTCATTGCATGATTTCCTGAGAAAATGTTTGAAAATCCTTACCCTAAGGATTTTGGAAATTGAGGTTGGTAAATTCTAATTTAGAGAAAGGAAATTTTAAACACTGGGATACATTTTTAGTAAGAACTAGGTGAGAAAACAAAGTATTGAGAACCTGCATTTAATCAATTTGAGTGGTGAAAATTACGTGAGAAGCTGATGATCTGTCCTCAGAGATACTTCTTTTTTTTGAAGTTTAAGTTCCCATGTCCTTTATGGTTATCTATCAAATTTTCTTTCAAGTCTTTAAGGGATTATAGTGATGGTTTATGTCTAGCCTACCTGTTTGAACATGTTGTATTTAAATTTGTCCTGAATTTTCAGTGGTATAAAACACACCAATTCCCGTGTATAAAGTAAGACTACTATTGTTTTTGGATTTGTAGATATTTTTGTTTATATTTATATCAAGTCACCACTCATTTTGACCTGATGATACTACTTTTTATTTCCTGTGTTCCTTTTTTTTTTTTTTTTTTTTTTTAAGGGCGACATATGGAAGTTCTCGGGCTAAGGGTCGATTTGGAGTTGCAGCTGCTGGCCACTATAGCCACAGCAACACTGGATCTGAGCCACATCCATGACCTACGCTGAACCTTGCGGCATCCCTGGATCCTGAACCCATTGAGCTAGCCCAGGGTTCGAACCTGCATCCTCACAGACACTGTGTCAGGTTTTTAATCCACTGAGCCATAATGAGAGCTCCTCCTTGGAGTTCCGAGATTCTTCACTCTTGTTCAAATTCCTCACTCTTCAGGCCCTTGGACTTCAACTCATAGGATGCGGTGAAAGTTACAACTTCAGGATTGAAGTGCTTCTATTACTTTCAGTTATTCCAAAGAAGCTAGAACTCTTGATGTTTATATTAGCTTCTTTTTTTTAAATTGGCTTAAATGTTTATATAAAACCTTAGGAGCCACACAAAACATTTCTGTGAACAGATTGCATATCCTTCAGCTATCTGAAAACCTTGATCTAGAGTTCACATTACTGGATTTTATCAAAGTTAATTCAATCAGTGAGCACCTCTCTGGGTTCTCATCCTTACCCTGTGTCCTCCTTTTCTTTAAGGGCATTTTGATACTGTTGCTAAGCCTACGTGTCCTTAAGTTTTATCAAAGTTAGTGTCCTGTCCATTCTCCACCTTTGCTGTCCCAACATGTATAATACCTGATGACTTGTTTTTTGCCACAGATTAAAGCCTTTAACGTTTAAGAACCTATTTATAGCTGGCCCTGATTGGTACCTGCAGTATCTTCTTTCTTGACTGTGTGAGCTAGTCCATAAGCATCCTATAAAAATTTAGTGTTTTTGTTCATCCAGCTACTCATTCTGGCCTGTTATTTCTGGCTCCTCTCCTGCTACCTGGAGTTTTCAGTTCTTTCTTTCTGCCTTCCCCATCAAATGTATGCATGGATAGGCCTACCTACGAGGACTTGGTACGTGGTTTTCCCTTGATCCTGGCCACAAGGAAAATGATGCTTCGTGTTCTAAAACTGGTGGGTAGATCGCCCACATGCCCTGATTTTCCTGGGACAGTTCTGGTTTACACTGGTATCTGGGCATAATTGTTTATAGTGCCTCTTTTCACTGTGTTCTCATTTTCAGGAAGACTTAAGTGATCATCCTGGGCCTTTTCTTTTCTTTTTTTAAAGGCTGCACCCGAGGCATAAAGAGGTTCCCAGGGCAGGGTTTGAATCGGAGCTGTAGCTGCAGCCCCCAGCCTACACCACAGCCACAGCAACTCACGATCCGAGCTGCATCTACAGCCTATACCACAGCTCAGGGCAATGCCAGGTCCTTAACCCACTGAGTGAGGCCAGCGACTGAACAGTATCCTCATGGATACTGGTCAGATTTGTTTCCACTGAGCCACCACAGGAACTCCTGCCTAGGCCTTTTCTCTCTACCGTCATTACTGAGTTTCTACTCTTAGAAACCTAGCCCCCTAACCCAATACTCAAGGAGATTTCAAATGTGTGATTTCCTTATTGCTCAAGTGAAACAAAACAGAGTATAACAACCATGTCTTCTTATAGCACTTCTTTTCCTCAAAATTCTGCATGTATTTTACAAATAAAGCCTGTGATGTCCACTGATTTTTGTTGAGTAGTGTGAATATAGTTGTGTTATCTTTCCCTCTTAGCAGAATCAGCTTCTGAAGGTATGCTTATTTGTTGTTAACTAAGGCAGTAAAACAGCAGAAGCTCTTTACCTAAATTGTCTCAGTGGGCCTCTCACCGCACGTTTCACTATTCATTTGTTTATGTTCGATACAATAAAAAGAAGATAAGAAGGCAAAGATCACCAAAGCATAAAGCTAGAGTGAATTTCTATTTTTTCCTGTTGATAAAATCTCTCAATCATCTGCAATTGTACATTCAATTATAAACCACTATCCCAAGGATTTAGTTCTTGAGAAAAATCCACTGGGGAATATTCACAGGCAAATTTATTTCTGATTTTGTTTCCTGCTTACATTTGGATAAATAAAAGAGCCCGAGAGGTGTGAGGAATAGTAATATCACATGTTTTTAGGTTTGCTGTAGTACTTCCCATTGCCCTTGGCTGACTGTGATTTTTTTTTTCCCTTTTTCTGAATTTCACTCTTGAGTTCTTTGAGACGCTCCTAAGAATTTTTCCTTATGCCTTATTCATATTTCTTTTCATGATTTTTTTCTTTTCATGATTACCTTACTTCGTGTGTAGTTTAAGGGAGGATGGGTATAGTGTGGAAATTTCTGTTTGCAAGAGCCCATGGCAATTACTAGCATTCTTAGATAGTTGGGTTTTCATTTGCCTTCTTACTTAATAAGGACCCAGTCATTCCTATGCTGTGGTGCCACATATTTTTATTCATTGGTAGCCAAATTAGTGATTATTTTTCTTATCAGTGCTCAACAGGATGTTTGATTTGTTCCACCTCCAATTTAGAAGTTAAACAAATTATAGACCTTCCAAGTTTTCATACATGACTTATTAAAGACATAGCTAAAAATACGTATTAGCTAACTGAAAAGTAATTCTCTTTGATTTGACTGCTGGGATTATGTTTCTGGTAAAATTTCTCATATAGTGCAAGTAAGAAAAATAAAAGTTAATTACATAATTTTGTTAAAATAAATGGAAACATTTCAATTTACAAAGAGATATTTGGATTGTAATTCTCATAGAAAGTTTTTATAAATTGTTTTGGCTTTAAAACTCACTGCGAATAAAATGCAATAAATGTAGGTCTTAATTGCAATCATTTTAAAGATTCCGAGAAGGCTTTTGTTATGTTAGTATTGCTAGGAGAAGTTTCAATATATTGAAACACCATTTTATTTGCAAGTGTTAAGAAGTTTTTTTATTGACCTAGAGATGGTAGGTTCGGAATTCAAAACTTTATCTAGAAGTCTTCCACATGTGACTAAAATAACTCATTTTTGGCATAGTTTTACTACTTAGGGCTTTCTTTAATCAGATGTGTTAGTTGATATAGTCTACCATAAAATGAGTTAATTAAAAGTTTTAGTTGCAAATTATGTAAATAAATATATATTGGGGAATAATATAGCTTAATTTCATGTTTTCATATTAATAATGTCATGGTGACTTTTGAATATTATTATTTGCCACAACTTTTTATCAAAACATCTGTGTTTGTGTGAAATCTACATTAGATGGCCTTTGTTGGGGCATGTCTTTGTATTTTTTGTCATAATGTTTGTGTTATTGAAATGATCAGTTTCCTGCGGGTACTGTATTTCTAACAAAATATCAGGAATTTGGAATCAATTTTTTGAGCAAAAATGAAAACAGCTAATTCATGTTGCTAATTCATGGGATATTATGTTTTGATGCTGGGTTGCACTTTTAAGTTTCGATTACAATGTAGAGATTGTAATTGAATAGGAAACTTTAATTAAAAATAGGAAACTTTTAGATTCTTTAAAAGGTTTACTTCCAGGTAGTGGAGCTGACTAGCTGAATTTGTTGTGGTGAACTATTGGTGTGCATACATTTAACTGTATTTTGTATGAGAATAAGAGCAGTCACTATGTATGTGAGGTATGAGATTGCTTTACCTTTGCATGCACTTGCTACGTCCTCTATCTCACATATGTACTCATATGTAGATTTACAGATTAAATGAAAAACCTAGAGGATAGAGAGGACTTTTGTGCTTCTTAAAGCATATAAGCAAACAAAGGAAAACAAATCTCAATGTATTATATTGACATTTCTTCACTACAGATTTATCTTTAGTTTCTGCAAGTTTAGAGATACCTCCAGTGGTAGATATTGGCTCTGCAATGACTTTAGTCTGTCTTTCAGTTGCCTGAATTAGCAACATTTTTGTGGTACCGTTTTGCCAAGGGAGAAGGTATAAACAGTCATTTGATGATATTCTCATTGTCTCAAGGCAGGCAGACTTCCTTCTGAGTCACTGGGCAACGCCACCATGCTTTCAACGATCCCATTTCTCACCTCTCCTTTCCATTGCTCCCACTGTCCCACCAAGCTTGCTGGAGAATGACTAACATTTCTTTCACAGTCACAGATCAAAGATTAAAACAGTAATTTATGCCTGCCTGCCTTGTTTTCTTCTTTATTCCCTCCCTTCCTTTTTTTTCTTTCTTTCCTACATTCTTGGCATGCAGAAGTTCCTGCACCAGGGATCAAACCTGTGCCAGAGTAGTGACAACACTGGATCCTTAACCTTCTAGGCCACCAGGGAACTCCTATTTTATTGTTTCTGGTGGGATAACATTGTAATAGTCATTTTTTTTTTGTCTTTTTGCCATTTCTTGGGATGCTCCTGCGGCATATGGAGGTTCCCAGGCTAGGGGTCTAATTGGAGCTGTAGCTGCCGGCTTACACCAGAGCCACAGCAACACAGGATCTGAGCCACATGTGCAACCTACACCACAGCTCACGGCAATGCCGGATCCTTAACCCACTGAGCAAGGCCAGGGATCGAACCTGCAACCTCATGCTTCCTAGTTGGATTCGTTAACCACTGAGCCACCACGGGAACTCCTGTAATAGCCATTTTTTAGGAAGCTTTATTTACTGTTTAATGTGCTTGCAAGTCAAAGTATTATCATTTAAGGTCAGACTTTTGATGCATATAAATTAATACGTTAAAAAATTCCTTTCCTTTTGTTATAAGGATAGCTAACATGGGACTCTCAATTGTCATAGACTTATTGTATGCCAAGCCTCACACTGAGTGCTTGGCTGAAACTTCCCCATATATCTCTCATGTTAGTCCTATGAAACAGGCTGTGTTATCCCTGTTTGATAGGTAAAGGATCTGCTTTTTAGAAAGGAGAAATAACATGCTCAAGATCACATATTAATGTGTATTAAAGTGAGTTGGTCTGACCCCATCCATGTTGTTGGGAACCAGTTTAAGCTTTATAAATGATTCTCTTTCCCTATGGTCTGTCTCTTTATTGAGAGAACTAGAATCTGCACTGGATTAATTTGTCAGGCAACTGAAAAGAAAAAGAATTCCATTTCATATAATTTATGAAATGTTTTGGATTGGGACTTTACAGCAGACTATCTATTAATAAAATCATTATACTCAGGAAATTAATTGAGGTTTTATTATACTAAAGAATGTATCAGAAAATTGGCTAAAACTTCCAACTTTTAATGATAGGATTACTCACTGTCAGGCAAAAATAAAGGACTCCTTCTCAGTATTCATTTTTCTATTTTCCTTTGCTTCCTTGACTATTTAAAATCTTTACTATTTAGATATGTCACTTAAATTCAGTGTTTTTCAGGTTTTTAATATAACAAAATGAAATGATCTCTAAGGTCTCCAAAACTGAGAATTTTGTGAGATTATAGGTACTTAGAGCTAACAGGAGACATCAGCAATGCAGTATCCTTGTACCTCCCTTTTCTTTCCTGCTTCTAATTATTATTCATTGGAATATTTTTGAGACAGCAGGTGTATACTAAGTTGAAGATACATTCTTTTCTGCTTTTCACTAAAAAGGCGAAAGATAAATAGGGCATTTATCGCCTGAGATATATATCCTTTTAAAATGTAACTTTAAAAAAATAGCTACAGTGGATATTAAAAAAAGAACACTAACCACTTTCCTTTGTAGTTAAAATTGAGTGCTTCTATTTTGAGGATTAGATATAGATAATTCTAATGGAAATAAAGCTTATACATTTAGATTCATTATCTCAGAGCACTTGGTGTAACAGGCAAGATTGTTTTAAACACCTTCCTGGTAACAAGATGTGTCAGTGAGAAGGGATACAAATGCAGGTAGTGTATTTTTCCCTTGCATGGTGATTAGCACACATATTATCTCTCCAGTCTGAGTTATGCACTGAAGAGAAATCCTAGATAGTGCTGGAGGAGAAATAAATTGGAAAACATTCTTGTTTCTCCCAAAGCTGAGTTTCACATCATAACTTCATTATTTGTGTCTCAGATGTGGGATTTTCTCAAATGTCAGTGATTCAATTAGCCGATACTTATTGATTCCTGACCCCTTCTTTAGTGCAATGCTGGATGCTGTGGCTTGAAGCAGTATAGGGTATTGTCATCAGCAAGATCACTTGTCTTCTTGAGGAGATGGCGGACACACAGAGAATAATTAAAGAATAGACAACAGATGAAAGCAGTTATCATTCACTTGATACTTCCTTTGTGCTAGTCTCAAAGTTAAGTGTTTCATGTACATAATGGGAACAAAAATACATCTTCTTGTCCATACCTAAAGGCTCAATTCCCTTTGGTGTCACATCAAAGAGAAGCACATATTCAGTGTCAAAAAGCATTTAAAGCAGCATGCATGCGTTCAGTGCAGACTCCTGCAGACTTATGTGTGTATGTATATGTCAGTGTATTTGTGTTTGTATGTGTGTATGATATATATAGCATGATAAGTGGAAAAATTGCCTTAAAAAACTGCTTTCTGTGGCTCCTCAAAGTTCCACATCACTTTGTGGTCGCTCTAATTCTGGGCATCTCTGCAAAAGAAATAATCTTTTTTTTTTTTTTGCTTTTTAGGGCTGCACCCACAGCATATGGAGGTTCCCAGGCTAGGGGTCGAATTGGAGCTACAGCTGTCTGCCTACACTATAACCACAGCAACTCGGGATCCGAGCAGCGTCTGCCACCTACACCACAGCTCATGTCAATGCTGGATCTCCCACCCAGTGAACGAGGCCAGAGATCAAACCCGCGATCTCATGGTTCCTAGTCAGATTCGTTTCCGCAAGAAATAATCTTTCTATTAGCTTTATATTTAGAGATCTACCTTTCACCCCCATTTTTCTATACTCAGAATATTTTTTTTCTGTTCCCCAGATTGCTTTCTGCCCTTTATTACATAATTAAATCTATAGTTTCTCTAGATTAATTAAAACATTTCCCCTTTTATTCTCCCTGTCCGCAGGGGTGTGGTGAAAGCCGAGAAATACAAATAAAAGTTCTCCTTATAAATGAAGGGGTTATTGGAGAGAGTGGAAGAAAGACTGAGAATAAACATAGTTTCATTTTGTTAAGTCTGATTGCATATGTCCTATATTGTGGTGTATCACCTTTTGTTTTATTTTGGTAATGCAAATCTCCAATTGTTAGTGAATTCAGGATAAAGGACCATGATGTCACTTGAGTTGGTTTTTGAAAGATGAGTGTGATTTCTTGTGCTGAGTGGTGATTAGAGGGTTTCTGAGAGTTGGAGAAGTATCAGTAGGGGCAGAGGGGATGGCATAAAAGGCATATTCACCCTGTGTACAGTTGATTGGGATTCAGTTGCTGACTTGTTCACAGCAAAGAATCCATGTGAGAGACTTGAGCTTTTTGGAAGGGGAGAAGGTGAGAAGTGCTGAACTATTTTGACATAAAAAAACAAAGTATAGAAATTTGTTATTGGTGTTATTTTCCATACAATACTTGAAACATTTAAAGGGATAAGTATATTCCATGCATGCCTCTCCAAATTTCTGTAAAGCTGGCAGTGTTATCTTTCTTTTGCTGATAAGGAGCCCCATTCTCTAAAAGGGGAAGCAAATTGTGAAAATCACTAACTTTTAAGGGATAGAGCCAGGGTTTGAACCAAGTTTGATCTGACTTAGACGCATTCTTTCACTTAACTGTTTGCTTAGAAAAATAGACAACATTGCAGATGTTTCTTAGTTTATATTCTTTAAATGTTAGAAAACCTAGAATTACTTTCATTAATAATTTCATTATTGATTTTTAAAAATGTTTTATATAGATATTTATGTCATCTGTCTTACTCTATTGTTCAGATATCCAGAACATTGTTGTATTGGAAGATAGGAGAGTTCTTTCTTGCATTTCTGATTTTAAAAGGAAAATTTATGAATTTTTACCAGGGGCAGTCATGATTGATGAAAGTTTTGGTAGCTATGCTTTTTCACAATGAGAAAGATTTCTTCTAATCAAGAGATTTCTTCTTTTAAAATGTGTTAGAATGAACTTGTTAAAATAAAAAGGTGATTTTTCAGTCTTCTTTGAATTTAAAACAGTTTTTTTTTTTTCCCCCTGTGGTTCTACTATTTAAATTTTGTTCTCAATTTGGGTTTTCTTCTTTCTTCTTTTTTTTTGTCTTTTTTTAGGACCGCACCCTTGGCATATGGAGGTTCCCAGGCTAGGGGTCCAATCGGAGCTCTTGCTGCTGGCCTATGCCAGAGCCACAGCCATGCCAGGTCCGAGCCGTGTCTGTGACCTACACCACAGCTCATGGCAATGCCAGATCCTTAACCCACTGAGCAAGGCCAGAGATTGAACCTGCAACCTCATGGCTCCTAGTCAGATTTGTTTCCACTGCACCACAATGGGAACTCCAATTTTCTTCTTTATTCTTAAAATGAAGATCCATTTATAATATGTTTTTGTGCACTTTATAATATTCTGTTCTGCAGCCTGCTATGATGTGTTGAGACGGAGGGACACTACACGATGGGCATTGTTTTTTCCTTGATGTAACCATGTTCAGTTTTTATTTTTTTATTTTACTTTTTCTTTTTGGTCTTTTTGGGGCCGCACCTGCAGCATATGGAGGTTTCCAGGCTAGGGGTTGAGTTGGAGCTGTAGCTGTTGGCCTATGCGGCCTACGCCACAGCCACAGCAATGCGGGATCCAAGCTGCATCTGCAACCTACACCACAGCTCATGGCAATGCCAGATCCTTAACCCACTGAGCGAAGCCAGGGATCAGACCCGTGTGCTCATGGATGCCAGTCGGGTTCGTTACCTGCTGAGCCACGATGGGAACTTCCAGTTTTTAATATTGAGATAAATAACCAGTAGATGGTTTTACTTCTTCCTAGATTTAGCTTAGCAGGCAATCACAACTATCTTCTCCATTTACAGTGTTATGTAGAATTGGCTTTCAGTAAAGTGGTATGGGCATGTGTGGAAAACTTGATCTTAGTAACAAGTCAGGACTGTCTTCATTTACTAATCATTCATTATTTAATTTATGTACTTTCATTGTTACATAGATAATTAGAGGGGACTTATTCTAAGCTAGTTAACCAACTGACAAAGGATAAATAAGGAGAAAAGACTCCTGCCATGTAAGATGGAAATATGATTATAAAATCAGGTTCACAGCCCCAAACCTTAGGTTTTCCAGCCACTAAAGCATATAGGGCTGTTCCAATTGAACCTCAAATTAGATGCAAGCTTCCTGTCACCAAACTTGAAAAGGAAATACATAATTAGTCATTTAGTTTTTATTACTTTCAGGGAAGGCAAAGCCTTTCCTAGTATTAAATTCTAGGAGTTCCCACTGTGGTTCAGAGGGTTAAGAATCTGATGTAGTGACTGTGAGGTTGCTGGTTTGATCCCTGGCCTCACTCAGTGGTTTAATGATCTGGCTTTGTTGCAGGCTGTGGCATAGGTCACTGATGTGACTGGGTCCTGTGTGGCTGTGGCTGTGGCGTAGGCCTCAGCTGCAGCTTCATTTCAACTCCTGGCCTGGAAGCGTCCATATGCTGCAGGTGCAGCCTTAAAAAGAAAAAAAAGTTCTAAAGTGGGGGCAAAAAGGAAGTAATAGAACATAAAGTAGTGACTTAGTGACTTTTATTTAAAGAGTGTGAATCCCTCTCAGTACCTTTTTTTTTTTTTTTTGTCTTTTTGCTATTTCTTTGGGCCGCTTCCTCGGCATATGGAGGTTCCCAGGCTAGGGGTCTAATCGGAGCTGTAGCCGCCGGCCTACGCCAGAGCCACAGCAACACAGGATCCGAGCCGCGTCTACAACCTACACCACAGCTCACGGCAACGCCAGATCGTTAACCCACTGAGCAAGGGCAGGGACCGAACCCGCAACCTCATGGTTCCTAGTCGGATTCGTTAACCACTGCGCCACGACGGGAACTCCTCAGTACCTTTTAAAAAAAATATTTTTCCTTAGAAAAGTTAAAGTATGCATTTGCCTCCAAGAAAATGTATTTAGGCTTATACACAGTTTTGTTCTCATGTGCTTTTTCTCTTGTTTCCTCACTCTACGGTTATCTGTACTGTAATGATAAATCTTCCTTGAGGCCGAGTTTATTATTGCGTGAGCTAGGACAGTGCTTTTCCAGCCGTAATCTACAGGCATATTCTCTGAGTGCTATGGAAGTTTGAAAAGTTGTATTTTTTTATGAATCTAAATTAATATTATCCACATTTAAGATGATGTGGATGGTTAACAATAATTCAGGCATTGGTACTGATACCATATCTACACAAGGGAAAGTACAGTTTGCATCATGGTTTAGGGCACAAATGAAGGTTTAACAGTAGTTCATATGCGAAAAAGTGATGGGAACATTTAGCTCCTATGTGGCAGATCATAGATGCTGTAAGCATGAGAAACTTATAGGAAACGTTGACGTTTATATTAGCTGATATCATCCTATTTTTTTCCATATATTATGCCATTCCTTTTAGCTTGAATAAAGCTTATTAACAATAAATATAGTAAACAATAAGAAAAGAAATTTCTATAAATGCCTTTAAGTATTTCCTATTATTGCATTTTGGGATGCATTATTAAATTTATTGGCCTAACAAAAGGGTGAATCAGTGGCTAAAAATCACTCCCCAAGAAAATGACAAAGATATAACAACACTGACTTAAATGATGTCTCATGATTAAGATCAAAAGAAGAATCAAATCCAAATGTGAAATGTGAATTAGATGACGGAGTATGTATGTTTTCACTATTAATGTAATATTTGCAATCTTTATGCTGCAAAACACAATTTGTTACGTTAAATTAGTACAAATTTTATTGATTTTTACTTTTGCTTGTATGGATAAGAGCATGAAAAACTCTCGTCATAATAAGTTAATACTCAGTGATTTATCTGTGCATAGTTTTTTGTGTTCTTTTTGTTGTTGTTGTTTTTGTTTTACTTCTTAGGGCCGCACCCATGGCCTATGAAAGTTCCCAGGCTAGGGGTCAAATTGGAGTTACAGCTGCTGGCAAATGCCCACAGCCACAGCCACGAGGGATCCGAGCTGTGTCTGTGATCTACACAGCAGCTCACAGCAATGCCAGATCCCTGACCCACTGAACAAGGCCAGGGATCAAACCCGCATCCTCATGGATAGCAGTTGGATTTGTTTCACTGTACCACAACGGGGACTCCCTGTGCATAGTTTAAGTTAATGCTAAAGTCTGTGAGAAAGTTTTTCTTTGTAAAGATTAGTATTTTACTCATGTTTGAGGAACACTGAATCAGGGTTTTACTCAAACTATTTCCTGCCCATAGAGACTTATCAGACCATACTTTCTTTATGCACATTTGAAGGTTTTTAAAGTAAAAGTAATAATGCTTTTCCAGTTGCTGGGTCTGCTGGAATGAGGGGATTCCTTATGTGACTGGTGTACTGAAACTGGTGCTTGAAACAAATGTTTATCAACAAAGAAAGCCTTGAAACCCTATCTGGTTGCCATGTTTATGTTACAAACCATATGGGTTTGCTCTGACAGTTCAGGCCGGTGAACTCTTAGCTATTTTTACTGATTTGATAGAGAACCAAGAAATAGTTTATACTTAGACAAAATGACTTATTTTAGGAGGAAATTCTAGCCACTGGAGAAATCTTAACTTTCTTGTAGGTCATCTGAACAAATGTCTTTAGTTTGTCTGAGAATTCGTTTCCTCAGGCATCTGTATCTCTCCTTTGCTCATCTCCTTAGCAGTTAAATTTTTCTTGCCATCACGCTTTTTTATCTCATTTTGTATTGAAGGAGTTCGGGGTAGTAATTTTGACATTTGGGTCTCACCCTGCATATGATCCTGGGCAACTAGAAAGGTGGGTGGAACACCCTTTCCGTTATTACCTTAAGGCACTTGATCTTGAGGCCATTTCTGCCTGTAAGAGAAGAATCAGGGCCCCTGTGGTAAGACTAGTGCCTGTCTTGGAACCTTTCCTAAACCTAAAGAAGGATTTAGAAGTCCGGAGCCCTACATCCTTCCTGGAAGCCCCTCGTGGATAACAGTGTAAATTTCTTTACTCAGCAGGTGTCACTGCAGTTATTTTATCCATGAACTTAATTGTCTCATTTCTTCATTTATAAATGGAGAAGGACATTTCTGTGCTTTTCTGTGTCCCTGGAAGCAATTTGAGGCCAAAACTACTGTGGAGAGGATCATCACGATGGTGTTTCAATCACAATTAGTTCCAATATTCCCTCTCCAGTTAAGTTTGTCTGTTTTAGCATCTTGTCAATTTTTTTCTTCCCCGGAACACATTGTCTTTTAAATTGAATGCTGATCAGGATAAACAGACAACACACTCAACAGGGAATTTTGGTCTTGTATTTGAAAAAAATAGATCAGGAGACAGCTGCTCCAATTCAAAGATGTGTTTAGGGAGGGTCAAGAGGTGAATATACTCGAAACACGCAAACTAGTTGTGTGTGTTTGTGAGTGCAAGATTAAGTAGCTTTCATCCGGCTGCAGATAGAATTTGTTGTGAGGTCTTGGAAATGACCCAAATTGTTAATCACTATTGAAAGAACATGTTGGTGGAAGAGGGTAAGAACATTCTTAGTTATCAGAGCTAGTCATGTAAGTTTAAGATTTAGAATGAATTTCTCTCGTCTTCTGTAGTAGTTCTATCAATATTAGTGATAGAGATTTGCCATCAGATTGCTGTGTTGTATGTTCCATACTCATATATGGTGTGACATTAATTTGATTAATTAAATTTACTCTGTAGTATCATGTTTATAGACTATTTAAGGCTTTGTTGAAAAGTTTATAAAAGGCAAACATATGGTTGGATTATGGAATTTCCTTATATGTGTAAATATATGTAGAGATGATTCACCAATGTTTTTATAGCCAAGATCTTTCCCCCAGGATACAGAATCCTATATCCAGTTGCCCACCGACAACATCTTCTCTGGTATTTTTCAACAACAACAAAAAGTTAATGCTCCTTCTTCCTTAGATGATATTTAGCATTCTTTTTGTCAGTCTTTCCTATATTTTGTGAATTTCTTGCCGTTTGAATTCTTATGACCTCTGAAAGAAGTCAAATACTTTTAAGCCATCCTTATAGCTAGGATGAAGATGTTGACAGGTGACCAAATCTCCACCATTCAGACCCCCTAAAGGAGGTTAGATTAGGAAGTTGTTGGCTGCAAAAAGCAGGCCTCATGCGCATTTCCTTCTGCAGAGAGTGGAATCACAAACATCCATGGGCAGCAAAGTATAGGACTCAGCCTGCATTGTGCTCAGCAATGGGTCTCCACTGGAGCAACCCAGGGGTATGTTTTTGTCCTTGTTTCGGCTTTCTTATCTGATGTAATGGATTTCTTTTTTTGCTGAAAATGCTATAGTAACTTCTGTTGTTTACAACAAAAAACTTGAACTGAACTTTCCCCCCAAATTGACCTTTGTCAATTTGTGCCAGGACTCGGGGAATTGCGTCCCTGTTTATTGGGAATATGAGCAAGAAACACAGGTTGGACATTCTGGACACCTGTCTTGTCTTCACTTTTGTTTCTCATATGACACCAATTCTTACTGACTTTTATCTCTTATAAAGGTTTTAGATGGTTGCTTCATATCATCCCTGTCATCTACTGCCGCAATCAAATATGTATTCTCAATGGGAATGTTCCAGTTATTTCCTAACTGGTCTCTACATTGCAGCCAGAGTGATTTTCTAAAATTTAAATCAGATTTAGCATAGCAACCTCTGCTTCCCCCTGCTTAAATCTCTTCTATGTCTTTCCTTAACACTAAAAGGCAAAAGTCCTTATTTTGTTTATAAGGTCTTCTTGGTCTGTTTACTTTCTTTATCTCCATCTTCATCTTCCCATTTTCTCCTATCCAGCCAAACCTTCAGTCTTTCTCATTATAATCTGCTCTGCCCCAGGTCCTTTGCACAAGTGGTTTCCACTGTTTTAAATGATCTTCTGTCTTCTTTTTAGTGATAACTCTCATGCTTCAGATCACAGGTCTTTCTTCAGGTCACATTCTTTCCTTTTTCTGAGAAAAAAGGATCCCATTATATGATCCTTTGCTATAAAGCAAGCCTCTTTTTAAAAGAGATTATCAGAATTTTGTTTTGAACTGTAATCTTTGACTATTGGGTTATTTATGTGATACTTCAACCATGTAGAAAAGCCCCATAAAGGGAAATGATATTTGTTTGGATCATTTAATTTATTCATATTTTTTCTTTTTTGGGTTATTTTATTTATTTGGGTTATTTATGTGATACTTCAACCATGTAGAAAAGCCCCATAAAGGGAAATAGTGTTTGTTTGGAGCATTTAATTTATTCATATTTCTTTCTTTTTTTCGTCACACCTGTGGCATATGTAAGTCCCTGGACCAGGGGTTGAATCTGAGCTGAAGCTGTGGCCTGTGCCACAGCGTGGCAATGCTCGTTCCTTAACCCACTGAGCTGGGTTGGGGATCGAACTTGTGCCTCGGCAGTGACCCGAGCCACCACAGAGACAATTCTGGATCCTTAAGCCCCTGTGCCATAGTGGGAACTTCTGTTAGAGCATTTTAAATACATCTCATAGATTATCCAAGCAATTAAAAAATAATTTATATGTTACCTTTATAAACTGAACTTCTTATCTACTTTGATAGGCAGTATAAGATACAAGCTAAAGAAAATGGTTTTAGTATTGTATTTGGATTGAGTTCTGAACAAGTTAAGTTACTTGACTTTCTTTCTTTTTCTTTTTCTTTCATGGCTGCATTTGTGGCATATGAAAGTTCCTGGGCGAGGGGTTGATTCAGAGTGCAGCTATGCCATAGCATAGCAACACAGAATCTTAGCCGCATCTATGACCTATGCCACAGCTTGTGGCAGTGCTGGATCCTTAACTCAGTGAGCAAGGCCAGGGATCAAACCTACATCCTCACAGAAACTGTTGTGTCCTTAACCGGCTGAGCCACAATAGAAACTCCTAAGTTACTTAACTTTTCTAAACCCCACATTCTTCTGTATACTATTAAACACTTTAAGTATTCCATGACTTTCTCACTGGCATGTTGGATGAATTAAATAAGACATTTTTTACATTTTAAATAGTTCTTTTAATATATTCCGGTTAGCCTCTATCATTATTTCCATTAATGGGCTTTCTGCCGTGTGTAGATCACTGTCCAGAAAGGCAGTATCCCTTAAGAATACTATTGAGTTAGGAAAATTCTATGCATTATTAACCCCAAGGTAGGAAATGTAAAATTTGTTAATTACCTACAAAGTTATATATAATTAATCATAGGAATTTTTATCGAAGGCAGGAATTGGGCACCACAAGGGAGAAAAAGAGACTACAAAGCTTCTAAACAAAAACAAGACAAAATGTATGCTGTATCATTATCAATTATGAGCTGTGAGTTCATGCTGGGGATTCATGGCAAATGAGCATCGCAAGGTTTGTATGGACTGTACTTTGAGGACTTCAAGTACTGGATAAGTGTATGGTATGGTCTGTGTATGTGCATGCACTTGGTTGCATCTTATGGATGTGGATCACCATGATTGGAGTAATCACTGCCAGTTCATGGTACTTGCAGAATTTAGTCACTATCTGAAGGACCCTTTAAAAGCAATTCCTTTTTTTGGTCCCATAAACTTCTTAAGAAGATATTTGATAATATTATAGTTAGAAGAAAAAACTCTTGGAAACATATCCTTGCTTCTCGCTATCCTCAAGGGAGAAAAACTCAATCCTATTCTGTTGCATAAATTGTTTCCATTTATCTTATGAATATTACTGAAGTCCTGCAAGTGCATCTCAATAGTAGACTGAATCAAAATTTTGCGTATATTGAAAGTTCCCTCTTCCTTCTCCACATTCTCCCTGTGGAGAGAGGTTGGGAAACACCTGTGCTTGATTGTTGGTCAGAGTTCCCACTGTTACTTGTTTTGATGAAACTATTTTCCATTTTAGCTTCTACAATACTTCCCAAGGGGTGGCTTTAAATAATTAGTGTGGGAACTGAAACTCTACATTTCTCAATGCTTGTGTTCACTCATTGAGCCTTAAGTTAGTATTTATGAAAACAAAGTACAATCCTTAGTTGCTCTCTGGGCAACAAGAGCACTGTTGGGATGGAGGTCACGTGTACACTTGCATTGTGCAGTTTTGCTGCTTATATTTCAACGGAATTATTAGAGGAATATCCTTGGGTGATTGTATATGCTAAGAGGAAGTTGAATTAACTGTATGTCAGAAGTATTTGCATGCTCTTTCTTTCTTCACCATTGACCACTATGGCATTTCACAATTGACCAGGTGTGTTTTGGTCATTTTTTTGGTGTTTTGTTTTTATTTTATTATTTTTTATTAAATAATAGCTGAATTGGCAGCATTGGAGGTGGAATAACTTATCCTAGAGAGCAGTAATCTGAAAAGGGTCTTGGATTTTTAAACAATTTTATATCAAATACTTGAATTATAGAAGATTAATAATCTTGTGACCAAAAGCAAAAATCTCAACATTCGAGGTGATCATACCACTATCTTTTGCTTTTTTATTTCCTGGGACCTCAGTTCATCTATCATATTTGGATGGTTTATGAAGCTGCTTGGGGAGACAGAATATACATATAACCCCGTTTTACCTACCCCCTTTCTTCCCTCTTTTCTCTTGTCTTTCAAATTTTACGGTTAAAGTGTAAGCACTTATTTCTATTTTTTTCTCCTCTCATTTGGACTCTTCTCTATTTCTCTGTATTCAATTTCTCCTTTTTCTCCCACATTCGATGTACTCAATCCCTTTTGCTTTCCCTCCCTTTGTTTGTCTTATGCCTTTTAAGTCAGGCATTGCTTTCAAAAACAAGCAGACTGATTTTTGGTTCAGGTAATAGTTTCTATGTAAAAGAAGTGAAAAAATATTTTTACTTTGATAGTTCCCATTTCTATAATCCCTGTAAGAATCCTCTCAGATAGTACTTTTATTCTAATATGACACTTACATTTTCTGGGACTGATTTTCATCAGTAAAATGGTAGAGGAGAGGTGGATGGCTTGGGGTGGGTAGTATCAGAGCCACGCTGACTTTAGAGCCTGAATTTTTAACCATTTCATAGATGGGAATATGGTTTCCTTTGGATGACTGTAGAATAAATGATTCTCTTGAATCTTTTATAAAGTGTCTTCTATTGTAATTTGGAACTTTAGGTTTTAATAAAGGAGGGATAAGTTCCTTTGTTAGTTGAAGCCTTATATTGTGATTATCCTTGAACCTGAGAACTCAGTTGAGACGTTTTGCTCAAACTGAATTCTTCTCTAGTTGATCATTATTTGCCATTTGATTATCCAGGAGCAGTTATTGACTCTTGTTACTAATTTTAGTCGAAATAAACACTCGTTATTCTGGTATAGGATAAGCTAAAATTTTAAAATAGATTTTTAGATACCCTTAGACATGCTGTGACTGCTAAGTATTTTGCCTTTGGGAATATCCATTTATATGGAAATAGAGCAATACTGTACACTCATTCTGTTCTGACCTTATTAAGTTCTGGTCTTTCATTATTAATAGAATTAAGATCTATGCAGACAACAGGTTGGAATTGTTAGTGTAATGTTTAGTCCTTAGGCAGTTTCCAGAGACCGCAGGCTGTCCTGCCTTCTCATACCTTTCAATGTTCTTTTCAATCTTGGTCCCTCAGAGAAGGCAAGTGATGATTACAAAATTGGCTACAGAACAAAGACTCTGTTGCCTTTTGGGGTAATGCAACTCTGATTATTCTCTCTGAAGTTGCTTTTCACTTTAGCAGTTACTTCTCAAAACATTTTGGTACCATATAATGTAAAAGCTATGGAGGTTGTAAAATCATGGGGGGAGTGCTAGGATTTCAGAAATTGGAGAAATCTTGGAATAGGGGAATCTTAAATTTATATTTATGCATGTTATAGTTGTTGGTAAAGTTATGTGCATATGTGTGTTTCTATTGTGTATTTATATCCAATTTCAAAGCTAGAAAGAATGAAAAAGGGAGGATTAGAAAAGAATAGGAAGGAAAGAGCTGGTAAGGAGAGCTGACTCACGTGGGGAGGGAAGGGTTTAGGTAGAGTCCTGTAGGGAAGGTCTGAAAAAGGTTTGAATGCCTCTGGATTGGAAGTTTTTAAGTTTACTAGTCTTTTAACGTTGTCATTTTTTATCTTTGAGAATGTTCTTTTCATATATTTTCCACTTTGATTCTCTGTACTATTTGATAGAGAAAGGAATGAATATGACCAAAGGAACACACATCAAGGACCTGCCTAATCAGTGTGCTTTTAGTACGTCATTCAGACACTCTCATTTAGTCCCAACTGCAAACCTAGGGGGTGTGGGCATTTCTAGATAAAGAAAGCAAGACTGAGAAAGTTTAGATTAATTCCCCAAGCTAGGTGAATAGGTAGGAAGGGAGGGAGTAAGGACAGCTGGAGTCCTCAAAGTTCCTGATGAGACAAGCACAGCAGATTATAAAATTAGCTTTTTTAAAGGGGGGGAAATTAACAGTTTTTAATGATCAGATTATACCAATTTTCTATGTCATATAGGTGGAAATGAATATTTTAGTGGTCAAAGGTTCATGATTTTGCTTTCTAAGGTGTTGTAGGGAAGGGTATTAAACTACAGTACAATGTTTGGCCCAGTTCCTAAATTTTATAAGCAGGTAAACTCCCCGAGGTGAGGAGTCTCCAGGAAGGAGAAATGTCATGCTCATTTTACCTGAAGACTTCTTCTTAGAGTTTTGTGTTTTCTGAAAGTTTTAGACAGTGTTCTCTGAAAATAAAATGTATTTTATTTTCAAATGTAAGTTGGCTACCTAGAACAAAAACAAAGCTCTTACTCAAGGATTAAGAGAAATTTTATTTCTGCAGAATGTGGATGAAAAAGTTTTATGTTTGGTCAGGGCAATGGAAAGGACATTTTCTGTAGAGGAAAGTTGTTGAAATAGAGTGCTGTGAAGTTGAAAGTTCAGTCCTTTTGTACTGGAGTTTGAGGAACAAGGTTTTTTTTTTTTTTTCTAATCTGACATTTTGTAATGTGTGCCTTATTCTGTCTTGGAAACAAACTATAATGTAGGGGGTTAACTGTAGTAGAAGGCATTATCTTAAGAAGTAAAAAAGGTAGAAGTTTGAAGAAATAATTATTAATAGGCCATGCAAAAAAGTCGGGACATCTATGTCAACCTTGGCAAAAATAATGGAATCTCTTGGGGGAATTGCCAACATTGAGAACATTCCTTTTCTTTTCTTTCCTTTTCTTTTCTCTTCTCTTCTTTTCCCCCACCCCCCTTTTTTTTAGAGAATATTGTTTAAAGTTTTTTCAGATTCCATTACTTTTTCCCTTTGGTTCTATCTTTGAAAAGACAATATTGCTATACTTTTCGAAAATTCTTCATTTTTGCTTGCCTTTGGTTGAGTTCACCAAGAGTTTACAGGTGCAACATCCCTCTGTTAGGTGCTAAGAGGAAAAAAATGTTCCTGATCTTGCAGTGATTGCACTGGGGCTGGGGAGATGCACAGAAGAGGTATGGTATATATTTGGTCCATTCGAGAGCACTGTAGAAGTCCTATGGACATGCAGAGCAAGAAGCATATATAGATGGTTGTAGATGTTGTCATAAACATTTCAACTCCACGCTGAGTGCTCTAGACATGGTTCTAAATTTTTTTCATGTATACATTCTTTTTCCCTCATGTTATCATGCTCTTTCGTTCTAAATTTTTGAATGAACAAGATAGATGGAATACAAATCTTTTTGTGGACTTTTTCAATCAAGCAAACAAACACATTAGTTTAGGTAAATGGCAAGTGCTAGGAAGGCAGTAACAAAGAATGACATGTTAGAAAGAATCTTGGAAGGAACTGCTTTAGTTGACAGACCAAGGAATGCTTCAGCGGTAGATGGTATGCGAGCTGAGACCTGACTAATGAAAATAAGCCAGCTGAGGAGAAAGTATTCGTAGCAGAGAAAAACCCAGGGTAAAAACACTGAGACAGACATAAGTTTGGACTTTGAAAAGGCAGAAAGAGGCCCACTGTATGTGGAACATGTCGAGAGAGAGAAGAAAGGGGTGGGAGATGGTTCAGAGAGGATGGCAGTGGCCAGGTTATACTGAGGCTAATAAGTCAAATAAAGAGTTTGGATTTAATTGTCACTGCAGTGTGGAGATAAAGATAAGATTGATTGCATATTTTGAAAAAAAATCCGACTGCCTATAGAAAACTATTGTAGGGCTGCTAGTGTGGAATTCATGAAACCTGTTAGGAGCCTATTCTGGTTGTTGTCCTGAGAGATGAGAGATGAGGGGAAGATGAAGAAAAGTTGGATGGATTGAGGAGACAGTTTGGAGGATAAAGCAGTAGGACTTACTAGTGGGTTGTAAGAGAAAAGTGAGAGAAAGGGAACAATCAAGCTGATTCCTGGGATCTTAGTTTTAGTACCTTGGTATATCATGTTGCCATCTAATAAGATGAAGCGAAATGGGGTGGGGAGAAGAAGCTTGATAAAGGAAATGCAAAGCTGAAAAATGCTATGAAAAGTAAGTCAAAACATTGCCTTCAACATAAAGGTAATGACAACATAAATGCTTAGAGATATTAATTTTACAACAAAGGAAAAAAAAACATCTTAGATGGATTGTGATTTCAGTTGTCACTCCTTTCTCTATCCAGTGGTCCCGATTATGGCTTCTTAAGCTGGCCAGGCGTGAAACTATATTGCTGAATAGTGCTGTTAGTTTTTTCATGTCAACAGTTTCTGGCATGCTCTGTTTCTACTAGGAAAATCTCACTCGATGCCAAGAACTAACTGTTTTGCACAGTGTTGGTGCTTTGGCTGCTTTTGGTGGCTGTTCAAAATGATCTTCAGAACACACAAAAATGCTTTTCTTATTGATAGACTATATTACCTAGCCTTTGGCCTTGGACTAGAACTATAGCATTGGCTCTGCTGGGTCTGTACTTCTCAGCTTCTGTAATCACGTGAGCCAGTTCCTTCTAATAAATCATTAATCTTTTGTTGTGTGTATGTGTGCGTGTGTGCACATGCACACTATTCTGTTTCTCTGATGAACCTTGATTAGTAA